>NC_137059.1:10032792-10320936 GCF_032717465.1 Coenobita brevimanus
CTCACCATGCACTGTGTTGAGCCTAAGTTGTGTGTAAGAATGTTTGTTTAATGTTTACCATCACTCATACTTCTATCAAACACTGGTGCGGTCTGAGGTGGAATAATTTCGTAGGCAAACAAGAGTGAATGTTAAAATGACAAAATACAGGTAGACTGAATGACTGGAAATACGTTACTGTGATGGAGACTTTGTGAATATGGGGCCTGAGCGTTTTTGGTTTTAGTATGCATAACGTTCCTTTCACTATAGAATCAGTTACCTACACCACCCGGCTTTAACAATCTCCTTGGCCCCTTTACACCTTTGAGCCGTATTCCCAGATTATCTTGAAGTAAATTTGTGTGTAAGAAAGTTTGCTTCACTGATACAATTACCAAACACATATATACTGTCTGAGTGAATGTGTATTAGTACGCCCCTGTAGTATTACTCTGAAAATAATTAACTAATGTGGACTTGTTTATCAGAATATTGGTTAATATCCTTCATGAGCATGACCCCTGGGCTTTTGTCTGTGTTAGTATGGGTAAGGTTGATGTCAGTGTAGAGTCAGACGGTGATCGCCCACACGACCTGGCAGCATCACACATTCACCTCACACCTGCACCTGCCAACCCTTTCATATTAGTCACCTAGGGTCGTATTTATCACTTGGGTTCATGTTATTGTCATTAAGAGGTTCACTAACACATTTACTTTATTTATTTATTTTGTTTGCGTGTGGTGTGTTAGTGTTTTGTTGTGCATTATTAACCTCTTGGACACAAACTGTACTAGTGTATTGAAAGATTGCCTGTTATAACCATACACAATTTTGACATGACCCCGGCGTTTCTCATCGTTGTACCTGTGCTAAAAATCTCTCTCCAGAATTAATCACCTTCTCTGATAGTAATGCCATAAGTGATTAACCCTGATTACTACGATAATGTCATAATCCATTCTTGCAACGTCCAGTCGTTTTTGGAGCCTTCGTTTTTTTCTGTCCATGCCTTCTGCTCCTAAACTAGTAACCTTAGTTATAGTTTACCGTATAATAAACATCCTCGAAAAGACCGACGAGTGTTTTGCTGTTTACTTTCCTTTATTTAGCTGAAGGGAATCCTCTTGTAGTGCAACGTTTGATAAAGATCTTTCAGGGGAACGAAATCTCTCCTAAGTTGCAATAAATCACGTGTCGGTAGTGATGATAATAATACAGACGTTATCGTATTGAAAGAGTTAACTGCCTTCATCAGTTGTTTTGGGAGAACTTCAATTATATCCGGATTTGTTAAGAAAGTTCGTCTCTTCAGCAGGAACAAGCTTTCTCAGGTAAAACTAAGCTGTTCAGTCGGAACGTCTTTCACATTTCCTTCTTGCTAGTTTCAGACGATTGTGTTCTGCTCAGGTGAAAACTAGAGGGGTTAGATATAGCCATCATTAATTTCATCAGTACGAGAGGACTTTGGTTAGTCGCATAGAATAATCGTCCGGAGGTAGCAAGAATAACAATAGTTATTACTGTATATCCTCATAGTGAATTGTCTGAATTATTTTAAAACAATAATTAATATGGAAGAAATTATACCTGTACCCATATAATAGAATATTGTGTTTATTGTGAAGATACATCAGTCTCTACTCGGCTTGAACCTTTATCATTATACTGTATCAACACAGAAAATGGATGTTTCCAACTGAATTAGCTTTCCCTGGCAGTAATAGCAGCCTCGATTATTATTATCTGCAGCAGCATCTTTATTTCTACACTTTCCCTCTGGTAGCGATGATATCTTGGGTTTTAATTGCTGCAAGACGCCAGCTTCCCACCCAGACCGGTTGGGGGGGGGGTGAAAGAGGATAATGAATGAGAGAGAGAGAGAGAGAGAGAGGGGGGGGGTGTTATAGGTACGTGGCAACTGAACTCAGATACTAGTGTGCCCTCCTTCATCCCCGCCCACTGCCTGCCACACCATACCATCTCTGCACACACCACTCTATTCCCTTTCACTCCACCTCCAAACCCCATCACACCACACGACATCAGTTCACTCCGTTCTGCTCCTAATCACTCCACACCACTTCCAACTCATACCTTCACTCCATTTCAAAAAAAAAAAAAAAAAAAAAAAAAAAAAAAAAAAAAAAAAAGGTAATTCAAGCCGGTTATTGCTTCTGTCCCTTCCCTGTTAATAAGTGCTAAAGGAAAACAGAAGAGGTGGGGTATTGTTTTAGTCTGGGGGAACATTCATAAACGTTCTTGAGCATGAATTGTGGGCGAGATTGCTTGTTCTTACAGTAATCGTAATGTGTGGTAAACGAATATAAATTAGGTAAGGTATTGGTTTAGTCTGGGGAAATTTTTAAAACCTTCTTGAGTTTGAGTTGGGTGTGTGATGGTTTGTTTATATTCAATCATACACTCTTAACGGCATCATATTCCCCGTATGTAATTCAGATTACGACAGTTTTCATGAATTTTCCTAAGTGCAAATCGTACGAAATTGCTTGTTTTACTCCTTTTCTTCATTCACACAGCCTCAAAAAAAAAAAAAAAAAATGGAATGAGCGTTAAAAGTGAAAATGAAGACCAAGCAATTTTGATTTCTAATAATAATGTACTGGTTTGAAGGATTGTGTATATATCTTGGAGTCGGCCAGGCTTGTTTATGGTTTGACCTCTTCAACACGAGAACGTCATTTTAATTCTTGTTGTCTCAAGATTTTATCCAGTTTGAGGTTCCTAACTTCGAGGGCTTAGATATAGACTAACTTAATCCCTCACCACCCCAGTTACGTAGAATCGTTGAACAAAATATCTGGAGGCAGGATGAATAATGTAAAAAAAGGTCCTCGTATTGAAGGGGTTAACAGCATTTGGCCGGCGTAACTCAGGGCGGCCATTGGTAGTAACTCCATCTTCCTGTGGTAATAACTGCTGAGCCGAGACAGACGGGATGATGCATTGGTCTGGCCTGAGGAAATACTGATAAACATTGTCGAGTCTGTGTTGCACGTAAGATTACTTGTTTAAGCTGTAATCTGCACTCTGACAGCTTCTTGTACCGCGTAACTCAAGACGTAACATTCCTCTTTACCCCTTCTTTTCTGGCAGTGTGTGATTAGCGATAAGAGAGAGATTCGGGTAACTGATAAGTGTTGAGAGAGGTGTGGTATGTATAAACTTTCTTGAGCTTAAATTATGTGTAAGGCTATTGTGTATACTTTGGCTGTTCAGTTCAGTTATATTTATTTGGCTAATTTTTCTATTCTCGAGACGATTTGATTCAGTATGCGAAAGACCTTCAGTGAAAAATTGGTTAATGTAAGACTACATCTAATCCCCTTCACCATTTCAGACGGTCCTCTCAAGCCGAATAAAATCGTCTGGAGATAGCGCGAATAAAATATGATTGACGTCCTCTGGTTGAAGGGGTTAACTTGCCCTCGTAACTGCATCTCATTTGGCGTAAAGAGACGGACATCGGTCTGTACTCCTGCCTTCACTGGTAATGCCTACTGAGACCAGACACACAGCAACATGTTGGGATTGAGTCACAGGTTGTATTGGCAAACTTTCTTGAGCTTGGGTAGTGTGTACATTTGTTTGTTTTTAGAATTACCTCCCCTGTCACAGCCACCAAACTCTTCACAACCAGACGAGTGAATCAGTTTAACCTGTTGTTGTTTGTAATTTTTCTGTACTTTTGTCGCCACTCACGCATCGTACACTCCACAATTTGACTGTGGTAAATGTTAAGAAAAAAGAAAGTGAAATAGTTTCTGAAGATTATTAACTGCTCCGGTGACATGCTTAGTATCAAGAGTGATTAAGATGACATAAATACTTTTCTTGTACGCTACCTGAGCCGCAGCAGGAAAAGGGATGTAACAGTCTACCTACGTACAGAAGCTGAAGTGCATAAAATCGTCTGGAGATACCAAGAGCGACATTGTTGAAGGAATTAAAATTGTGAATGTATCCGCTGTTAAGCTAAATTAACCACAGTATTAAGGGCGGGGGATTACGTTTGACCTCATTCCTTAGCTGAAAAACGAAAATGTCTGGAGATTGCAAAAATTTGGTAAGAAGAGCAACACACAGTATTAATTCTTTAAGTCAAGTTACGTGTTTCCCCCTTCTTTCTCTTCCTATTTCAACAGTTAATTTATTTTATTGAGCTGTGGACAGACTTCCCGAACTGGCAAGGCTGTATATTGTGTTCATCTATCTTTTCATTAGAAGACGTCTCCCCAGAACTGAATAAAATCGTCTGGAATTAGTAACGGTAAATGAATAAAACACGTCGTCGGACTGAGCGTTTTAAGATGGATTATGAATACTGCCTGGTATGGTATGCGGACCAGTGTAGTAAGATGGGACGTTATGTCTGGCCGCACCACAGGGGTTGACCTGAATTAAATTGTCTGGAGAAGGCTTGAATAAAAAAAATGTTGAAAGTATAGGAGTGTTTTTGATATATGTCGTGTATACCGGTACTATGTCTGGATGGAGAAATTAGGAATATAATATATAGCACGTCACTGTTTTATGATCCTCTATGAAGATTTGGCCATTAAGTTGAGCACAGTAGGAAGGCGGGATGTTGTGTGACCTCTGCACAGGGGTTATCTGCCTGTGCTATGGCCTGTACTCTAGTTTTTGTGCACAGTAATCCGGTTGAACCCCTGCCTTAACCTGCCTTGCCTACTTGCCTGTCTGCATAACTTGTGCCTTACCTTACCCCTCTTCCCCTCCTTCACTTCCCATCCCTTCTACCCTCGCCTATCCTTTCCCTTTCCCTGCCTCCCTAGCCTGTGCCTCGACTTAAACGTAGGCCATATACCTGTCAAACCTACTTTCTGCCTTCCATTTAGCCTAGTTTCACCCCCTTCCCCTGCTTCCCCATCAATTCATGCATGCCTGCAGCCTTCATTCGGTTTTACCCCTGTCTTTCCTGCATACTTGCCTACCCAGGTGTATGCATTTGCCTCTCTTCTTAGCGTGGCCTAACCTCCTTCCCTAGCCACCCTTTCGGTTCATATAGGGCGTCAGCTGTGACTGCATTTGATCTGTGTGGCAGTGGTTGTAATTATAGACTTGGTTGGCTTCCCGTACTGTCTTGGTTATTAATGGTCATTGCCTGCTTGTACGGAGGGGGAGAGGAGGGTGTTTGGAGGGGGTAGGCTGACTTGGAAGGGATAACTTTGGACGGGAGTAGGGGAAGTTTGGAGGGGGAGGGGTAGATAAGCTTGGAAGGGGTAGGCGTGGAGAGTGGAAGTCGGTTTGGAAGGGGTAGGGGATGCTTAGAAGGGAGATATACTAGAGTGGATAGGAGGGGAGTGTAGGGGTGGTTGGGGTGTGGCATGGAGGTACTCATGAATGCTGGGTAAGGTTGGAAAGGTTAGAGGTGAGGGAGGATGAGGCAGACTGGACAGTGAATGAGAGAGTGAGAGAGCAGGTTATGAGAGGGAGGCGAAAGTGAGAGTACGGATGGAAGGAGAATGCAAGATGAAGATCGGGGAGGAAGGTGTGTGTGTGTGTGTGTGTGTGTGTGTGTGTGTGTGTGAGAGAGAGAGAGAGAGTTGTTTGTAATCTGTCCATTTTCAGCTGTTTTCTTTTTTTTTCCAGGTAAGATGAGCTTTATGCTGTTGCAGTGTGGCCGTAGAGGTAGGTGACAAAGAGAGAGAGAGAGAGAGAGAGAGTACGTAGTGATAGGTGTGAGAGAGAGAGAGAGAGAGAGAGAGAGAGAGAGAGAGAGAGAGAGAGAGAGTACGTAGTGGTAGGTGACAGAGGGAGAGAGAGAGAGAGAGAGAGAGAGTACGTAGTGGTAGGTGACAGAGGGAGAGAGAGAGAGAGAGAGAGAGAGAGAGAGTATGGGGGTAGGAGGGGTGGGGGAGGATAAAGGAGATGCAGTGAAGGGTAAAACAGCAGCTGACAGTGGTGGTGGAAGGGAAAGCAAGGGCCGGGTCTCTGTGCTCTCATTCTCCCACCTCTCTAGTTTCACAGATTTTTCTTTGACATTTACTGCCCAGCTTACCTTCCATCCACTAGTATGGTACTTACTATGTGCAGATTTTATGTACACTCGGAATTGCCTGCTCTAATTTTTCGAAGTTATTAGACTGTACTATTGTTGTTTGGGGGAATTTCTTAACATATGTTTCTCATTAGATTCGCTATTGTTTCTCCATTGCATTTTTGCTCGTTATCTCGTTGGTTTGGTAGATTTCCTAACACCATTCCCTAACCTTACATTTATTTTTATTTATTTATTTCAATTACTTATTGTCCATACACCGTTTAGGAGACACAGTTATGGATATAAATATCGATTCACATTAGGATGATAAATGACACGACAGTGAACAAAGATTTTCGAAATAGAGTAATACGTTCCTCAGAACCCGTCGATCTTTTCGAAATAGTGTCAGAGCTTCATAGCTGTTGGGGAGAAAAAAAATGAAAAGATTCTTGTCCGTAACTATCCATCAGAACATAAGGACATAAGTTAACTGCAGTAGACCGACTGGTTCATACTCAGCAGTCCCTGTTTAAGAATATGGCCTGACAGAATAAGACAAGGATACCCAGGTAGAAGGTTTACAGTGCACGTTAGTTTTTGTTTTATTCAGTACTTTCAGCGCTTACCAAGGGATGATGGGGTTTCAACACAGTAGGCTCAGTAGGCTCAACAATTAGCAGGAAAGAGTGGACACACTAGGCCGCCAAGAAAAACTATCATGGACAATGTACTTTGAGACTGAATATTCCCATCCACAACTATCATTCCAATAGCACGTTAACCAGTAAAGGCAGATGACGTCTTCAGTATTATTCTTGGCATCTCCACACGATTATGTTCAACATATGGAAGACATTTCGAACTGAGAGGTGAGGTCTAGCTTTCAGTAACCCCTTCACTACGAGGCGACGGTCCATAATTGACTAACATCGTCCTGAGTTGGAAAGAATGTAACGAAAAACCAGGCCTACTACAACCCTCACTGCTGGCGTCACTAATAACACCCCATTGATGTAATTGCCCCCCTGAGTGACACGATTATTACCCTCATTGACCTAACAACCACCAACCACTTGTGTCTGTCTGCCCTGTCTGTCTGTTGCACAGATGGGGTGAGAGGCCTGGCAATGCGTCAGGGTGAACTGATTGACACCCAGTTGTTATGATTCTCTCTCTCTCTCTCTCTCTCTCTCTCTCTCTCTCTCTCTCATGGTATGTTCACTGCCACTTCTTATCCACATATAAAATCACTGTTGTGGTGGTACAGTGAGGCATCAGTGTTGTATACATATAAAATCACTGTTGTGGTGATAGTGAGGCATCAGTGTTTTACACATATAAAATCACTGTTGTGGTGATAGTGAGGCATCAGTGTTTTACACATATAAAATCACTGTTGTGGTGATACATTGAGGCATCAGTGTCAGGTGGCAGTGAGTGCCAGGATGTTAAACGGGTCACATTGTACTGCACGGTCAGGGACAAAAGTTTGCCTGCTATTTCACCTCTTCTGTTTCTCACTGTCCCCTTGTGGCTAAGAATCCTAAGCTGAGAGAGACTTGGAATTAATCCCTGCCTGTTGATGATTCTCTTTGTTATATTGCGTTAGGGAGGAAAGTGATGGACATGTCCTATGTGTGAAATGAATTCAGTGAAGCAGCTGGCAAACATTTGAGCCTGACAGCAGAGTGGGTTCAGAATCAGTGTGTGAGAGTTTATGTGGCGTGTAGGTGATTGTGGTCCACTTTAGGTGTGACGTAACCACCTCTTGTTTAGATTTGCGTTGTGGCAGTGGCAGTGGTGAACAGGTAGTTGGCTTTTGGTAGGGAACAATGTAGGAATAGTTTATATCACCAGTTACAACCACCAGTAGCATCAGTCACCATCACCAGAATCACCAACATCTCCATAGCATCCCGGACTGGTCAGACTGTTGTGCAAAGGCGCATGAGTGGGAGTTGGTGAGGGTGTTGTGAGGGTGAATATTGTGGCAGGTGTTAATATCACCAGGCGCATGAGTGGGAGTGGTGAGGGTGTTGTGAAGATGAATAGTGTGGCAGGTGTTAATATCACCACTTAATACCACCATATCATCAATATCTCCATAGACACACCTGTGACAGTAACACCCTCACTCGCAGCTGTTACACTAACACCCGCACTAGCAGCTGACTATAATCTCTTCACTACGATAGGACCTTCCTTATGTGAATGAATGAATGAAATCGTGTAGTCGTACCGAGAATAAAGAAAAATGCCATCAGACGAGCAGTCGATTAGGCAATTTTTTTTTTTTTATTTACTTGCCGGAACTGGGTCTTTCCTTGAACTTGGAAACTAAATAGTGGGTACATGAAATTCGACGATCCGTAGTTATGAGGTAGGGAATGAGTCTCCCTGATTACTAATCATATCAACCCTCCACTTCGACTACACTTGGCCATCAGCTGAGCTGAAGGAGGTTAGGGATCTTAAGTTAGGAAAAAACACGTTATAGCGATAGTCAGTAATTATAATCTGTATCATTAGTCAGGTCTGTCACTTTCACCTGTAGTCATTGTTACCTTCACCGCAGGTATTTATCCCCCGTTGCAACAAAGTACCGTATGGTGGTGCAGATTTTACTCTCCGACACCACCAAAACAGGCCCAGCCACCATTACCACCACAACCACAGTACTATCAGCACCATTAAAGGAGTTCCATCAATACCACCACCACCTGTATTGGTCTGATAAAGTACACTTTGTCGGCACCGCCAGTCTACCTCGCACTTCTGTGGTGATAATGTAATCTGTTGCAACAAACACGAACACTAACCCTTTGGCTGGGAATTATGAAACTGCATTTTGTTCCGGCCAACATTAGACAGCTTAATTTGAGTCATACAAACCAAC
The DNA here is from genome assembly GCF_032717465.1 of Coenobita brevimanus. Taxonomy (NCBI): domain Eukaryota; kingdom Metazoa; phylum Arthropoda; class Malacostraca; order Decapoda; family Coenobitidae; genus Coenobita; species Coenobita brevimanus. Next base: position 10,041,700 of record NC_137059.1, read on the forward strand.
CACAGGAAAAGGATGAAAAATTATATAAACGTTGAGGCCGAGATTTAGGAACTTTCTCTTTGACTCCAGCCAACGCAGGATGATTTTATTTCGTCGGGAGGTTAACAAATTAGTGTTTTTGCTCCATGGCATTTATAAAGAAAAAGGTTATATGAGTAAGGGCGTTGGGGAGTTATGCACAAAAGTATTGATGAGTTGTATACGAATGAACAGTGTTAACCGACTTACAAACGCCTGACATGAATGGGTCAGCTTTACTGTAGATGTTCAGGCCATGTTTGACGGGTCCTGAAGCTGTACAACTGATCAGTCAGGCAGAGGAAGTGGAGAAGTGACGCGCCCCCACCCTGTGCTGCGTCTACTGGTGTAGGTGTGACAGGTGTTTGGAATGTAATATGAGAAGTCCGTCTCACGATCTGTTGCCAGGCGCCATAATCCTAGAGGAGGTAACCATGAACAAATTTAATGCGAAACTTGCTGATTGAGAGACCTATTGGTATTGCAGTCACGGCCACCCTGAATGGAGTCTGGGGGATGTTTGACGATAAATAAGTGATAGATATTGATTAACGTGATTTCAGTATTGTGGTGGAGTGATGAGTAGCCTTTTGTATATGTATCTTTTTGTTTTTTGGTGTGATACTGCTTTGTGGTTGTATTGTGAAAGCCAGAATTAAGTCCTTCAGTTTGATGTATTTTTTATGTTGATTCTTGATTCTTATCGACTATTTTATTCGATTTAGGAGAGCCCTTGGGCAGTAAAGAGATTAATGAATGCTTTAGATACAACTTTCGATTCGATAAATCATGCCTAAACTGAGTATGATAGTTTAGACGCAGCAAAAAGACTCGGTGTGTTAAATCTGTTAGTTGAAGTGTCAGTGTGATGGAAGTGGTAGATGAATTGTGTGGTTAAGAACTGGTTTTCCTGACACCAGTTACAACAATAATCGCTCATCAGATTAAATTGGTAGGTCGTTCAATCAAGCTAGGTCGTGGTGGGAGGGCAGGTTCTGGTATCCTTTGGTTGATATACTTTCTTTACAAGTTCAGTTCGCACAGTATGTTATATACAGAAAAATAAAGCATGAATTGTATTGTCAAGTGAGAGAACATAAGTCTCTTCCCTGCGAGAGGTCTTTCAAAAACTGGACGAAGTCATCTGGCCGCAGCAAGAACAAAATGTTTAGTAAGTCATCGTAACCAAAGGACTGATGGAGACACGGCAACCACTTCGGTACGAAAAGTCTTCCTAAGATGACTCGAATAGTCTGCCGGTAAAGTCATCGTACTGAAAGGATTATTGGATCCTCATATTAAGGTATTAGGTCATTATTTTAGTAGTGTCGTGGTGGGAGGGCAGGGAGGACGTACTTTCTCAGTCCAAATGGAACATTATATTATAAAGTGGAAAGAAAACCATGAGTTGTGTTGGGAACCCATTAACCCCTTACCAGAGTTGAAGGTAATCTTGTGGCAACAGTAGAACCAAAATATAAAAGACATTGTCGCCTGGTGGTAGTAAGTGTAAAAAGAACATGACGTCATTATGGTGCCTGTGTTGTTAGATCATATAAAACTGCAGGTCGTTCAGTCAAGCCAGGTTGTGGTGGGACGGCAGACTTTTTGTATTCAGTTTGTCTGCTTCAAAGTGAAATTGTCTGACGGTGGCAAGTACAGTAAAAAATATCGGTATACTAAATGAATGGATAGATTCCCATAATAACCCCATGAGTACGATTACTTTAATTTGTCACCCACCAGGCAGTGAAGGAGTTACAACGATCCCCACTGCTCCCTTTATGAAATATATCACTTAAATATACACAAAATCGTCACGTGATAGGAATAATAAAATAAAGTCATCTGATTAAAGGTGTTAAAATTTCTGGTCTTAATAGTTCTGGATTGGGCGGCAGGCTGGGTGTACTTTCCAGTCCAAGTCGCACAGTATAAGCTGGAAAAACATAAATTGTATTGTGATGTGAAAAACCATAACGTGTGTTGTGAAACCACGCGAGAAAATTTATGCAGAGGAGGAGTGGGGAGGTGGAAAAGAAAATGTAACTGTGAAGTGTATGGGAGCCGAGATGAAGCACCGTATTTTAGTTGGCTTAGGACGCTTGTGCCACCTTTGTTAATGATGGATGTTTCTTGTTCCTCTTTCGTGTTCCCATGTTTCTTGTGTATAGGTTTTTAATATTGATATTGCTTGCATAAACAACATGCAGGAGAACACTGAGCCACGAGTTAATTTATCTGATAAGGAAGAGGTGGTAGGCAGGCTTCTGAGCCGACGAGAATGCGGTGGCAAGAGTGTGCCTTGGGCGTGTGGGTGGTGCTGCCCCTCTCATTATACCCCAGCTGAAGTATAGGCCCATAGTTACCCCGCCACCCCCCCTTCACCACACCTCCTCTGCCCTCACCACTCTTCATCACCCTCCACCACACCACCTCTGCCCTCACCACTCTTCCTCACCCTCCATCACCCCTCTTAATACAACATTCTTTCACCCTTCACATTCCAGGTTGAGAAAATCTGACATAGTACGAACTCCCTGTACTTCCTTGGACTGGAAGATTTAACAGGCATCCGTTCCAGCTCATCTTATTAATTGCACATGATAGCTCTTTTCCGCCCTTCCCTCGCAGCCGTCTTCCATCCCTCATGATAACCCTTCCACTGCCCTCTCATGACAGCCCTCTTTCACTCATCTCTGCTGACGCCCTCCCTCATCACTGACACTGACGGCCATTTCATGCCTCCTCTATGTCAAATCTTTTCTCATTTCGTTCTTTAACCAGCCGTCACCTTCCGTTTCTTTGATCTTTAAATCCTTCTTCACCCCTCTCCCCACAGCTGTCGTTGACAGCCCTTCCTTGCCCCATTCCTGACATCGTCTCTTCAGCGAGCCGCCCCCCCTTAATTATATCCTCATGGTTCTCACTCACCCCTCTCCTCCCACTCATCTTCACAGCCCTTCTCTCCTCTTCTATACAGATAACCTTCGTTAGCCCCCTCTTACCCTCATTCCAATCTTCTCCCCTCCCTCCTCCTCCTCCTCCTCCTTCACCTTCCGTCCCTCTCCACTCCTCCACACCCTTCCCTCACCTCTCCTCCACACCCCTTCTTCATCTCTCCTCCACATCTCTCCCTCATCCTACACTTTCCTTACCTCTCTTCTTACAGCCTTCTTGTCATTAATATTGTGCCTTCGCCCACCTCCCCTCCCTCCTTCCCATCCCCTTCACATTCCCTTTTCTGTCTTCTTCTGATTCTCCTGTCATCACCTTCTTTTTGTCACAGTACTTCCTCCCTGGCCTCATTTTATCTACTACTCGCTTTCTCTCTCCTCCAGTTCTATCCATCTCTAACCCCATCCTCTCTTTCCTTCTTAGTCCCCCCTCTCCCACCGTCGTGCCCTCACCTATCCCCCGCAGTCCACTTCCCAACACTCTGTCGTCACTCTGTTATAGTTTCCTTAAAAGTGTAAAAACAGGAACGATGGGTGGGCAAAAGAGCCGCAATTTATGTCCGGATCGTGAAAATCTGTTGGTGGAAAAAAGTGGTGTGTGTCGTGAAAGGTTGTGCGCCGGAACTGGTGCCCGGGATGATGGAGAGATTGTGAGACCGAGGCATAAATACGGGTTGTGGTGCCGAGCAGGGCATTTGTGGCGCCTTTGTATCGCAACGAGGAGGGAGGGCGGCCTGATGGAGAGGGAGGAAGGTGGAAATAGGGAGGACTGATGGATAGGGAGGGGGGGAGGAAGGGGGGGGAAGGGTGGACTGATGGATAGGGAGGAGGGGAGAGGAAGGTAAGAGAGGATGAAGAGATAGGTGGGGAAGATAGATGCAGATGGAGAAAGAGGAGAGTAAATGTAGATTATGGCAGTGATCGAAGGTGGAGATGAGTAATTGGGGAGAAGGGAGAAAGCGAGTGGAGGCTGGAGAGAGTAGGCTATAAGTTAGAGGAGGGTGCTCATAAGTGCAGATGAAGAGAGAAATAGGAAATGCTGGAGAGGGGACGAAAAGGTGGGGGTTGCCTGGGAGAGTACAAGGCAGAGGAGAATGTTTGGATGGGTAGAAAGAGAGAGAGAGGGAGAAAGATAGATAGAGAGAGAGAGAGTCGGTGTAGGGGATGCCCTAAGACGGGAGGTAGAGAGGGGGTGAGAGGAGAAGAGAGAGGAAAGAGACCTAGGAGATATTGAACATAATACAAGGTAGGGAAACAGAGAGGGATGGGTGGAACCGTGGAGATGGGAGATGGAGGTGGAGATAAGTCATGTAGGTTGGAAGATGGGATTTGGGGAGAGAGAGAGAGGAATGGAATGGAGCTAATAGATTGGAGGTACAGATAACGGAGCTTTCGTTGGTCACTAAGCATCGCCCATCAGCTGTCTTGACGTCTTCATTACACATTCATGAGTGTTGGTGGGAATGGGAGCATCCACCAACTCGATGGGAGGCATAATGTGCGGCTGAGGCGCGGAGATACCCAGCCACAGGTGTGTGTGTGTGTGTGTGAGAGAGAGAGAGAGAGAGAGAGAGTATGACCTGGCGAGAGCCAAGGTTCACTTGCCATCATTTCTTCATTTAATTTTCTTCCTGTGTTTTTTTCCCTCGGGCAGTCTCACTTTCCCCTTCCTTCAGCCTTTTCATTCAGTCTTTCTACGGCCTTTGATCATACAGGCTTAGTGATATATCTCACCATTCAGTGTTCCCTCGTCAGTTTACTTTCTTCTGTATCCTCTCCCTCAGTCTCCCAAACCTCCACCTCCTGCCTTCTCTCCCCTCGCCTGTACCGTATTAAAGTCATGAGTCCTGTGGTACTTCTCAACTCTTCCACCCAGCCCCCCCAAGCGTCGTCATTATTTTTGGAAACATCTTATCATTCTCAGGCTCCTCTGACTCGCTCTCATTTGTAGAAAGTCGGCAGGATTTTAGAAAAGATTATTAAAGTTGTCCCTACAGAGAGATGGGCAAGAGTGATAGTATTGTCACAGCCTCATGTGACACCTTTAGCTAAATAAATCATATGGCGTTACCTGAAATACATAGCTAAAGTTATCCCAACCATGAGAGGGTTATAATGAACTGAAATTTGTTGCACTATGAAATTGAGCAAGAATACATTTTGCATTCTGAATCCATTTTGCATCCATTCAGCACAGGGATGTCTTTGAATAGTAAACTAGAGGCTCCCCTAAGGGGTGAATCACACCAGCCGCGAGCCGATACATATCTAGCGCGGCCCGGAATATGACGTTGACCTTGACATTCTTTTCACCAATTTCGAACTCGTCCGAGATTTTCATCCTTTCTACACACCTGTAAAATTCTGTGATGATATCTTGACCGGTTGCGAAGTTATCGTGCTAACAGATACTCAGACACACAGACAGACTGAAAACAATACCAGCCTCGTTATCAAGGCTGGTAATTATTGTTGTTCAGACGATTTTAAATACATTTTTCACACTGGATTATGTATTGCTTCAGTACCAGTTATCTTTCTTTTTGATGGATAAAAATGTATGTACAGTAGGTGACAAGAATCAAGTAAGTCTGTGTGTGTGTGTGTGTGTGTGTGTGTGTGTGTGTGTGTGTGTGTGGTGACGCAACCCATCACTTTCTTACATACGTGTTCTGTGTTGAATTTGTGTGAGACTTTGGTCACGCCCCTCGCCACTCCCGGGCCACGACCTAGCTCGTAAATGTCTTTTATGAGAGGTGACTGGTTAGGTCACAGTGGCCAGCACACGGCCGAGGTCACAAGAGGTCACAGGCATAGCGTAGTTCCCACCACACGTTACTGCACATCATACATATTACAGAAATACCGGTGCATGCAGTCTGCATCACAAGTCCTGTCGCCTCTCCTGCTGTTCTTTCCATGGTCTTTGAATATCTGTGTGATGAATCTACAGCAGCGACACTGATGACTTCCTGTGGCCACAAATCAGTGTCATCAGCGGCATTGGCATCGGATTCACCACACGGATCTTCAGAGTCCGTGGAGATAGAAGTAGGAGAGACGACAGAACTTTTGATGCCGACTGTACATATATACTGTACATACAGGGTGCACAATTGTAAAATGTAAATGTGTTCATTATTAGAAGTGGAAAAGTACAGTTTTTCTGTATACATCAAAGTAAGGAGAGGGATGTTATTTATTTCTGCAGGATGACAGACATAAAATGACAAACTTTGTGGTTAAGACATTGGTTGATGCGTATCGCAGAGTTCCTGTTTACTTTTGCATGTCCTGTGATAGTGTATGTTTCAGTATAGTATTCAGCGGCATTCACCATCAGTGCTGCACTCAGAACCATATTGCTGTAAACTCCAAAGTGTCGCTCTCAATTATGTGCCGAGAAAGTAAAGATATGTTTGTTATTACAGATTCAGACGTATCAAATGCCGAGAACATTGTATTGGAGCACCTGTTTTATATTTTTTGTTGTTTCATTGAGGTACATGTGGCTTGTATACGGTCTGTCCAGAAAGTATTGGTGCACATTCCTCACGGAACAGACACCACAGACGATGGACACTGCAAAATGCTGGTTCATTCCACCCCGCGGTACAAGCCCTACTTTTATGGGATGCCATATATCGCTTGCTTATGACAGTTCATAACTTATCCGTAGGAGATATAGTTATTATATGCTCGTTGACGTGAAATTATATTAATATTCTTGGGCCATCACGGACTGTATTGATCAGTAAGGACATCAGCGAACTCCTCGCGTGCTCGGATGCACCTTCATGTAGTGAGTCATTGTACAGAGAGAGAAATAAGTATCTTGCCAAAGTTTGACGAATACATAGCGGAAAAGTCGAACCATCTGAAACACACACTTGTAGAGATTGGGGTTTTATTGTATTTCTCCAGGTGTAAATTTTCTTCTGACGAAGTGGGAAGATATTTATTTCTCTCTGTGAAAGTGTCCTGGCCAGTTATATAGGTTGGAGGTGCATGGCGTGGCTTAACCCTTTGGTTGTTGAGGAGGGAGGGCGGGGAGGCTCGGCAGCACAGCCTGACTCACCGGAATAACAACCTTCGTGTGAGGAACTATCGCTCAGATGGTTAGGAGTGTGATGGATAGTGCTGAGGTGGTGCACTGGACCGTAAAACAACAGTAATAGGTGGACTCCTTCAGGTTACAACAGCAAGGCATTCCTGTCATCAACCATAAATAACTGGCGGGTCAAACGAGTTAGATTGATGGATAGATATCAGAGGTTATTGACCGAGTGAAGGAATATTGAAAAAAATAATAACTTCTCCAGCCCGAGGACGTATTGTGTACTTTATTCTTATTGCCACCAGACGATTTTATTCAGCTTTGGAGAACCCAGTTGTATTGAAAGAGTTAATCTTTAGTCTGTCTGTATAGCCAGACGTCATAATCCCGGAAGGGTTGGCCACGAACGAAACACTTCTCCGTTGCTCTGTCCTCAGCCATCAGGCGGAGAGAGAGAGAGAGAGAGAGAGAGAGAGAGAGAGAGAGAGAGAGAGAGAAATCAAAATTTCAGCCTCCATTACCTCAGGCTGCCGGCCTGCAATGACCCAGGTTTTCATCGTGTAATAACCCGATACCCTGAACCACGGTGCCTAGAGTGAACGTTCTTATCTAGCCGTTGCCCGGGATGGAGACCGTCTGATGTGAACTTGGGGTCCGCATGAACACGTACTGAACACCGCTGGACTGAGGCAACGACGGCGAGTTGTAATACTGGACTGAACAGTGTAGGTGAGGGAGGAAGACACATTTGTAGCAGGACTGTGGGTAAGGCGAGGTGGATAAGGGATCAGGAGACGAGATTGTGGCCGGGTTTGGAGGTTCCCTGATGCCTCTTCCTTACGAGTTTGCTTCGGCTTTTTTTTTTTTTTTTTTTTTTTTTTTGAAGATCATCGATATCCGCTCAAGCAGTACACCGTCACTCAGTCTGTCACTTATCGTATGTAATGGCCAACACTAAAACAGTAATGGTCAGACTGGTGACCATACATTAAACAACTTCTAATAATGCGACTTTGGCCTAAAGGGAGTGAGGAGAGCAGTCGTAATCGGTTCATCATGTCGCCGTGTTAACAAACGGTGATTAATAATATATAACGGTGGTTGGGTGTGGTTGCTTCTGTCCTCTTCACTGTCCTGTTGTCTTTTCACTCCACCAGTTATTGACCTCCTCCTCCTCCTCCTCCTCCTCCTCCTCCTTGTTGCCTTTACTTCTGTCTCACTTTGTGTCTTTTATCGCTTGTTTTGCCACACCCACACCATCAAACCCTGCCACATCCACACTTTTACACCCTGCCACACTTACACCTTTGCACCCTGCCACACTTACACCTTTGCACCCTGCCAGACCCACACCTTTGCACCCTGCCAGACCCACACCTTTGCACCCTGCCTCACCCACACCTTTGCACCCTGCCACACCCACACCTTCACACCCTGTCATTCCCACACCGTCACACCCTGTTATTCCCACACCGTCACACCCTGTTATTCCCACACCGTCACACCCTGTTATTCCCACACCGTCACACCCTATTATTCCCACCTTCTCACCCTGCCACTCCCACACCTTCACACCCTGCCACTCCCACACCATCACACTGTCACACCCACACCTTCACACTGTCACACCCACACCTCCACACCCTGCCACACCCACCCTTGCGTACCGAATCATTCAAATTGTCTCACGTTCATTACATGTGCATTTTTATTTTTTGGTTTATTCATATGTATTGTATTGGGTGTGCGATTCTAATAGAAAAGTGTTAAGAAACAACGTACATTTACTAATGGCTTGGCTTCTGTCAGAGTACTTAGGTTTTAATGTAATAATTTCAGATGTGTTGTAATAATAAAAAGTACTGTGACAGTGACACTCACGTGGCGGGCATGTCTGTCTGGTACAGTGACCATCCATCAGGAACAGCTGCAGTGCCATGAGTGTTTATTAGTAATACACAAAGTCCACAGTTGAGTGTGCCAGTTAATATTAGTAATGTTGCCTTTTATTACTGATAATTTACTAATGCAATATTTATATTAGAATTAGTACTAGTAGTAGTAATAATAATAATGTTTTCCTGGTGTTGGTTTAACCTCACCTCCCAGTTCAATTTAGTCCTGCCGCCTGAACACCTTTAAGCCATGAAAATGTTCCCAGTCATAACTTCAGGTTTTATTGTGACATTTATGTGACTCATTCACCTTCCTAATGGTTTCGTGTCGCTGTAATCGTGATGTTGCCATTTTACTTCGTGCTTTGCTTCTTTTTCTGGAGGGGAGGTTAAGGTGATTTTCTTTCTTGCGTTTATAATATTTGTTCTGCTGATTCACATTGTCTTTTGTTAACTCAGATTTTATTGCTACTTCGCCTTTGACACCCCTTCAGTTTGAAGACGTCATACTTATTCTGTGTTACCCCAGAATATTTCACTGAACTTAGGAGAGATCTGTGGGCATGAAGACGTTAATTGTGTTTTCTCGTTGTTCCGGTTCCCTCTTGATAATTACCAGTACTTTTCATTCGCGTTAATAAGTTTTTCGTATTCACGCTTTTCATTTTATTTTATTTTATCTTTTCCCCGTTACTTCTCACACTGTTTTATTGACTTCTACATTATTTTCCTTATAATTTCTTTTGATCTCTCGAAGTTTGTGATTCGTCATATATATTCTGTTATTAATTCCTTCACTGCTAAGTCTCCGGTGTTGAATAAAATCGTCCGATGATGCCTAAAAATTAATACAGTAATGTAAAAAAATAATATCTTCATTCTGTTTCTTTTCTGATTTGTATCTTCCTTTTGTATCTCCGGATTTATTTTATTAGACTTGCTTGCATCTCTCTCTCTCTCTCTCTCTCTCTCTCTCTCTCTCTCATTTCCGTCTCCCGTTCCTTAATATGCCTTCATCGTGTTCTTCCTGCCTAATACGAGTCTGTCTCACCGTCTTGCTAATCTTCATGTTCATTCCCTTCTTTCCCACACCAGTTTCTCGAGTCATTATCTCTAACCTCTTGAACACGGTGACATATTATTTAGTTTAGCTATCTTCAGACGGTTTCATTCAGCCCTTGAGGAAGTTTTCGAAATTGATGAATTAGATACAGCCCTCATTAACTTCCTCAGTGTGAGTTTTTGCGGGCTGAGTGGAATTGTTCTTTGGTAACAGAAATCAAATATATAGTTGCGTCTCCAGGTTGATGGCGTTAATGGAATGGATATCTAACCCCTTCACTGATGGACTTAATAAAAAAAAAAAAATGAGAAGAACGAAGCGAATGACGTTTTATTGAAGGGGGTAATGGCGTCTCCTCTCTGAATGTGCGTTCTGCCTGAGAGACAGACAGACAGACAGACAGACAGACAGACAGTTGAAACGTACAGTACGGGACAGGGTAAAAGTAATGCATTCACGCACGAACTCCATCCTCTAGATATTTCATCGGTTTGATTTAGGTTGTATTTTTTATCTTTCATTCTTCCATTGTCCCCCTTTTGATTATTTCTGTGGGTAGAAAGAAACTGAAAAGGCTGTAAAGATAATAGATACAGTACGTGGAGATAGAAATAAAGAAAGCTTGAGAGAACAGAGGCCACACAGGAAGAGATACGCCGAGAAAAACCGGTAAATGAGAAGCTGATCAAATGGGTAGGGAAGCAGTGAGGGATGAGGAACCGGCTGGATGTATGAGAGAGAGAGAGAGAGAGAGAGAGAGAGAGAGAGAGAGAGAGAGAGAGAGAGGCCACCAAGATTCCATAACTTATACGAAGATGAAGTAACTTTTATTCTTTATGAGTTTTAAAATATATGTCTCGACCTGACCTGACCTTTCACACTTCACTTGACCCACACTGGCATGACCCCTTTGTCCACTGACCCAGGGAAATTGCTTCTTCTCGACCTGACATTCTGCCGCAGTGAATCTTGGGTCGTAGGTCAGTGTTTCGGAAAAAGAGAATATCTGGCCAGGTTATGAAGTTGATGTTACATAAGAATACTTTTTATTTTGCTTTTTATTATTTTTAAGAGGCAAGAGTTTTGAAAGGCGGGTGTGTCAGTGCAGGTGGTGCGTCGTGGTAAGAGGGGTTGTTACTGAGCAGGGAACTGAACGCTGGAAGGTTCTCTTGTCCAGGCCACGTCTCACTGGATGCTGTATTGTACTATAAATATTTTTTCCACTTACTTTTGTTAATTCTCTCTCTCTCTCTCTCTCTCTCTCTCTCTCTCTCTCTCTCTCTCTCATATACTGTATATATATATATATATATATATATATATATATATATATATATATATATATATATATATATATATATATATAAAGTGATGGTCTTTGAGAGAGGTGAAGTTAGTGAATGTACAGCGAGGTTGGATGGTGAGGAATTGGAAAATGTGAGTACGTTTAAGTACTTGGGTAGTGTGATGAGTAAGGATGGAGGTTTGGAGGGGGAAGTGCTTGAAAGGGTACAGCAGGGAAGAAAGGTTGCTGGTTCTTTGAAAGCAGTGATAAGAAACAGGGAAGTGAGCATGGAAGTGAAAAAGTTACTACATGACAGTATTGTGATACCAACTCTAACGTACGGAAGTGAAGCTTGGACATTGTTGGAAGGACACAAGTCAAGAGTGAGAGCAGTGGAAGAGGAGCCTGTGGAGTCACGTGGAGAGACAGGCTGACGAATGAGGATATAATGGAGCGTTGTGGTGATGATGTGAATGTGATAGGAAGCTTTATGAGGAACACACTGAGGTGGTTTGGCCATGTGGAGAGGATGGAGGGTGAAAGACTGACGAAGAGAGTGTATGTGAGTGAGGTGGAGGGGGGAAGAGGGAGGGGGAGGCCGAGGATGAGATGGAGGGATGGGGTGGAGAGGTATATGAGAGAGGGGGGTGTGAGTTGGGAGCAGGGCAGTGAAATGGCGGGGGACAAGGCGACTTGGAGGCGATTTCTTTGTGGCCACCCCAAACGGGATTGAGGCGTCTGGCAATAGATAGATAGATAGATAGATAGATATAATGGTTAATATTTTCCTTTACGCGCTGTGTCTGTTAATCTAGTTACATTATATGTCCGTGTACCAACATATTCCTCCCCTCGCCCCAGTAGTAACCTTTCAGTTCGCCTCCTACGTGTTTATCTGTCCTCCACTTTCCTTCACATTTTATTATTGACCATTAATTTAATTGTAACAATGCGGCCCACATATTAGGCAGATAATGGCCTTTGTGTGTGTGTGTGTGTGTGTGTGTGTGTGTGTGTGTGTGTGTTTGTGTGTGTGTGTGTGTGTGTGTGTGTGTGTGTGTGATGGTGAGCATCATGATGCAGGTGATGCTGGTGATGTGTAATCATGACGGTAAGTAATGGTAGTGATGATGATAATTATATTTTCCTCTTCTTTCTCCTCCACCTCATCTCCTTTTTCTCTTTTTGACCTCCGTTCATAACTTTCATTCCTTTCCTTCTTCCTCATTCTTCTTACCTTCCTTGTCTCTCCCCACCTTCCTTTTATCTTTCCTCCCTGCCCACATCTCCCACCCTTCCTCCTGACCCAGTACCACTCTTGACCATCCCCGCCTTCCTCCTGCCCCTTCCGTCCTACCCCCTTCTCTGGTACATTACCTGCACTACCCCTCTTCTTACCTATTATTCTATTCTTCCCTTTCCTCTGCCCTTACGCTTCCCCTTCCCCTTCCCCCAGCACTTCATCATCATCCCTCTCCCTCTCCCTTCGCCGCACATCGAAAAGACTTATTAAACAAAGCAAAAGAGCACTGGAGATCCACATTGCTAATACATGCAAATCAAATCCTAAAGAATTTTACAGTTACATTAGAAAGAAAAAGGTTATGACTACATCAATAGGTCCTCTAGAAACAAACAATGGCAAACACACTGAAAATGAGGTCGAAATGGCAAATATTCTTAACGATTACTTTGCGTCTGTTTTTACAGTAGAAAACACCACCAGAAACCTACTGTTACCCACAAACCAAGCAAATAGCACAGTCCTTAGTAACTATGCTATCCATAATAACGATATCCTTTCAGCCATAAATAGTACGGACATAAACAAAACCCCTGGCCCCGATTAAATATCACCGAGAATTCTCAAAGAAGCAAAACATGAGCTACTGCTGCCACTCTCTGTCTTATTCAATAAGTCATTAAGTACTGGGAAAGTTCCACGTGAATGGAAACTAGCAAATGTAACACCAATTTTCAAAAAAGGAAATGAGTCGCACCCAGGAAATTACAGACCAATCAGCTTAACATCAGTAGTGTGCAAGTTAATGGAAAAAATCATAAGAGATAAAATAGTTAATTATCTAGAAGAAAATAATATAATTAAAGACTCGCAACATGGATTCAGACATCGTCGTTCATGCTTAACTAACTTACTGGACTTCTTCCATGATGTTTACAAATCATACGATGACTCAAGAGCAGTAGATATAATTTACCTTGACTTTCAGAAAGCATTTAACACTGTCCCTCACAAGCGTCTCATGAGAAAAATAGAAGCACATGGAGTAAAAGGAAAGACGCAAAAATGGTTACAAGACTGGCTGTCAGACCGAAAACAGCGAGTTGTGATAAACGGAAAGGAATCCAAATGGCGTAATGTGATCAGCGGCGTTCCCCAAGGCTCAGTACTTGGACCGATACTTTTTATTATCTATATAAATGACATTGATGAGGGTCTAAATTGCAAAGTATCCAAATTTGCAGATGATACTAAAATAACCAGTAAAGTCACTTCAAAATTACAGTGGCAGCAGTTACAAAATGACCTTAATACTTTAGCAAGCTGGGCAGAAAAATGGCAAATGAAATTCAACACAGAAAAATGTAAAGTACTTCATATTGGAAGTAACAATGTCCATGCAAATTACAAAATGAACAATATTCAGTTATCAAGTACAGACAGTGAAAAGGATCTTGGTGTGATAATATCAAATGACCTAAAACCAAGCAAGCAGTGTACCGATGCGGTTAAAATTGCAAACAAGCTAGTGGGTTTTATTGGAAGAACTTTCGAGTTTAAATCGGAAAAAGTCATACTTACCTTGTACAACTCGCTAGTGCGCCCCCATCTTGAGTATTGTGTGCAATTCTGGTCTCCGTACTACAGAAAGGACATTGAAAAATTAGAGAAAATTCAGCGAAGAATCACAAAAATGATACCACGACTTAGAAACAAACCATATGAGGAACGCCTTGAAGAACTTAAATTATTTAGCTTAACGAAGCGCAGGTTAAGAGGGGACCTTACTGAAGTTTTCAAAATCATGAAGGGATATGACAACTTAGACATGAATAAATATTTTGATATAGACCGGTCGAGTCAAACCAGAAGTAATGGCTGCAAAATCATGGGAAAGCGATTCCAATCCCACGAAGCAAAATACTTCTTCTTTAACAGAGTTGTAAATATCTGGAACAGATTACCCTCAGATACCGTGAACAGTATCTCAATTGAGACATTCAAAAACAAATTAGACAAGTATTTTGCACGAAAATCCTCAGCTGACTCTTTTTCTGTCCGAATAACTTGCTTTTATAGCTACGGTACATGTAAGTTCATGCCCCTTTAGTCTACAAGACACCCCGTAAACAATGTACCCGTACATAGTGTTGCGTCACGATATTATACATTTTCAATTTATTCGGTGCAAACAAAGCAATATAAGCACAGATTAGGATCTGCACAGATAACCCTGAGTTAACGGTCACTACTCTTACTTTCGACCTGTGATGGGTTGTGGATCACTGAGGGTCCATGTTAGTCAAGTGACCACCATCAGGATTTTTTTAATGTACCAGGGGTCACTGCTTCAGGATGAAACTTGTGTAGTTGTCCCATATGGGAGAGTTCCCTGTCTCAGTGGAGCAAACGGAGCTAGGGCCTGATTGACTGCTGCCTACCTTAAAAGCGCCAGGCAAGGCTGCCGCACCACCCCTAAACATCCACACTGTGCAGTTCCCTCGTGTCTACAGGACACCCCGTAAACTTAACATAGCGTCACGTCACGTCATTATACGTTTTTCGATTTACCCAAAGCAAATGAGGTAATATACAGTAAGCACAGATTAGGATCTGCACAGATAACCCTGAGTTAACGGTCACTACTTTTACTTCTGACCTGTGATGGGATGTGGATCACTGAGGGTCCCTGTTAGTCAAGTGACCACCATCGGGATTTTTTTAATGTACCAGGGGTCACTGCTTCAGGATGAAACTTGTGTGCTGTCCCACATGGGAGAGTTCCTTGTCTCAGTGGAGTGAACGGAGCTATTGCCTGATTGACTGCTGCCTACCTAAAAAGCGCCAGGGAAGGTTGCCGCACCACCCCTAAACATCCACTCTGTGCATTGCACATCCACACTGTGCACTGTGCAGTCCCCTTTTATCTAAGACACCTGTCCTATATACTTTTCAATCTCCCCAGCGCAAAGAAAGCAATATAAGCACAGATTAGGATCTGCACAGATAACCCTGAGTTAACGGTCACTACTCTTACTTTCGACCTGTGATGGGCTGTGGATCACTGAGGGTCCATGTTAGTCAAGTGACCACCATCGGGATTTTTTTAATGTACCAGGGGTCACTGCTTCAGGATGAAACTTGTGTACTTGTCCCACATGGGAGAGTTCCTTGTCTCAGTGGAGCAAACGGAGCTAGGGCCTGATTGACTGCTGCCTACCTTAAAAGCGCCAGGCAAGGCTGCTGTACCACCCCTAAACATCCACACTGTGCAGTGTGTAGCTTCTACGTTATGTCCACAGACTTCCCTTTAACTCAATGTAACCGGTTTATAATGTCATGCCATAACTATTATTTTATTTGTTTACTTTCTCTTTTAGGTTACTCTATCGGGTAGCTCATAGATAAAGTATTATAGAATGTGACTTTTCCTTTCCATTGTTTCCTATAAAATTTCCATGTCAGTTTTTCCATGCTGCATGGTGGTTTTTCTCACTTTTTCCTGGAGGGTTTGGTGGTGGGGGGAGCCTTCTTGCTTTACTATCCTTATCCTTCAACATGTAGAGTTAGATCTTGTAGTCATAGTTTTCTCTAACAAGCAGCCTCGAAAGGACCATAAGGTCTTTTGCTGTTTGCTTTCCTGTGTATTCCTGTGTATTCTTTCCTTCCCTGACCTTTTACCTCCCTCCTTCACTCAGCCTCACTATCTTTCCTAATCCCCCACCCTCTTCCTAATCCCCCACCCCCTTCCTAATCCCCCACCCCCTTCCTAATCCCCCACCCCCTCACAACCTTTCCCTTCACCCCCGTCTCTCCTCCTCCCCTCCCCTTCCCCCCCTCCCCTTCCCCCCCACTCCCCCCTCCCCTCCCCTTCCCCCCCTCCCCCCTCCCCTCCCCTTCCCCCCTCCCCCCTCCCCTCCCCTTCCCCCCCTCCCCCCTCCCCTGCCCTTCCCCTCTCCCCTGCCCTTCCCTCCCTCCCCCTCCTCCCTTACCCTTTCCCCTCCTTCTCCTCCTCCTCCTCTCCTTCCGTAACCTTTTGCCTTCCTGCTCTTCATCCTTCTTCTTTCTGGTACTTTCCTCCACCCCTTCCTTTGACCTACTCTGGCATTTCCGTTCCCCTCTTGTGCATCATCTAGATCTCACATCACATCCTCTTCTTTCAGGTCTCTCTCTCTCTCTCTCTCTCTCTTCCTAATCCCCCACCCCCTTCCTAATCCCCCACCCCCAGTCGCTCTCGTGAGGCCAGTCAGCTCAGACGTGCTAGAGACCTGTGGTAGTGTTGTGCTAGTGTGCTTTAGTGATCTGTGATAGTGGTTGTGTTAGTGTGTTGTAGTGATCAGCGATAGTGCTGTGCTAGTGATCCGTGAGTGTGTGTGTTGTGGTGACCCGTAGTGACCCGTGATAGTGTGTGCTACCTTGTGTGAACTAGTGCGTAATGGCTTCCTCGGCAGAGAGCTGTGTCCCCACTGCAGGTACTGAAAAGGACTACCTTGAATTAAAGGAGGAACTTCTCGAACTGAAGCGGGAGGTACAAATTCTCAGGCAGGAGAAGGCACAGATGAGGGAATTGTTGGAGGAGATGTTGGAGGAGAAAGAGAAAAAGGCTGAAGGTTGGACACTAATTAACAAGGGTGCAACGAAGTTCACTCTTAAAAAGCAAACGGAAATTAAGACAACTAATACATTCGACGCACTACGGGACGAATGTGAAGGGAAAGCAGAGAGGGAAGTAGAGGAGAAGGACGGTGAAGGAACTTCCAGTACAGGTAAGTATAAACAGAACAAGAAAGGTAAGAAAAATGTTGTTGTTGTTGGAGACTCCCAGGTGAGATATCTGAACAGGGCCATGTATACTCCACTCGCTAAACATGTGTGTCTTCCAGGGGCCAGGGTGGCTAATGTGGTAGATAAAATTTCAAATATCGTAAAGGAAAGTGGTGACAAACCCACTGTGTGCCTCAGTGTAGGAGGCAATGATATTAGTAGCCGTAAGAGTGAGGTACTGTGGAAAAGGTACAAGTTGATGTTAGAAAAGGTTAGGGAGAGGGGAGGAACCCCTGTAGTGCTTGGTGTTTTACCAAGGTGGCGGGTTGGAAGGGAATGGTTGAGCAGGGCAATAGGGTTTAATTGCCGCCTTGAAAGGTATTGCAAAGATAATGCAATACCTTTCATAGACAGCTGGGACCGGTTTTATGGACGAAGTGCCTTGTATAGTTGGGATGGGACTCATCTTAGCAGGCAAGGAGTTACTGTTTTAGCTGGAATGATAGATAGGGAGTTGGAGGGATTTTTTCGAGATTGAGAAGTAGGTGTACAGGAAGATGCAGCAACTACAGTCAGAAATCATTATTACCATGTTTGGATAGATGCATCGATACTTGCAAAATTAAGAACAAAAGTTCAACCAATAGTGTAGATACATCCACTCAGGCACCTCAAATTGAGCAGGCGATGATAGATGATAGAACAAGCGATGATAGAAGGGCGATAAGCGATAGTACAAAAAATTGTTATATTAGTAAAGTAAATAGTTTCCCAGTTAGTAATAAAATAAATAACAGTAAATGCCAAGGTAAAGGCATAACTACTCGTAATAATCTGAAAGTGTACTACACAAACAGCCGGAGTTTACGTAATAAAATGGATGAACTGAGGGCTTTAATTTGTACAGAGAAAATAGACATTGCCGTTATTAGTGAAACTTGGATGAATACAGACACTCGAGAATTTTTAGCAGAATATCAGATAAAAGGCTATAATATTTTTGTGTCAAACCGTCAGGGAAGAAAGGGGGAGGGGTAGCTATTTATGTAAAGGATTCATTAAACTGTTACAATAAAGCAGACATTAAAGTAAATAGGGACACAGAAAGTGTCTGGGTTGAAATTAGTAACAATAGGGAGAAATTAGTCTTAGGAGCAATTTACAGATCTCCAAAATTAAGTAGAGCTGATAGTAAATACCTCTGGGAGGAAATAAGGAAAGCATCACAGTCCAGCTTAGTAATAATTGTTGGGGACCTTAATCTGCCAAGGATAGATTGGAGAAATCAGACAGGAGATGCAGAGTCAGAGGAATTTCTAGAGGTAGTACAGGATAATTTCCTTTATCAGTATATCAGGGAGCCCACCAGAGGTAATAATATACTAGATTTGGTTTTAGCTAATAAAGAAAATATCATTAGCGATATAGAGGTTGGTGGACGACTTGGTAATAGCGATCATGAAGAAATTAAGTTCAAATTTATTTGGGATGTCTGTTCCACTGAAAATACCTCCACCGTTCCTAATTTTCGTCTAGGAGATTTCGATGGCTTAAGAGCTTATTTTCGAACGGTATTCCACAGGGAGATTAGCTATTTGAGGGAATGTCAGGTTAGTGGGGATCCCCAGGTCATAGGTCAGGCGCAGGAAGCACGTGGGGATGTCCGTCAGGTGCCTGTGAGGGGGGAGGTGGTAGATAGGAATGTAGTCCAGGTGACGGAAATTAACTCGGCTCCAGTACCAAACAGACGTTCGACCAGTGAGAAGTATAACGAGTTAATAAATATAATATACGGAGTCCAAGATAGATATATTCCTTCAAAACCGTTTAGAACTAACAATTCAGAACCAAGATGGTTAAACAACGGATTAAAATCTCTCATAGGCCAAAGGAAAGGAATATATAGAAAAATAAAACGTGGAGAGGAACACTTACGTAACCGGTACACAATTTTAAATAGAGAAGTAAAGAGGGAGATAAGAAAAGCAAAGAGAAGTTATGAAATTAAGGTTGCAAGTGAATCAAAAGTAAACCCCAAGGGTTTTTATCAAATGTACCGAACGAAAAATAAAGATAGGATAGGACCACTCAGAACAGAATCAGGTGACATTACCAGTGAAGATAAAGAAATGTGCTCCATCCTAAATAATTATTTCATATCAGTATTCACCAAGGAAAATCTAAGCCTGGTCCCTCAAGCAGCAAATATTTACCATGAGAATACGGAAAATATTCTTAGTAAAATAACCATTAGTAAGGAGGACGTATTGAAAGAAATTAACAAGTTAAAACCTCAAAAATCGCCAGGTCCGGACGATATATATGCAAAAATTATAAAAGAAACCAAAGAAGAATTATGTCAGCCACTTTTAACGTTATTTAATGACTCTTTAAGTTCAGGAGAAGTTCCAGAGGCGTGGAAAACCGCAAACGTAGTGCCCATCTTTAAAAAGGGTGATAAATCAGCTGCGTCGAATTATCGTCCGATAAGTCTAACGTCAATAGTAGGAAAAATGTTAGAGTCAATTTTGGCAAATAGGATTAGAGAACACTTAGAAAGATTTAATCTTATAAACGAAAGTCAGCACGGATTCAGGCAAGGACGATCCTGCCTCACAAATTTGTTGTCATTCTACTCGGAGGTCTATGAGGCAGTAGATAGCGATAAAGCTTACGATGTTATTTATCTGGACTTTAGTAAAGCTTTTGATAGAGTCCCACACGAAAGGTTAGTTAGAAAGGTTCGAGCACACGGTATAGACGGCGATATCTTAAAATGGATAGAATCCTGGCTGAAAGGACGAAAGCAGAGAGTATTAATAAATGGAACTAAGTCGGACTGGGGATTAGTAACTAGCGGTGTACCACAGGGTTCAGTACTCGGTCCCTTATTATTTATCATATATATAAATGATCTAGACTTAGGAGTCAATAGCAGAATCAGCAAATTTGCCGACGATACAAAAATAGGGCGTATCATTAACTCGACTGACGATTGCCATTACTTACAAAAAGACCTCGATACATTGTCCAAATGGTCTAAAACTTGGCAAATGGAATTTAACGTTGAAAAATGTAAAGTACTTAACGTAGGCAAGACCATTGGAGATACTAAATACAGCTTAGATAACAAAGAAATTAGCAAATCTGAATGCGAGAGAGATCTAGGAGTTATGATTAGTAACGACCTTAAACCTAGGCAACAGTGCATTAATGCGAGAAATAAAGCAAATAGGGTCCTAGGATTTATTTCGAGAAGCGTGAGCAATAGATCATCTAAAGTAATACTGAAACTTTATCTAGCATTAGTAAGGCCACATTTAGACTACGCAGTACAATTTTGGTGTCCTTACTATAGAATGGATATTAATTCGTTAGAATATGTACAGAGAAGAATGACTAAAATGATACATGACGTCCGGAACCTGTCATATGAAGACAGACTGAAAAGACTAAGTCTGCATTCGCTAGAGAGGCGTAGAGTAAGGGAGACTTAATTGAGGTTTTTAAGTGGATGAATGGTATAAATAAGGGAGATATTAGCAAGGTACTTAAAGCGAGCATACAGGATAGAACTAGAAATAATGGTTTCAAACTAGAAAAATTCCGTTTCAGAAAGGAAATCGGTAGAAATTGGTTCGGTAATAGAGTAGTAGACGAATGGAATAAGCTACCTAGTAAAGTAGTTGCTGCCTCTTCCATTGAGAGTTTCAAGCATAGGCTAGATAAGCATATGACAAATAAGGGGTGGATATAGAATAAAGAAAATATTATAACCAATACTAATTCAAAAATAAATTTTCTTTTCAGGTTACACTATGATAGTCTCTATTCTCCTTTCACACTTTCCTGTAAAATGTCCACGCCAGTTTTTCTATACGGCGTGGTGTTCTTTCTGACTTTTTCCTGCCGGCTTCGGCTGGAGGGTTTGGAGGGCGGGGGAGAGCCTTCTTCTTTGCTATCCTTATCTCATTCTAGTAGTTCAGTTACTCTTCTAGGAGCTGCCTAGCATGGGCCAACCGGCCTACTGCAGTTATCCTCTCTTCTTATGTTCTTATGTTCTCTCTCTCTCTCTCTCTCTCTCTCTCTCTCTCTCTCTCTCTCTCTCTCTCTCTCTCACACACACACACACACACACACACACACACACACACACACACACACACACACAGCTGTCTCCTTTGTTAAATACCATTGAATCTCGCTATATGAAAATACAATTTAATTTCATTTCTCTTTCCAGGTGAGTGTGTGCTACAGAATAATCAGAACAGAAGGCGAAGGAAAGTGTAGACAACCAGGTACAGTTTGTTTATCTATCTATCTATCTATATCTGTCTATCTATCTGTCTGTTTATCTTTCTGTGAACATGTCTCCGTCCATGTAGGGCTGTATTAGTGTTTGGAAGGCAGCTGCCGTGGTTTGGCATCTCGCTGTAATTAATCCCAACATTGTCAGCTCCTCTAGGGTGATATGGAGCTTATAAAGCATCCGATACTAACTGTTGTAATAATACTCTTTGTAATGATTGGTGCGGCCACTAGCATCACTACTCAAGACAAGTGGGGAAAGAGAAACAGAAGAGTGAAAATTTTGTTGACTCGTATGTACTTCTAAAAAGGAAAAAAAAACAGAATTAGTACAGCTCTGACTGCGTCTCTACTGTACACACAGCAAAAAAAAATATCGTTACAGGGGGGTCCGATGTGTTTCATACTGAACAACCTGGCTGTCTCGCTAGTGTTGGTAAGCCTGACAGTGGGTGAGTTGCCAAATAGGACGAGGTAGAAATACGCATGGGAGAAGCAATGGATGTAGCTTATAATAAATATGCAACAAACACACGCAGGGATACCAATGGAGGAGGCTGTTATCAAAAACCTTCATTCATGTGTCATTTTATATCGCGCAGAAGTGTAACGATAGTTTTGTTATTGTGTGTCCATATATTTATATCGGTAGTCTGTAAGTCTTATGTATAGTTGTTTATCGATTTAATCGGTCGTCTCATGTCATGTAGTGTTGAGGAGTGACTGTAGCAAATGAAAAACAGGCATACCACACCCAACTTAGCAACGACCCAACCTCCCACGATACTTCATTCTTCCTCATTTATTCTCCCCCCCCCCCCACTTTTTTTTGTTCCTCTTCTTGGGTTTCTTTGAGTTACGGGAAAAAAGGCTAGATTAACATATCTACACACACACACACACACACACACACACCATATTAAGGCCAGCCAAACATACGATATACAAAAATCACAACATCTACACAGTTGTCGTGACGCAGCCAGCTCTTTCCTGCACCACCTGGATATTAGTTATATTCCTTTGCAAAATAAATAAATAAATAAGTGCCGAGCCATGATTTTTCAGGCATTGAGTAGCTTTTGAAGTGCCTAAAATTGAATTAAATAAACGAACACATTACACAGTCAGTTCTATTGGAAAAGTTTGTATTATATGTTTTCGCTTTAGTAAGTACGTGTTATTATTCATATTTGATAATCCTCACTGGAAGTTCTTATCATTACACATTATTTAACAGTTTGTTTTCAGAACGTAAGTACACACTTCCAAAATTCAGGCAAATCTGTATTCATAGTTGTAGTTAAGATACCTGAAGCAAGGTTACCAAGGACACAGTAATGGTCATATTGGAAAGTGATAATTGGTGTGTGAAGGACGCAGCTGCACCATCATCATTCACGGTCCTTACCGGCCATCTTTTATTGGTTTTTAACGTAATATGATAGACGAAAATACAGAATCCAGAATGTATAAAATGAAAGCATTGACAATACAAAACTAATTAGTTATCTTTACTGCTCTACAGACAGACAATGCTTGTTTACATTAAGTATTTGATTTGTATTAGCACAAACTGTAAATAAAGGAGATATAACACTGCATCCACCACGATACTGAGCAGGTCACCCCAGGTAGTCGGGTGGCCTCTGAACCAAACCAGGGTCACCTTTAGCTCAAAGATATCGATGTAGATAACACTTCAGCCGCCAGCTTCAGACACATCCTGGAAGTGCTCGTAAAAAAAAAAAAAAAAAATCCCAAACATCTGATATTGTTCGTACATCATGGGAGGTTTGGAATGTTTAAACCTCTCAAGCATTCCTACCATTACTGCTCGAAGACTTTCCATTATTGCTCCAAGGCTGTAGGAAGGTACCTTAAATTATCCTCAGACACTTAAATATTGTTCTTAAATTGTGAGAATATTCGAATACTACACCTTTCAGTATGGCACGTAGACTGTCGTAACAATATATTTTCGTGGGTTTGGCTAATAATACGGCTGGGTCTCTTCCCACATGGACCCCTGACCTTCCCGCTAATTGTGCACCGCCTACTTCGTCTATCCTTAGGATAATCCTCGTATTTTCTCTCACCTTCACTCACTTTCTTCCTGTTTTCCTGCTTGGTGTGTGTTAATGTGGATTTCGTGTCAGTTTTGCCCTTCGGAGTCATTGTTTTGGCCTTCATTGCATGTTTTTTTTCATTATGATTTATTAATTTTTCTTTGCATATTTTTTTTATTTTGGAATTCATGTTTATTTTGACCTTCTTTATATGGTGTTTGGGTATTCTCTCTCTCTCTCTCTCTCTCTCTCTCTCTCTCTCTCTCTCTCTCTCTCGTTAGTGATTTTCCTTTGCATATTGTGTGGCGATTTTTTTATTATCGATTATTTTGACTTTATTTGCATGTAGTTTTGCCATTTTTGTTCTCTTTCTTTTTATGTTGTTTTGGGACTTTGAATTTTCATTCTTGTCTTTGTGTGCACAGTGTACAGTATAATCCCACACCACACAGCCACAGCTCTTGAAAACGAAACCCAGCCACAGTCAGTCAGTTTAACAACACCCTTGTCGTCTACGCCAGTCTTCCCTGCCACACACTGCTGTCCGCACCACCAACTCACAGTTGCAAATTAAGGCTGACAACTACACTCTCATCTCTCCCATTTATTTCGACAATCATGCACTACTAGCCACACTTCCAAACTACTTTTACTGCCTAAGTTTTGCCAGCAGACAGACTTTCCCCTTTGTTGCTATAAGTGATTGACAGTTTGACTACTACTACACACCACCACAACTGTTATGCCACACATAATGCGTAATTACTATTTATAATACCACCACAACAACACACACCACCACAGCTGCTATCCTACCACACACAACCCTAACTACCATAATGCCACTACACCACCACAAATGGACTCCCACCGCACACAGTCCACACCTTCTTCCATAGTACCACACAACCCACACCTTCCTCCATAGTACCACACAACCCACACCTTCCTCCATGGTACCACACAACCCACACCTTCCTCCATGGTACCACACAACCCACACCTTCCTCCATAGTACCACACACAACCCACACCTTCCTCCATAGTACCACACACAATCCACACCTGCTTCCATAGTACCACACACAATCCACACCTGCTTCCATAGTACCACACACAATCCACACCTGCTTCCATAGTACCACACACAATCCACACCTGCTTCCATAATACCACACAAATGTTCTACTGTCAACTACACAATCCACCATAAATGTTCTACCACAAACACCACCGCAACCGTTAGCACACCACCATCTCACCCAGTGACTCACCACCACTACACTGCCATTCAACCACAAATCATACATTTTCACCAATTTAAAATATGGCCATGTGGAGAGGATAGAGGGTGAAAGACTGACGAAGAGAGTGTATGTGAGTGAGGTGGAGGGGGGAAGAGGGAGGGGGAGGCCGAGGATGAGATGGAGGGATGGGGTGGAGAGGTATATGAGAGAGGGGTGTGTGAGCTGGGAGCAGGGCAGTGAAATAGCGAGGGACAAGGCGACTTGGAGGCGATTTGTTTGTGGCCACCCCAAACGGGATTGAGGCGTCTGGCAATAGATAGATAGATTGAAAATATGAGAAAGGAAGGAAACAGTCCAGCTTGGCATATTTACGTTCAACATTTTCCTTTTGTCTTCTTACGGTATGTACTAGGACGCGGAAAGAATTTGAATCCCATCAGCGCAGTGGCGGCTTTTTAAATTAATTTTTAGTACCACCGGACGATTTTATTCAGTTTGAGAGACCGTCGAAATGGAAGGGTTATACAAACTTGATTAATCCATTCATGTCGAGGACACCTTTTCATTCTTGCTTCCACCTGATGATTTATGTAGTTCTTAGTAGACCTTTCGTATTGGAAGAATTTAATGGAGATTTTTTTTTTTTTTTTTTTTACCCTGTCACTGGGAGAGATTTTTTCGGAGATGAATATAATCGTCTGGAGGTGGAAGGAATATAAACGGCGCCGTCATAGAAAAGAGGTTAAGCCAATTTCTTTTAAGCCAATTTCTTGCTGTTCATATTATCACAGTACCTAACTTACTTTAACTTTTTCTACTTTTACTCTAACTTAACATAAAATTGTCCATCACAATCTCGAGTGCTTAGTTATAACAATAGATTAATAATATGTTCCTGTTCACGAAGAGGTGCTGTGGGAATGATGTGGAGCTGTAACATTACCTTTTTCTGGCCACTGTGCTACGTGAAATATCAACAAAAGACTGAACATTTGGGCCAGGTTAGTATAAAACAGCTGTAGCGCATTTTCTTTATCCATCTTTCGTCATAAGACTGATAAAGTCCATCACGGCTGCCATAACCACAGACATTACCACAGCCCACACCACCACCACCACCACCACCACCCCACAGAAAAGTCGAATCACATTCCTGTCAACGAACCACAGTTGCGATTATTATACCACAAGTAGCACATCACCACCATATCATATCACCGAACATCGTAATCACCTCGATCATTCCATCACAACGACACCATCGCAGTCACAGAACCGTACTACCACGGCAACAGTTAGCCTCGTCACACAGTCACAATACCACAGTCACCACCATACCACCACCAGCACTTAACCATCACCACACACCATCACCGCAGTCAGATCATCACAGTCACAGAACCATACCACCATCACAACCAAATTCAGCCTCTACCACACCACCGCCACACCACAACCACACGACTGATAATAGCTCGATAGGTTAATTGTCTAAATGCCCCGAGTTCACCCCTGCTTTGAGCCAGACAGCTGGTGTGGTGGGGGTGAGCCGCCCTCTGTCAAGCCCTTCATTATTACCAATCCTTCCCAAGCTGAATACAATAATCTGGTGGCAGTAATAAGAAAATTTAAGTCGGCTGTGTAGTAAAGTAGCTACTCTAGTTTAAGCCAAATGTACAACTACCATCCCACTGTTATTTCCAACCATACCTTACTCAGACTACCTGTACATGATTACCAGCACTGCCAAACACTCGCTGACATTATTTTCACACACACACACACACACACACACACACACACACACACACACACACACACACACACACACACACACACACACACACACACACACACACACACACACACACACACACACACACACACACACACACACACACACACACACACACACACACACACACACACACACACACACACACACACACACACACACACACACACACACACACACACACACACACACACACACACACACACACACACACACACACACACACACACACACACACACACACACACACACACACACACACACACACACACACACACCTCTCTGTCTCTATCTGTCTGTCTGTATCTGTTGTCTATCTGTATATTTTCTGTCTTTCTATATACTTGTCTTTTTACCTACATATCTGTCTGTGCAACACACCCTGTACTCCAACACACTTTTACTATTCTCATCCAACACACACTGCTATCCCACACCCTGACACACCTCCGATCTACAGGGTGTCAGAATCAGGTTACATGGACAGACAGAGAGAGAGAACACTTTCACCTATCGACCAGTAATCAGCCAGCGAAACATTATTAACGAGAGAGAGAGAGAGAGAGAGAGAAACATAACCTGCCACACAAACTCTCTATAACGGTACTTATGACTCAGGCTGTACTCACACTCTGCATATTGGTTTCCCAACTTTTCGCA
The DNA here is from genome assembly GCF_032717465.1 of Coenobita brevimanus. NCBI lineage: Eukaryota > Metazoa > Arthropoda > Malacostraca > Decapoda > Coenobitidae > Coenobita > Coenobita brevimanus. The sequence continues at coordinate 10,069,064 of NC_137059.1, forward strand.
TCTTATTCACAGTTTATATGCACCGTCGAAAATGGCCAACCCTTCACTTTCACCTCCACAAATAAGCAGTCCACACCCACTCCCTAAGTCCCCACCGCACCACACCATAAGCACCGTCTCAGTCCCCACCACGCCTCGCCACAGAATCCCATACTTTACGCCACACTACACCCAGCGTCTCAGTCCGCACCACACCTACACCAACATCAGCTTCGTCACAGTTCCCTATTGCACCACACCACAGTGGAGTATGCTCGTCTTTGAAGGACATAATGCTTTATCATATAGTAACCTATCAAGTACCATCTCTTGCCACTCACCACATCACACTACACCACACCACTCCACACAGTCCCATATTGCACCTAATGGCACCACACCACACCACACAACACAATCCCATTATGCACCACACCACACCACACTATACTGGTTTTCACACTACACCACACCACACAATACCATACCGTAGCGTACCGTACCATCACATACCGCAACACTAGCACCACAGTCATCATTCTACACGACACCATTCGACATACGATGACAGAAATTGCCAGACGAAAATGTATTTAAAACACGCCTTGCTTCCAACCATTACAGTGCCGACCAGAATGGAAAATGATCGCTCAGAGAATATGCCGACGTTTTTTTGTGAAAGACTGTCGTTCCTTGCACTGTGTTCCCTTCACCCACCACACCCTTGCATCCATTCCCACACACACTCCCACCCCTGTTATTTACTATATACATTCACCCACACCCTAATCATCCTGACAGCAATCCACACCCACCATTTTCCCATACCTACACACCCCATCTTTTATCATTGACGTCCAAACCTTCATTCACAGCAAGTATCTCCCCACACCCACACCTACCTTCCCTCCCACCCACACACAGCGCATCACTTCCAGTGTGTACAAGCATCTTGAAATGAGAAATTAACGATTCCTGATTTTATATGGTACTTTTACCTTTTTACATTGCTTTGGGAAGGGGGTGTTTTGCAGGCTGTGGGTCAGTGATTCTCTTCACTTGTCGCTCCACCCTTTCCCCTTCACATTGATACCGTCAACCACACTTACAGCCATCACCCATATCCACAACTACACCTATCTACTCACACTGTACTACAATCGCCTGCTCATAACCTCAGTAACCGAACTCACAACCACCTTTACCCATTTTTATCCACACCTGCTTACATGTACCCACAGCCACACCCACATCTACATCTTTATTTACACCCTTACCCACACTTACAGCCTCACCTTCACCTTCACCCACAGCTTCTACTCTCCCACATCGTCACCATGTATGCATACATTAAACAATCCATATAGGGCGGTGAACAAGCTCTGGTACAATAGCAGAAACAATAGTAATGTTTCATTCTGTTAACCTCTTCAGTCCGTTGACGTCTGTTAAATTCTTACTGTCTCCTGACGAATTTATCCAGTCCTTCCTCTTCAGCCCGAGGATGTCCTTTTGATCATATTTTTGCCATCTCCAGACGATTTTATTCAGCTTAGGATAGACTTTTCTAACTGGAGGGGTTACGCAGCTACTACCTTAATTAACCTTTTCAAGTCTACGGGGGCTTTCCTTAGCTAAATGAAGTGCTCTAGAGGTAGCAAGAAGGAAATATAAGTTGCGTCGTCGCTGTGAATGGTTGAACAGTATGGCCGTGAAGTAAAAACTGGATTTTGGAGATAAATCTGATGAAACGGGGCTTGGTGTTATCAAGTGATGATGCAACTCCATGACTTCTCTTACATTACCCAATGCTTCTCACGCGGCAAGGGTGTGCAGGGTGAACACAGGGTGAGGGTGAGAGAGGGATGGTGAGTGAGAGTGGGTGGATGGAGGAGAAGGTGAAATTTGAGGTAAGGGTGGAGGAGGTATGGTGGGTGACAGGGGTTGGGTAGAGGAGGTGAAGGGTGAGGAAGGGAGAGAGGATAGGGTGGAGCATGGAGGTATAATTCCATGGGGTGGAGTTAAAAAAAAGATTGTGAAAAATAGTGATTGATGAGGAAGAGAGGGTAATTTGAGGAAAAGTGGGTGAAGTGAGGAAAGATGGGGTGGAGCAGAGGGTAATGGGTGAGGGAAGGAGGGAGGGATGAATGGGGGAGAGATTGAAAGGTGAATGATGGATGGCGAGGTAAGGGAAGGAGGAAGAATGAGATGAGAGAGGGAGAGAAGGTGAGGTAAGGGAGGAAAGTAAAATGAGGAAAAGTGGGTGAGGTGAGGGAGGGGAACAAAGGGTGTGGGGAAGGATAGACGGGGTGAGGTGGGGGAGGAAAGGAGAATTTGGGATATTTGGCAGGAAAGAAACGGAGGTGGCGGTACGGAAGGAAGATAGGGGTGAGGGAGGGGCGGTGAGAAGATGGATGGTGTAATGAGGGAGGTATGGAGAGTATGGTGAGGGATGGGTGGTATGGAGAGTATGGTGAGGGATGGGTGGTATGGAGGATGAGGTGAGGTGGGGATGGAGGGGGGTGTAAGGGAGGGTTGGAGTGTGAGGTAAGGGATGGGTGGGGTTTGATGTAAGGTGTGATTGTGGATATTTTCATTAACCCAGTGACTGTTGTTGGTGACCTACCCTGCACCACCGACTCACCTCTGCCCTTCTCTTGTCTCTTTCTACTTGAATTGTAAATATTCAACCCAGCCACCCTAGCTACGTCGTGTTTACTATATTCTTACTAACGCTTCACGGTTTTATTCAGCTTAAGTGAGATGTCGACGGACTGTAGGAATTAGTCTGTTGAATACGAGAAACTGAATAAAATCGCTTGAGGGTAGTCAGCATTAAGTAAATTCGTCAGACGGTGGCCAAGGAATAATGGAAATCGTCTGCACACTTGATTGACAACGTTCAACCCGTGGATACGACACACTGATTGAAACTGGTCTGTGGTAATAAGCATAAATTGGCAAGTCGTCCGGTGGTGGTCAGAATGAAATAGAAATCGTCTCCACACAGGGTTTATAAATGTTCAGTCCCATGAATGAGTGTGTGTGTGTGTGTGTGTGTGTGTGTGTGTGTGTGTGTGTGTGTGTGTGTGTGTGTGCGTGCGAGAGAGAGAGAGAGAGAGAGAGAGAGAGAGAGAGAGAATTGAAAAATCCAGAAATTCCCCAACCAGAAAAACGTCCTAATAAATATATGTCAAGAAGCCAGCCACCATAAAGGAATAATGACCTGACCTTACATGACCTAGAACACCTTAACCTCCACCCCCTCACCCTCCTCTACTCCCCTTAACCCCGTCGTAGCGTCCGTGGCTCCCTGACCTCTGCACCCTCACCCCATCGAGGTCAGTGTGTACCCCTCCCTGACCCTTGTACCCACCCCATCCTCTCTCTCTTCTCTCTCTCTCTTCCCTTACCTTTCCTTTCTCCTTATGCCTCGTATCTTCTTTCTCATTGTCTATTCCTTTCCTTTTGTTTGTCACTCTTTCCCTGTCCCATTTACCTCCTCCTCCTCTCTCCCAGCTCCACCCTTTTCTTCCTTCTCTCCTTATTCCCCTCTCTCCCTCTTGTAACCTTTTCTTCATTTTCCTTTCCTTCCCTACCCATTCTCCCCTCCCTCCCTCCCGCCCTCCCCTCTCCATCCTCTCTCCCCTCCCCTCTCCATCCTCTCTCCCCTCCCTTGCCTCCCTCCAGAACCCACCCCAATTTTTTTTCCTGACCCTCGACTCATGTTTCTCTCACCATGACTTTCTCCCTCTCTTGTTTTGTCTCTCCCATTTATCTTCCGTTCTTTCTTCACTATTGCTATCTTTTTTTTTTCCCCTTTTGCTTCAATCTCTACTTTCTTGTGTCTCCATCACTGTCTTACCTCTGCACTCTCCTTTTAATCTCTTCCTCTACCGTTTCTTCTCACCTTTACATTTCACTTTCTTATTGTTTCATCATTCTCCGTTATCTATTTTCCCATTTTATTCTTACTTTTCCTTCTCCCTTCAATCCTTTCAACTCGAGGACTAAACTATATATCTTTTATTGCCACTCGAATTAAGTCAGCTAATGAGAGCGTTGTGATAGTGAAGACAAAATCTAATTATCTAACCCATATAGTTGGATGAGCCTGTATAAACTGAATAAAATCGTGTGGAGATGGTTAGAATGAAGTAAAATTACCTTCGATGACAGGAATAGTAAATCTCTCCTTTCCACCTGCCTTTCACCTTTGTATCTTCTTATCATCTTTCTCCTCCTTTTCATTTTACGTGTCTCTTTCCTTTATTTTTTTCTTCCTCAGCATCCAGCCCCTCTTTCATTTTCTCCCAGCCACATCTCTAATACCTCCATGGCTCTGCTTCCTTCCTTCTCCTTCACATTTTCTCCTTCCCCTGCACAATCACCACCACCATCACCATAACTCTTCATCACATCTCTCCTCTCCTCTCATCACTTTCACTCTCTCCTCCTGTATCATCATCATCGTCGTCGTCGTCGTCGTGTTCCATTCTTCATATTAATAAGTTTTCTCTTTGTCATCGTCATCCTCCTCCTCCTCCTCCTCATCATCATCATCATCATCCTTGTCGTCGTCGTTCCGTTCTTGTCATTTTTTAAAAATAAGATTTACCTTCTTGAAATCGTGATCTCCTCTGAAGTAATCTCGCTTTTCTTGGCCAAATTTCTCTTTCGTCCTGCAGTTTCTTAGCGAATTTCTTATCAGTTTCTTGAACATTTTGTGTAGTTTTGCCCGATTTCTTCCTTCAAAACTCTCTCTCTCTCTCTCTCTCTCTCTCTCTCTCTCTCTCTCTCTCTCTCTCTCTCTCTCTCTCTCTCTCTCTCTCTCCTTAACTAGGATGGTGGGGCGTGGTTGGCTGGCTGACTTCTCGAGACTAGAGAGGAGAGAGAGAGAGAATGTATTATAAGAGCGATGTATCCTGTACTGTATGTTGCAAATAAGGAAATACAGCGAAGCATAGGAAAATCTGGAGAAAATGAGAAAGAAAGAATGGATGTGCAAGGATAGAAATAGGAAAGTGAGTGGGAAGAGGAAGAGTTTGCCAAATAAGAGAGACAGTGAGAGAGGAGGAGAGTATTTCAAAGTAAGTGTGAAAGTGAGTAAATATGTGGTAGAGAGTGAAAGGGAGAGGAGGAGGAGGAAGAAATGTGCAAAGTAAGAAGTAGGCAAGAATAGAAGGAAAAGGTGTGCAAAGTAAGAGAAGAGTAAGTGGGAGGATGAAATGTGTTCACATATGGAGGGATAGTGATTGTGGGAGTAAGAGAAAGTGTGAGGAGGGTATATGTGATGCAAGAGAGAGAGAGAGAGAGAGAGAGAGAGAGAGAGAGATGCAAAGTAAAAGGAGAAAGTAGGTGTGAATAAGATGAATATGTGTTCAGTAAAGGCTGGATAGTGAGTATGTGTTTTCCCCCCGTCTACCATGCCGCTTCTCTTCACATGTCCTTTCTAATTTTGGCACCTCACCCCACCCCTGCCTGGGTATGGGGGATGATAGAGGTAAAGGAGAGGGGGATGGTTGAGGTGGGAAGGTCGGCAGCATCAGGGTGGTGGTCGGGTCCTGGTTGTGTGGTTAATTACTCCATTGTTAAGTTGGGTGGTTTATGGTGGTTCAAACGAATGACTTTTCACCCCGACACCTGAATTAACATATAAATATTACTGTTAGCTTCGTTAAGGATGATTTTACGTTTTGTTAGAACTTGGGAGGTGTGGTGATAGGGCGAGTTTTTGTGATTGTTTTTGTTTGTGTGGTAATTGTGTGGATGATCATGGTAGTTTGTTTATTGGTTTGTGCTGCGGTATTATTGCTGTATGCCCCACGCCTCATGCCGGCCTGCTCTGCCCTGCCCTGTCTTGCTAACTCAGCCCAATTCTGCTGTTCCATGCCCTTCCTGGTTTTCCTTCACCTGTCATGCTAAACTTTTTTCTTGCCTCACACTTTCTTACCATACTCTACTTCACCCAGTCATATATTTCCCTGCCATTCCTTACCCTATCTGGTCTTACCTAACCCTCCCATGTCCTACCCTGCCTTTCTTTGACTTACTCTTCCTTACCTCACTCCTCTGTCTCATTCTGTTCTAACTTTTTCTTTTTAATATACGTCTTCTGCTTTGTCTTAAATTGTATCAGTCTGCCCTGCCTCGCCATGTCCTGCCTCACCATGCCCTGCCTCACCATCTTGCTGTACTTTACACTGCTTTATTTATATGTGTGTATAACTCTGCCCTCGCTCACCCAGTACTTCCCTACCCCGCCCTTCCCTGCCTCAGTGTGCCAAACCCTACCACTCCCTGCTCGCTTTACCTTATACTACCCGTACATTGTCTCGCCGTGCCATGCAGTGCCCTGCCCTGGTCTCCTGTAGCTTACCTTACCCCGTTTTGTATAGCTGATTGATACCTTGCCCACTTCACTACCCAGTGTTAACCAGTGCTCCCTCATACTTATCCTACCGTCCACACCTGCTAATTGATTTTACCTTACCCTTGTCCAGCTCTGCTTACCTTCCTACCCTGCCCACATGTAGAATACCCTTTCACTTGGTTCGTCTCCACCATACCTTCCTGCCCTACCCAGTTCTGACCTAGGGCTTATCATAATGTTCCTTCGTGTACCCTGCCTTGACTTGCCCTGCCCTACCCTGCCCTGCGTCGCCTTGCCTTCCTGTCCTCGTCATCCCTATCCTTCCTCCCTGTCGTGCCCAGTTTTGCCTTACCCATCTCTGTCCTGTCTAACTTTTGCTTATACCTGTAGTGATCCCCAGTCTACATTGCCCTGCATTGCCCTGCCCTGCCCTGCCCTGGCCCTCCTGTTGCCATCTCCACCCACACTCTGCCCTTACTCTAATGCTGTCTTTGTGCCCTCCACCCCAAAACACACACACACACACACACACACACACACACACACACACACACACACACACACACACACACACACACACACACACACGCACGCACGCACGCACGCACGCACGCACGCACGCACGCACGCACACACACACACACACACACACACACACACACACACACACACACACACACACACACACACACACACACACACACACACACACACACACACACACACACACACACACACACACACACACACACACACACACACACACACACACACACACACACACACACACACACACACACACACACACACACACACACACACACAGAGAGGTCTTCTTTTCACTCCTGTGTTATGGATGCCTAAATCGGACTGGAACTAAATTATACTGTTGACAGTATCATGACTAATACGTAGATTGTGTCGTAAACAGTGACTGCTGCACCTTGCAGTACTGTTTGGTTTATTCTGTGGAGTCAGGGGACACTAACCTATTTCTCAACCCCAGTTTCCTCCTTTCTCTGGGTTACTTAATACTGCCACCAAGACCTGCCTCACCCCTCTTCTTACCTCCCCCTCCACCTGTCTCGTACCTACCTTTTTTTTTTTTTTTCCACTTCCCCGTCCCTCTCCCTCACGCATTCTTCTGTCTCCCTCTCCCTTCCTCACCCATCTCGCACCCTGGTCTCCGCTTCTACACTTTTCTTCTTGATCCCCCTTTTCCCTCCCTTCATCACCCCTATCCTCATCCCTCTTCCACCCTCTCTCCCTCCTTCCCCTCACTATCCCCCTTCCCTCTTTTTGTCACTTCTCTTCCTCCTTCACCCGTTTCTCTCCCCCTCTTCCTCTTCCTTCCCACCGACACACCTCTCCTTCCGTATTCCCATCCCTCTTTCATTCCTTTTCCTCTCCCTACCCCATCATCAACCCTCTTCCTTCCTGTTACTCCTAACCTCAACCATCTCCCTTTCTCTCCATCTCCCCGTCCGACACTCATCTCCTTTTCATCTTTGTCATTTTTTAACCCTTCTTTACAGTGCCGTCTTTAATTTATTACAATTTTATATTCTTGCTTGCTCCAGACGATTGTATTCACCTAAGGAGACATTTTTCGAACTGTGGGGGTTATATGTAGCCTGCATTAACACCGTCACTGTTAGAGCCTTTCCTAATCACAACAAAATGGTATGACAGCAGAGATAATTAAATATATACTGTACTGTAAGACATCATCATTTTAAAGAAGTTAGTCCCTTCATTGCGAAAGGTTACCCCATCGCCGAATTAATCGTCTGGGTGTAGCAAGAACAAAATTCAGAAAACGTCATCGTACTTGAATAGGTAGTTAAGACTTTCAGTACTTACCCTTCAGTACGTGAAGCCTCACAAAAGCTGAATAAATTTGTTTGTGATCAAGAAGAATAAAATAATAACGTCGTCTTACAGGAGTTCACTCATTCTGGACTTATCGAAATTTTACTGTTCCCTGCCTTAGCCGCACCGTTTTCACCCTGCCTCACCTCACAATAACTCATCCTGCCTTACCCACTCAGCCTCACTTTACCTATACCCCACATCACTCTGCCCAATCCTTCCACACCTCACTATAACACATCCTGCCTCATCCGATCTTACCGCACTCAGTCTCAATCTGCCTATACCCTGCCTCACCTTTCTTGTCCCTGCCTCAACCCAACCGCGCCTCGCCCCTGACGCCCTCCACCACTGCGACTGATAGCAGGCGTGACCGAAGGAGGGGAGAAACATTTCTCCTGGTTCCTCCATCACAACTGTTAACAAGGAGTGGGAGGGAGGGAGGGAGAGAAGGAAGGGAGGTGAGACAGTTAGGGGAGGGCGATAAGGGAAGGAGAGAGAGAAAAGGAGAGAGGGAGGAGAGAGAAGTAAAGGAGGGAAGGAGTCAGTGAGGTAGAGAGAAGGAAAGAAGAGACAGGCACGGAAGGGGAGAAGAGGGGAGAGGGAGAAAAAATGAGAAGGAAGGAGAGGGAGGGAGGTAGAAAGAGGGGGAGGGTTGAGAAGAAAAAGAGGAGAGAAGGAAGAAAGGAGGGGAGAAGAAAGAGAAGGGAGGAAAAAAAAAAAAGTGAGGAGGGAAAGGATTGAGGGAGGAGGTAAAGAGAGAGACATGAAAGAAGAGATAGGAAGACAGGGAAAGAAAAAGAGGGGAGGAAGGGAAAAAGAAAAGGCAGATACGAAGAGAAGAAAAGGGAAGGGAAGGGAGAGAGAGAGAGAGAGAATGGGGATGTGGGGTGAAAAGGTCAAGGAAGAAAATAAGGGAGAAATGAGGAAAAGGTGAATGAAGAAAAAGATAGGAAGAAAAAGAAAGACGCAATGAAAATAGACATGGGTAGAAGTGGTGGGAGGGAGTGAGGGGAGCATTTTTTTTCCCTGGTGCTGGGGGGGTGGAGGGGAGGTTGCAAGGTGAAGATGTTTTTTGAATTGAAGTTTATGACTTAATAATGTGCGATGCGGGAGGAAAATATGACTTGATTGCCGACTTACCTGTCACATCAGCATTTTGAGCAGAGTGAGAGAGAAAGAGAGAGAGAGACGGGGATCCATTTAACCCTCTTCGCTGAGACATATTTTTCCAGTACCTTCATCCACATCTTTATTGTCCCTTTAGGAGCGGAGGGGCGGCCTAGGCTACTTAGTTCCAGTATTTAAGGTGATAGTGACTAGTCACTGTTCCTTGAGTGGCTTCATGTAAACAATAAATCCCAACCCTCCCTCGAATGTAAGCCCTCTTTGGCCATATCCGGTTGGGGCGCCTTAACCCTCTAGATCAGTGGTTCTCAACTCGTTTCAGGCCACGGACCACCAGCCCAATTTATAAAAATATCGTGGACCATTTCATTTTTGAGTAATGATAAATAAAGTATAGACGACAAACAATTTGGTTTGAAAAATATTTCTTAAATAGGAATAATACAATAAAATGAATGGTCAATTATTTATTTTGATAAAATTTTTCGTATTGCAGTTTCAATAAATTTAAAAATATATGCACCAATCTCCAGTTTAATATCAAATATAGTGAACGTCCTGTGGACCACCCAAAAAGTCACCATGGACCACCAGTGGTCCATGGACCACCAGTGGTCCATGGACCACCAGTTGAGAAACACTGCTCTAGATCACTTGGCGCCATTTTATTGTATGGTTACCGACCAGTGTAGTTATTGGAACCATCTGGTTTGCCACTCGGTGTAGAGGCATCAGAAGGCAACGCTACATCAGGCGAATGGATGGTCAGCACCTCCATCTACCACAAAGTCCTTCCCAAGATGAATAACATCCCCTCGCAGCAGGGGGGGGGGGGAAGTCATCATTGCACATCGATAACAAGATATTGCTTGCAGCCATATTACCACGAGAGGTCTTACATCAGCTGCACACTCTTGCCTGGCGTAGCAAAAATAAATTTAAAAAGGTGTAATCGTAAAGAAGGAGCTGACATATTCTCGATGCTGTTGTTTTTAACTGCAGGCTGAAGGACGCCGTGGTTGGCGTGATGGATGGTAACAAGACAGGATTATCTTCACACAATATTTGTGTGAAGGAGGCAATCGGGAATGGGAGGTGCATAATACTTTAGTTATATTGGTAAATATGTATGTGCAGAGGTTAGTATACATACATACATACACGTTCATAAATGCATACGTATACATACATACAAATAGATAGTGACAGGTAGATATAGGTATACGTTCTTAGTGGCTAGTGAGGAAGATAGTGACTGGCACAATAATCGTTTCACATCCTGCCTCTCACTGACCATCATCTTTCTTGCCACAACTCCGGAGTCCCGCTACACTTTCTGTTTATGTTGGCGAGATAGATAACTGGAGCAGCCAAGTGTCGGGTTAGAAATGGAGTGAGAGGCGGGGGTAGGCTGGGTGGCTGATGATTATGGCTGTTGATGATGGTGGTGAGATAATTTACAATAATTAAGCAGCAGATATGCCTGGTGGCCTCAGTGTGCGACATTACCCACTGTGGGATAGGAAACTTTGTACTACTTTTATACTTTCATTTTCCTGTTTCTGGATTCTTCTCACTCCATTTGTACAGTGGGATGATGTGGTGGTGGTGTGGTGGTCTTGATGATGATGATGATGATGTTCCTGATGATAGGTTTGTAATGATGATGATTGTGGTAATAATGCCAAAGATTATATTCCTAATAACATCAGTAACAGCGAGAGGAAAATTATCATCATTATCATCATCATCGTCGTCGTCGTCGTCGTATATGTGTCTAGGAATTTATAAGGTCAAAGCCCATCTCCTTATCAGCTTCGCCCCAGAGGTGATCGGAGGGGAGAGGTTCTCTCTCTCTCTCTCTCTCACGCACGCACGCACGCACGCACGCACGCACGCACGCACGCACGCACACACACACACACACACACACACACACACACACACACACACACACACACACACACACACACACACACACACACACACACACACACACACACACACACACACACACACACACACACACACACACACACACACACACACACACACACACACACACACACACACACACACACACACACACACACACACACACACACACACACACACACACACACACACACACACACACACACACACACACACACACACACACACACACACACACACACACACACACACACACACACACACACACACACACACACACACACACACACACACACACACACACACACACACACCAGTTGTTGGGCAAGTTATAGGTTAGTAGGAGTACACCACCCATGTCTGCTGAGCCTCGTGTAATACAGAGGATGTGTTCATATCTGATTACATGGCTGTCTACCACAGAACTGGACCTTGTTGTTTGTCAGTTTATTACCCCAACATGCTAAATAGACTACAGTACTTGAAGAGAAGGAATCAGCAACCCTCCAAAGCTCTCTAGATTAACGTGGAAGAATTGAAGAAAGCGTAATGTCCTAAATATATCGGTTAAATGGTGTGAAGCCTGCCAAGCCTGTGAGAATACAGTGTTTGACCCTCCATACTGACACGTCCACATTCCTGCTGGTTCTTATTACGCTGACCACATGTAGACTGCACGTGTGTGTGTGTGTGTGTGTGTGTGTGTGTGTGTGTGTGTGTGTGTGTGTGTGCGCAAGTCAGCAGTGTGTTAGAGTATTCGTACACCGCACCCAAACAACTGTTGTAAACATGGCCCTGCTAGGTAAGATAGGAATTCGTGATGGGCACAATGTTTCCACTTTGCCACCCTTGCCCCATCTCTACTTTATTCTCTCTCTCTCTCTCTCTCTCTCTCTCTCCAATTATACCGTAATAATTATCAATTAATACCACCGTCATTCTATATCAAAGTATTAATTAACCTTTCTTGTCTTTACAGGTAAGTGTGGGTTACAGAATCACTTTATAGGATGCAAGTGGAATACGTAGAGCACCAGGTAAAGTAAAATTTTAGTGTTTGTATATACCTTTGTCTTTGAGTTAGTATGAGAAAATTTTCTGTGCTTCTTTACCACTGATGTAACACCCACGCAGCATGTAGCAGAGGAAACTTGTTAATAGGAAAGTTATGAATAACATGAACATCAGTAAAAAGGAAAGTTTATTGAGTAGTAGGAAAGTCAGTAACAGGGAAATCAGTAACTGAGGAAAACGTCAGCAAACTCAGTAAGAGAGGAAAGTCAGTGAGGAAGCAAAGTCAGTATCATGAAAGTCAACGAGTGAGTAAAGCTAGTGAATAAAAGAAAGTCAATGAGTAAAGACAGCTTGTGAGTAACAGAAGAAAATATGATATGGCAAACTTGTGGAGGATAATTGGAAATAGAGATGGATGTGAGATAATGATGCTGTCATTTTGTTATGTGGCAGTGTCATTGCGGTGTATTGTTGAAGGATATTGTAGGCAAATATGAGAGCAGTACTGGATCCCAAGCTGAATAACACCTTTGTGCAGTGTGAGTGACAAACTAGGATTACATTGGCTTCTGAACCTTTATGTGGACACTTTGTGGCCACTTGTACCTGTTGTGGAGATCAAAGCGACTTACTATCCTGTTCAAGGACTGAGGATATTTGAACACCTATACCAACAAAAACACTCACAGAACGCATACCTTTGTCAAGGCAGCACCTCCCCATTTTCATTTCCAAGTTATTTCATGACTTTGATCCTGGTCTCTGACCATTTTCGACCAAAATTTAATAATGTTCCTCAGATGATTCTCAGTCATTATTCCATACTATCTTAAATTCCATCAGCCATTCCATAATGTGACTGACAGACAGACAAATTGTCCTAGCCAAAAACATGGCCTCCTTGACAGGTGAAAATTGGGATGGTGTTTCTCACGGCGGCATCATTGCTCTTTACTACTGTTGCAGGGTGGCGGACGATTTTACCAGAATTAAGAAGGTACGTCTGCAGTTGAGGAAGGTTGAAACAGTTTTTATCAACCCTTTTAATGACGATTTTCTGTTTTAGCCACTGATACTTTTGTTATATGTTTTGTACACTTCAGTACGATAACGACTTTTTGTATTTTATTCTTGCTGCCGCCAAACGATTTTATTTAACCTGGAAAATGCCAGGTGCAGAGTTGCAAGAAAATTGAAATGTTAGATTATTGACTACTTATTAAAAATAAATTGTTAGGGTATTATCGGGAGGTAATTCACTTTCCAGGAGGTCTGTGATCCATTGTTCGAGTCAGCCAAGTAAATGCATCTTTGAAGACAAGGATAGATAAATGAGAAAGATAATTAAAATCACATGCATATGCATTTGGCTTTCTTGTTCCACGCCTCTGTTGCCTCTTGTCTGAGCCTTTCATCGTCTGCTGAATATATTAAGCCGATCCTGCCCCACCACCACCATCACCACCACCGCCGCCGCCGCCGCAGCCGCCACCATTAAAATTTCCTACAACCATCAACACCTCACAGCTACACACCTCGAATCCGAGCTGGTTGGAGGTTTTTCTGCTGTGTGCAATGCTGTCTTAAATGATCAGGACTACGGTAGCCAACGAGCCTTGGACCGTCTGAATCCTCTAAGGGCTAATAAGAGATTGACTTTTATTGTTTTTAAAAGATATCTTACTTTCAGACTTGCTCTCATACTAATATTTGCTCTCACTCTCCCCCCCTAAAAAAAATATCTGTTTGTCTGTCTATTGCCAGACGCTTTAATTCCGTAATGGGTGAGCATAAATAAAACTCCTCCATGTCGCCCTGCCCTCCGCCATTTCACTGCCCTCCCCCCAGCTCACACACCCCTCTCTCATATACCTTTCCACTCTATCCCTCCATCTCATCGTCGGCCTACCCCTCCCTCTCCCCCCCTCCACCTCACTCACATACTCTCTCCTCATCAGTCACTCACTCTCCATCCTCTCCACATGGCCAGACCACCTCAATGTATATATATAAATAATGTTTCATGTAAATATTTTATACACGTTCACACTTGTGCATCATAAATTTTCTCGCTTTCAAAATTTTGCTTCCAGTCACGATGTTTTCCGTCATAAATTTCGCCTCTGCTCGTAATATTTTCCTTCATATATTTTTTCTGACGTACAACATTCACTCACAAAAAATTATTCATCTGAGAATTCGCTTACCTGTAGATTTTAGCTGACTTTCACAGTTTTATTTAACAAAGGTGGAGACAGTGAGAGTATATATTCTAATTGGAGATAGATAAACAGGTAGATAAGGATAGATAGATAATTTGATTGATTATTTTCAGAGAGAGAGATGTATTTGATATGAAAACAAAGAAAAGGTTGGCTTAAGAAAGAGCACAAAAAATGTGGTAAAAATAAAAGTGTTGAAAGGAAACTGTGGAAGTGAAAGACAGGAGGGTTGAATAAAAAAATGCAGATTAATATAAAGACAGACTATAATGTGTAAAGAAAATATAAAACAAACATTGCAGGGAAGATATTTTTTTGTTTTGGCAAAGATTTAATTAGAATTGCAGCATGAAAACAGATTGAAAGTTGCAGGAATGTGATGGGAGTATGGACATGTATCTGGTAGTGTGTGGTAGTGATGACGTGGTGCAGTGTGGTGGTTACGTGGTATGGTGTGGTGATGTTGCGTGGCAGGGTTTGGTGATGACGACGTGGTAGTGAGTGGTGGTGATTGGCAGGGTGTGGTGGTGACGACGTGGTAGAGTGTAGTGGTTACTTGGTATGGTGTGGTGTTGGTGACTGGCAGGGTGTGGTGGTGACTAGCAGGGTTTAGTGGTGGTTAGAAGTGTACCGTATGGTGGTGGTTGGTAGGGTGTGGTTGTGGCTGGAAAGGTGTGTTGAGAATTGTGGTGTTTGGTAGAGTGTGTTGATGATGTAATGAAGGTTTAGTGGTGATTGGGAAGGTGTGGTGCTTACGTGGTAGGGTTCGATGGTGGTTGCAAGGGTGAAGTGATGATTGTTAAGGTGTGGAGGTTGGCAGGGTGTGATGAGGACTGTGGTGATCGATAGAATGAGGTTGCAGTGGCTGGGAGGGTGTGGTGGTGACTGGGAGAATGTGGTGATGATAAGATGATTGGGAGGTAATGATAGGTAGTTGTGGATGGTGAAAACTGTGGTGATTGGCAGGATGGGCTGGTGATGTATGCTAGGATATGGTGATGGTGACAGTTAGGGTGTAGTGACAGTAAAGTAATGACAGATAAGATTTGGTTTTGATCCATTGGTGATGATCTGATGGAGACAAAGGAGGACGTGGTGTGGTGGAATATAATTACAGAATACGAAGAGACATAAAAAAATACCTAGGAAGTGAAAGTGGAGATAATATAATGTTGGAGAGTGGTATGAAATATATTAGTATAGTGAAATCTGGGAGGAAAAAGACAGCTAGAGATGGGGACGATAAGTACTTCAGACTCCGGCCACCACTATGAGAGAGAGAGAGAGAGAGAGAGCGAGTAAATAAGAAATAAAATAACTGAACAGGAAAACAGAAGAGTAATAAAATCGAACGAACACATCAAAGATAATTACAAACAGCATCAGTAATGAGAGAGAAAATAGATAAAATAAACATTGATAATAAAAGTGATATATAGAGCGATAGAGAAAAGAGAACCAGTTGAATAATCCGGCAATTACGGTGAAATGTGGTTGATGGGGGTGAGGGGGATGGGGGTGGGAAGAGGAGAGGAGTGGAATAACGGAGGGGAGGAGGAGGTGGTGGACGAGGGGGGGGGTGAAGGAGGACGAAGAGAGAGCAAAGGAAGAGAGAAAGAGGAGGGAAGAGAATCAGAGGGAGAAGCGAGGGGGAGGAGTGGAACAGGAGGGTGGTGTAGGAAGGAAGACAGTGGGAATGGGAAGGGATGAGGGGGATACAGAGGGGATGAGCGGGAGGAGGAGGAAGGAACTTGGAGAGGAGGAGGGAGAATTAATAGGGAGAAGAACGAAGGGGAGGGAGAAGTTGGTAAGAGGAGGAGAGAGAGAGAGAGAGAGAGAGATGGGAGAGAAAATAGGAGGGAAGTTATGGATTAGAAAGTGTAAAATGACTGCTCTTGCTGTGGATTGGTTTGGAGGGTGTGGTGGTGAGTGACAGGGTGTGGTGGGTGGCAGAGTGTCTTAGTCTTTTAGAGAGGGTGTGGTGATGTTGGGGTGTATTAGAAAGGTTGTGGTGGGTAGCAGGGTGTGGTGGTAAGGTGTGGTGAGTGGTAGGGTATGGTGGGTGGCAGGGTATGATCGTAAAGGTGTGGTAATGGTAGCCAAAGTGACCTTTTTTGATAGTATGATAATGAAGCAAGGTGTGGCTGTTAGTGTGTGATAATGTAACACTTTGCTTGGATTTACTAATGAGCTTATATGTCAAAGGTTATCTTCACAGAGCTTTTGTGTGGTGATAGCTTAATGTTGTGATTTGATTAGAGTGGGGATGGTAAAAGATTGGGAGTGTGATGATTGTTTAATCTAGAATTATAATGAACTGTGTTGGAGTGTGGTGATGGCTGATGTAGGGTGGTATGGTGATGATGATGATGAAAGGTTGAAAATATGTTGATAGCTTGATTTTGATCGTATTGTGATGATGAATATGGTGATGAAAGAGTGATTGCGTGGTGTTGTTTTAACGATGATTGTTTTGGTGAATGTGGGGATGATGATAAAAGTGGGAATGTGGTGATAGACTGATTTTGAGCATTGTGTTGATCAGGAATGTAGTGACAAAAGGGATGTGATGATAAAAAATGTGTGAATACTGTTCCAGTGAGGTGGAGAACGAGTGTGGTGATAATTTGTTGATGAGGGTGTTGTGAAGGTGGTTGTGATGAGATTGTGAGAGTGTGGTGAAAGGGTAGGAATGGTATTATGATGACTGCGATGGTAATGGCGAAAAAGTAGGACTGGTTATAACATAGTGATGTGATGATCGTGGTAATGATAACGATAAAGTGTGATGACAAGTAACAAGAGTATTGTGATGATGGTGATGATGATGACGAAAGAGTAAGACTGTGATGTTCTCTGAAAGTGGGAAAAAAAAAAAAGTCATTGTCACAAGAACAAACTAAAACAAAAAAAGCCGTCACCGCACTGAAAGCATTGGTGTAGATGGATTATAAGTCCTTCACCAGGAAATGTCTCCCCTAAGCTGAGTGCAGTCATATGCTGGGTTCACTAATAAAACAAAAAGACGTCACCATAACTAATGAATTAAGGATGATGACGTGGTGATGGCGGTGATGAAGGAAGAAGTAAGGCGTGGTGGTGATGGTGGTGGTGATGTCAGACGGTGTTGACTGAGGAAGGTGGAGTTGGGAGATACTGATGATAATGAGGTGGTAAGGATGGGCTGGGGTTAATTTTGGTTGTATCGGTTTCGTGTAGAGTGGAGTTTGGTGGAACTGGGTTGGGTGGATAGAGTAAGGTGGAGTATAAGTGAGGTAAGGTGTGGTTGAAGTGGAAAAAGGTAGGTAAGAGTAGGTTTGGGTAGGGTTGTGAGGTATGGTATGGTGGGACAAGGGGAGGGATGGGTGGGACTGACGTAGGGTATGGTAGAGCCAGGGTAGGAAGCATAAAGAAGGTTTGAGTCGGCTGGTGTAATAGAGTTGTCAGGTATAAGTATGGGAGTCAGGGGAGGGTAGGTAGGGTTGGTATGTGTGATGAGGTGAGGCAGGGAGTAGTGGGTAGGGTGGGGCAGTAAGCTGAGGTTGGGTAGGGTGTGGTAATAAGGTCCGGGCTCCTACGCTTCTCATGGGGCAACGTAGGATTGGATGATGGATGGATGGATGGGACTTAGAGTAGGCTGGTAAGTAGGATAGGATGGATTGGGTAGGGATAGGCAAAATGGGGGAGCTAAGATGGAAATGAATGTAACTGCGCAAGGTAAGGAGGATTAGCAGTTATTAGACTTGTGGTTTGCAATAAATTTAGGAAGAGGTTGAGGGCACTGAGTTAGCTTGGAGGAAATAAAACGAGAATATCTTAGGATTGACGTTGTGTTTGGTGACATTGGGTGGGGTCAGACGGAGTGGATAGGATTTAGCCTGGAGGGAAGGGGATAGCTCCAGGTTAGGCAAGGAAGGGTGGAGAAGAGGTGGGTAGTGTGTGGCTTGGTGGGATAGGCTAGGTGTGTACTCCAGGATAGATGGACTGGGAGACGTGAGGGAGAATGTGAGTGAGGTAAAGCTAGATGAGTTAATGGATGCGAGAGAAGACTGTGTGAAAATTACGGTATAACAAGGTTAGATGGGTAGAGTGGTTTAGAAGAAGGGTTTGAGGTGTGGTGAGGTTAAGTAGGTTGATACAGAGTCGGGTGGAGAGTGGGTGGGGTTGAGGCTGGGTGGAAACGTTAACCAAGTGTGAATGTATATGGGTTGGATGAAGCAAAGTGAATTGGTAAAATAGGAGAGACGATTATTGTAGGTTGAGAGGATGTGGTTGAAGTAAGGAATGACAGATAGATTAAACTAGTGAACGATTGTGGATAAGGAGAATTAGACAGGGTGAGGCCAACTGAAAAATAATGTAGCAGAGGAGTTGTAAAGGGTGAAGCTAGAAGGGGGAAGGCTAGGAAAGGGTAAAGTAAATTACGCGGACTAGAACGGAGAGAATATGAATAGGGTGAGGATGGTCAAGTGTGTCGGCTAGGAGAACGGATAAAGTGGAGGGATGAGGGATAGGTTGGAAGGCAGAAATATTAACATCATTGAATGAGATACATAGGTATTACGAGGGAAGGATGAGGGATAGGGTTGGAAGGAGGACAGTTTCTGTATGAGGATGACAGAAGGATGTGTCGGCTAGGAGAACGGATAAAGTGGAGGGATGAGGGATAGGTTGGAAGGCAGAAATATTAACATCATTGAATGAGAGACATAGGTATTACGAGGGAAGGATGAGGGATAGGGTTGGAAGGAGGACAGTTTCTGTATGAGGATGACAGAAGGATAAGGGTGAGGCTAGGGCAAGAAGGAGATAGGGAGTATGAGGGATAGGGCGGGGTATGAGGCGCCAAACTATCACTGTTAGGTTACGGTGGGAGGGACTTTCTCTCTTGAACGAAATTATTACACCTCTTCACTTGACACATATTCCCTCTTCTCATTCTCTCGCACGGGGGCAGGAAGGTAGGGTGGGTAGGAGTACTATATAGTGTGGGTATGTTGTTGGTTTGTGGCGGCCTGTTTGAGAGAGTGAGTGAGTGGGGAAGGAGGTTGGGTGTGGAAGTGTTGTATTGTGTGAAGTTAGGCGTAGGTAGGCAGATGGACAAGATAAATGAGGTTACCATAATATGACTCGGTTAGTTCGGTTGTTTGAAAAATAATGTAGTAAAAATTTGTTCTACCGGATACCATACGACTTCCTAGTTTTCTTTGTGCCATTTTCTGCCTCCTAATTAATCCTTCACTATGATGACGTGTATTTAATTTTACTCAGGCCTCCACCAGACGATTTTACTTAAGTTTGCATGAAGTCCATGAAGGGGTCAGTAAGACTTTCCAAACCCTACCGCCTGCTCTAATTCAGGTCAGGTGGGCTATTCACAGGTGTGGTATGTATGTCACCTGATTTGTTTTTGTGAGATATGTGTTTGAGAGCCAGGTGTGTGAAATTACTGGCAGAGGTGTATAATTGTGTGAGATTAGAGTGACTGTGTGTGTGTG
This sequence comes from Coenobita brevimanus, assembly GCF_032717465.1. Taxonomy (NCBI): domain Eukaryota; kingdom Metazoa; phylum Arthropoda; class Malacostraca; order Decapoda; family Coenobitidae; genus Coenobita; species Coenobita brevimanus. The sequence goes on from NC_137059.1 coordinate 10,089,085, forward strand.
TGTGTGTGTGTGTGTGTGTGTGTGTGTGTGAGAGAGAGAGAGAGAGAGAGAGAGAGAGAGAGAGAGAAATCGACAAACAGACTGGGAGGAGTATCGGTGTCAGTTGGTATTTGCATTGGTCATCACACCACAAGGCTCAAACTACACCACAGAGACAGGATAATTCCCTCATGTTTGTACCGAGTCAGTAAGCAAGGCCTGCCATATATCACCGTCATAGCCTTCCCCTTCCTGTCACCAGCATCCACTTTCATCCTGCGGATTTTGGGGAGAGTTTGTGTCTTGTGATTCATTCTCTCTCTCTCTCTCTCTCTCTCTCTCACACACACACACACACACACACACACACACACACACACACACACACACACACACACACACACACACACACACACACACACACACACACACACACACACACACACACACACACACACACACACACACACACACACACACACACACACACACACACACACACACACACACACACACACACACACACACACACACACACACACACACACACACACACACACACACACGCCACACACACACGCCACACACACACACACACACACACACACACACGCCACACACACACACGCCACACACACACACCACACACACACACCACACACACACACACACACACACACACACACACACACACACACACACACACTATATCTATCTCTCCTTTGCTCTTTTATATCCCTCTTCTTCCACCGCTCACTGTGCCCTTTCCGTCTGTCTGTGTGTCAGTATAGATCACCAGTCCCATCAAAATGTCATTACAGTGTGGCTCCTCTCTTCCCTCCTCCATCCTCCTCCTCTCCCGACTCTGTGTTTACTTTTTTCCTTCGCCCTTCTCCCTCCTCCATGCCATGTTTACTTCCTTCCTTCTCTCCTCCTACCTCATTATCCTTCCTTGTATCCTTTCTTCCCCTTCAACCTTCTTGACAAATAAACATTTTTTTCTCCTCCTCCATCTGACTCTCTCTCTCTCTCTCTCTCTCTCTCTCTCTCTCTCTCTCTCCCATTTGCTTTTCCTTCCTCTTTCATTCTCCATGTCTCCTTCCCTCCCACATTCCCTCTATTCTTTTTTATCCTCTCCTTTCTTTTACCTCCTATTCCATACTCCTTTTCACCTCTCCTTGGTAATCCCTGCTTCCTTTTCCTTCTTCAAGTTCTTCTCCTCTCACATTCCCCCTGTTCTTCCTTATCCACACCTCTCCTCACCTCTCCATCCTCCTTCCTCCCTTCTCCTCCTCCTCTCTCTTTCGTCGCCTGCTCTCTTGTTCTCCTTCCTTTTCCATCCCTACGTCTCCTGTCCCACCTTCCCCTGTTCCTATTTTCCTCCTTTTGCTTTCCTCATCGTTCCTTTTTTTCACATTTTCCCCATGCTTTTCTTTTTTTTTTTTTTTTTCGTCCGGCTGCTTCTTTCGCCATCATCTCTTTTTACGAGTGTTTTTTCCCTCCAGAGCCACATCCTGCTGCCTTTTTTGTCATGTTTTCCTTTCACTGTCTGTCCATTCTGGCCCTTCCCGTACCCCAACCATCACTCACCAGCTTAAGCACTTTTCTTTTTATGTTAGGTGTCTGTTTTCCAATCTTAAAAGTATTTATTTTCCATTCGTATAAGATTGTGTCCATTTTCTTTATCACCTTTTTTTTTTTCTCTCTCTCTCTCTTCTTTTTCCAATTTCATTTCAAGTCGTTCCCCTAATTTGACCATAATGCATCAGTTTCAACTTTTTTATTTTATTTTTCGGAACCTCAGTATTGGCATTTCACTCATTTATTCTTTTTATCCCCCCCCCCACTTTTTTTTTTATCGTATATTTACTGTTCCCGTTCGAGCACTTCCCATATCCTGGTCATCACTCCATCTTAACAGCATTTATTATTAAGTCTCGTATGAATTTATAATTGTGTGTGTGTGTGTGTGTGTGTGTGTGTGTGTGTGTGTGTGTGTGTGTGTGTGTGTGTGTGTGTGTGTGTGTAAGAGAGAGAGAGAGAGAGATAACATGCCGGTAATGCAGTGACAGTATGATGTTGCAAGGAGAGAGACAAAATCGAGAGACAGGAAAGCAGAGGGAGAGAGGATGAGAAAGAGGAAAGTGAAAGGAGGGGAAGGAAGAGGATGAGGGGGAGCGCTGGATGACCGGAAGGGCGTTGCAGATGTGGAGAGAGAGAGAGAGAGAGAGAGAGAGAGAGAGAGTTTAGGCTGACATCATTTCGTATTTTGTTTTGTCTGCAGATGTTTTGATGTAAGTTAAGAGAGACTATCCAACTGGCTGTGTAGTATATAGTTGTGTTGTCCCTGCACTACTGGCTGGCTCTGCTCTGGTGAACAAAATGGCCTGGTAGAGCAAGTACAAAACAGTGCTGACGCCATCGTACTGAAAGGGTTGATGGGTAAAATGTGAGGAAGGAGGGATGTATAGATGTTTGGTACGCTGATATCTTATTGTGTCCTGCTGCCACCAAACCATTGGGTTCAACTGTACCCTTTCACTACCATGGCTTTTTTGTTTATATATGTACACGATTATATTTAACCTACTTAACCCTTTCACTACCATGGCTTTTTTGTTTATATATGTACACGATTATATTTAACCTACTTAACCCTTTCACTACCATGGCTTTTTTGTTTATATATGTACACGATTATATTTAACCTACTTAACCCTTTCACTACCATGGCTTTTTTGTTTATATATGTACACGATTATATTTAACCTACTTAACCCTTTCACTACCATGGCTTTTTTGTTTACTGGTCATATATGGACACGATTATATTTAAGCTACAAGAGATTTTTCAAACTTCAAACTTTTCTAACTTCAAACTTTTCAAACTTAACTTCACACTTTTCAAACAGCTTTAGACTTTTCAACTTAACTTCAAACTTAACCTCAGATTTTTCAAACTTAATTCAAACTTTTGAAACCTAACTTCAGACTTTTCAAACTTCACATCAAATTTTTCAGACTTCAGATTTTTCAAGCTTGATACTTTTCAACTTTAAATTCAAACTTTTCAAACTTAACTTCAAACTTATCAAACTTAACTTCATACTTTTCAAACATAACTTCATACTTTTCCCCCTCCACTCCTCCTGCCCCTTCACTACGGGGGTGCGGGCCAGCGTTGTCTATAAGAGGCTGACGTTGGCGGGAATAAAAATAAGCCCAATAAATCAAGTGGCTGGCTGAACGGGTTAAGGGAGGTCTTTGTTACTGCAGGGTTAATGATGAAATATTTGGTACAGGAATTATACCAGGAATTACTGACTAGATTATTATTAACGGAATATTTGGTGTACAGGCTGTGGTCGGAGAGAGAGAGAGAGAGAGAGAGAGAGAGAGAGAGAGAATGCACACACACACACACACACACACACACACACACACACACACACACACACACACACACACACACACACACCGCTCGCTGGTGCAGTGGTAACGCTCTCGCTTGCCAACTGGTGGACGGGAGTTCGCGCCTCGCTCAGGTTGCGAAAAGTTTCACTGACGAAGTGGGTGGTTACTGTCCCCCTTGAGCAAGGGGACGGGTGTGTGCGTGTGTGAAGGTCACAGCCTTGCCCTTAGATCGGACTATATGAGCTCTCAGCTCCCTTCCGGGAGGGTAAAAGCTGACGATCACGACCATCAAGTGATCCTGACCGACCCGGTGAATTACACACACACACACACACACACACACAGTCTCTCTCTCTCTCTCTCTCTCTCTCTCTCTCTCGATGGACTTAATTGCTCCAGGAGTATATGGCCATTTATTTATTTATTTATTTATTTTTTATTAGAGAAAGAAGTAAAAAATCCTTCGGGGTAGAGATTTTCCTTCTCCCCTTGCCTTCTCATCCCTGTCCCTTTCCCCTTCCCTGTCCCTTGTCCTACCCTATCCCTTGTCCTACCCTATCCCTTGTCCTACCCTATCCCTTGTCCTACCCTATCCCTTGTCCTACCCTGTCCCTTGTCCTACCCTGTCCCTTGTCCTACCCTGTCCCTTGTCCTTCCCTGTCCCTTGCCCTTCTCTATCCTTTGCCCTACCCTGTCCCTTGTCCTACCCTGTCCCTGTCCTTTCCCCTTCCCTGTCCCTTTCCCTTCTGTCACTTCTCTTTCCCTGTCCCTTGCCCTTTCCCTGCCCATTCCCCTTCCCGTTCCTTTCCCCTTCCCGTTCCTTTCCCCTTCGCTTTTCCTTTCCCTTTCCCTTCCCTTTTCCTTTCCCTTCCCTTTCCCTTTCCCTTTCCTTTCCCTTTCCCTTTCCCTTCCTTTTCCCTTTCCCTTTCCCTTTCCCTTCCCCTTCCCTTCCCTTTTCCTTTCCCTTCCCTTTTCCTTTCCCTTCCTCTTCTCCTTTCCTTTCCCTTCTGTACGTTTCCTCTCTCCTCCTCTCCCCTCCCTTCCCCTACCCTCCCGCCCACTTCCTGTCCGTATGTTCTCATCCTGTTTGGTTCCTTCCGCCCGTCATATGTCCTCTCCCCCGTTCCTCCTCCCTTCTTCTCGCCCTTTTTTCCCATCCGAGGGGTTTCCATCCTTTCTTCCCTTCCATCCTCTCCTGACCACCTCTTCTTATAATCCTCTCCCATTTTTTTCCTCTCTTCCTTTCTCTTCCGTACCCTTCCTATACCCTCTTTATTCCCCCTTTTGAGCCTGCACATAAAACCTGCCTGTGATGGATGCAGTGGTGTAAGAGTACCGGCAGAGGCATAACAATGTGTGCTGGGGAATTATTTTTATTACCCTGAGAGATCCCTTCACACCTGAATGAAATAGTCTGTTGAGTCCCTTCTTTACTTCCCTCTGTCTTAGAGTTCCTCTTCCTTCCCCTCCATTTATTTCTCTTTCTTATGTTCCATTAATTTCCCTCTTGTCCCTTTCTGTTCTCATTTCCTTCTTTCTCCCTACCCTCCTCTCTCCTCCCCTTCCCTTCCCCTTATCTTAACATTTTCTTCCCGTCGTCCCCGCCTTCCTATCTGCCTTTCTCCTCCCCATTCTTTTCCTTTCCCCTTTTTAATCTTCTCTCTCCAGTTTTGCCCTCCCCTCCCCTCCAGTCATGTCCCCGTTGCTTCCTTTCTTGTCCCTTTTCCTTTCCCCTCCCCTTTTCTTTCCCATTCCTTCCCCTTTCCTTCTCTTTTTTTTTTTTTCCTCCCCTTCTTTTTCTTTTCGCTTCCCTTTCCTCCCTTCCCTTCCCTTCCCCTCTCCTCATTCTCTCCCCTGTCCTCGCCCTATCCCTTTACTCTTATCTTCCTTCCTCATTCCCTTTGCCTCCCATACACTTCTTTCTTTTATTATTTTCATTTTTCTCCCTTCTTTTTCTTCTCTCCTCCACACATTTCCTCCCTCCCTCCCTTTTTTCTCCCCTTCCCTCGTCCCCCTGGCGCCCCCTACCATAAACCTATCTATCAAGGGTGTAATAAAACACTGTAAATTCCAGGAGAGGTCAAAGGGTGTGTGTGTGTGTGTTCTCGGGAATTATACCTTATTTTGATTACCTGACGGATACCTTCTGTGCTGAATAAAATTTTGGGTGTAGCAAGAGTAAAAAGGTGAAAGTCTCGTCGTAGTGAAGGGTTAATGACGATATTTTCTTACCACTTTGTCAGACATCATTCCCTAGTTGGATGAAATGTCTTACTATAGCAAAAATACATAGGTTGTCATCGTAATAGTAAAGGTATTGTTGATGATAGTTACTAATACATTGTCTGAAATCATACTCAAGATGAATAAATCGTGTGGCTGTGGTGAGAATGATCTGTATAACTTGTCATCGTAATGAAATAGTTAAAATGACCATCTCCAGTGGTAATGAATAATTACTTTTTTTTTTTTTTTTTTTTTTTTTTTTTTGAGGGGGGAGGGCTCAGTAATATCATCATTCTTCTTTGTGTTTAAGGTGAGTGGGTACAGTAGAAGTGCTTAGCGACAGTTTCTTTAGGTCACGTCCACTTGTGTGCTGGAACAAGTGCTGGCAACGTGTAAACAACACAATAATGAACAAGCTGCAAACTGGCTCGGAATAGCAGCGTCCAAATCATGTTGGCAACATCATGATGAAGCCTCAGCTGCCTCGTATGGACACATTTACTGAGTCACTTCTATTGCCAGAGTTCAAAGCGGCATTGAAACATGTTTTACATACATCTGTCCAAATACTGCTGCATACATGTATCAAACATGTTGTCATGTGTGTTGTCGACACATGTTCGAGGACACGTGTGGACGCGCTCTTAGGCGTCACGGCAAGCAGGTGTATGGTAAAGAGAGAAAGGCTTTTATTGTGTTGTTGACGCTCTGCCTCAAGGTGGTAATTGTGGACCAACCTTGTACCTTCTCCTCACTTTATGGACCCAACTTTTCCAACACCAGGCACCGAGTGAATGGCAATGCAAAAAAAATAAACAGGAAAAAAATTGATGTCTGAAATAGTGGTTGACTTTGGATGAGGAAATATATACATTGCTATTCATGATTATGGCTTGTGATTTGTAGGAAATATATAATATATATATATATATATATATATATATATATATATATATATATATATATATATATATATATATATATATATATATATATATATTGTGTGTGTGTGTGTGTGTGGTAAAATAGAGTGTGTTATCAGAAAGAATGAATGTTGCTAAAAAAAAAAAAAATTATTATGCTTTGTGAATTGCAGTGAAATAATGGTCTTTTTCTACTGTAAGGAAATCGTAGCTACTTACCTGCCAAGATTGTTTATGGTTGATCTTGTTACCACAGGTGAGGAGTTTGGGGCAGCATCAGTCAGGTGTAATTAGGCCGTGACGGTGATTGTGTGTGTGTGTGTGTGTGTGTGTGTGTGTTCTTCTAGACGGTCTTATTTTGTGTAGGTTCTCAAGGTGACAACTGTATGCTTAACGAGACTGGCTTGGAGTTTGCATGTTTGCGTGTGTGTTGAGTGAGTTGTGGGTGTTTGTGTGTTTTGTGTATGCATGTACGTAAAACTTAACTGTTCTTATACATGACCGTGTTTTGTGTATGTTCCCGTGGTGACAAATACGTATGTTTTATGTGTCTGGCTCGGTGTTTGGGTGTGTTTGCGTGCGTGTTGAGTGAGTTGTGGGTGTTTGTGTGAGTGACGGCTGACACCCTGATCACAAAGAGGGTGGCCTAATGTGGGTGTGGTTTACGGGTGGCCAGTTGTGTTTTGTGGTTGGCATCGTCCGGTGTTTGAGGCAATTGGGTCGTTTTGGTGGGGATGGTACCGTAGTGAAGGCATGACCTGCCTCTGACCCCTGTGCCACCTGCTTTATCCATTTGTCTCTAAGGTCGTGTTTTTCATCACACAATTACCCGACAGTTTTAGTCACCCATTATAGTCTACTCCAATGCTGAAGGAGGTCACTCATTTTAGGCCTATTTCAAACTCTTCCATTTGGAAAAGTCTGCCATGTGATCCATAAAATCGTGTAAACATAGCCAGACTAATATAGAAAAGACTCAGCTGCCTGTGTAAGTGGCTAAAATAGGTGGGAGGGAAAACGAAGGCAGAAGCTTGAGATTGTGCACCTGTGTGACACTGTTGTTTGGTGCTTGTGATACACTAGTGAGGGATACCTTGCTGATGACCTGTGTATGACCTGCTTGTATCCTGCCTGTAGTGATGACCTGTGTATGACCTGCTTGTATCCTGCCTGTAGTGATGACCTGTGTATGACCTGCTTGTATCCTGCCTGTAGTGATGACCTGTGTATGACCTGCTTGTATCCTGCCTGTAGTGATGACCTGTGTATGACCCGCTTGTATCCTGCCTGTAGTGATGACCTGTGTATGACCTGCTTGTATCCTGCCTGTAGTGATGACCTGTGTATGACCTGCTTGTATCCTGCCTGTAGTGATGACCTGTGTATGACCTGCTTGTATCCTGCCTGTAGTGATGACCTGTGTATGACCTGCTTGTATCCTGCCTGTAGTGAGGGATAACTTGCTGATGACATGTGTATGACCTGCTTGTATCCTGCCTCTTTGCCTCAACACAATGGCTGTGACGGAAAAACAAAGGCACGATATTAATTTGAATATTTTACTGACCTTTCTTGATGGTGATACCGTAGTGAAGCGGTGACATGCCTATGAATTGAGTTTTACCTGCTTCCATCCTTCCTTCGTGTATGCAACAGTTTAACTCCGGAACTGTCTTCCACTGTCTGTTTTCCCTACTGCCTATGACCTCCAGTCTTTTAAACGCAGTGTGTCCAGGCATCTTCAAATGAATGGATCTTGAATTTGGCTCTGTGATATCTTCCTTTTATTTTTTTCTTGGATGGAACAACCTTACTGGCTTCTAGCCTTTGGTTCCTTCTTCCTAGTACATAAAAAAATTATATTGATTAAATCTCTGTGCTCAGTGGATATAATTTTGGAAACTATTAACCGCAATAAAGCATAGAAGGGGTAAAAATGGCCAAAATATGTGGGAGCCAGTTTTTTGGGCGATAGAAACGTGACCGCCTGAGTGCTGCGTCCTGGCACGTTTTCTAATCGGCCAAGGTGTCACGCAGGCACCTCATCCTTCCCGCATTATTTCTTCCCGTGGTGCTTTTTTATTCCTTTCTGTGATATTAATGCAATCTAAGTTGATATTGAAGAAACATAAACAGCGTATATTAGACTAGTAAGGTGTAGTAAGCTTAATGAATCGCAAATAAGAGTATTAGAGAAACACTTTAGTAGGCACAGAGGTAAAATAGCCGCTCCCTAGTAATACGCGCCGCTTCCCCCTTTCTAGTTCCAGCGATTTTTCCATAAATATCGCTGTGACATTGCTTATTAAACATCTGTGCTCAGTAGTATAATGTTACGAACTAATATCCGAAATATACCTTAAAAAGGGTAACAAAATGGCCAGAATGTATGGGAACTAGTTTTTTGGGGGGAGAGATGTGAGCGCCTGAGTGCTGCGTCTAGGCACGTATTCTAGTAGACCAAGATGTCACTCAGGTACCACACATAACTGCTTTATTTCCTCCCACTGGGCTTTTATATTCCCTTCTGTTTTCTTAATGCGGTGTGAGTTGATATTAAGTAGACATAAACAGCATATATTAGCCTAGTAAGTTGTATTAAGCATAATAAATGACAGATTAGAGTAATTGAGATTCCTTAGTAGACAGGTGTTATAAAATTGCCGCTCCTTTGTAATACGCGCCGCTCCCCACCTTCCAGTTCAGGTGATTTTTCCATAAATATTGCTTTTGTGGCATTTTTCATGAAACATATATGCATAATTGATACAACATTGCAAACTGATTGCATGAATACGCCTGAAAAGAGGCAAAAAGCGGCCATGAAGTGTATGGGAACTAGAGTCTTGGGGGATTAAGACGTGACCCTCTAAGTGATCATGTATTCCTCCGCGTCAGTATCAGCGGGAAAAAGTGTTCAAATGTTGCACGTTTGACGCCTCTCGTATTTTTCACCAATATCTTGGGACATTTGCGTTAGATACGTGAAAACTATATATATTCAGTGAGCTTATAGTGCCGTGAAAAGAATATAGAAGATAGAGAAGAGGAAATAGCGTGAAATTGGAGATACCGTGGCAGATAAGGTAAGACATTTGTGCGTTGATTCTTTGCGTATTCTCGTCGGCAGTGTAGGATGCCAAGCACTTCATCCTTAGTGGTTTATTCCTGTTTTAGCAGAATGTATGTTAATTATTTTACCTGTGTCGATATTTAAACGAGAACATAAAAGACATACGTATATAAAAACTAAATCGCAAAGGAAGAGGGGTTACGAAAGCCCATTAATGCTATATTTTCGTCGACTACGTAATAATAATAATAATAATAATTAATAATAATAATAATAATTAATAATAATAATAATAATAATTAATAATAATAATAATAATTAATAATAATAATAATAATAATAATAATAATATGCAACAGGTCAGTGTGTCCAGGCATCTGGAAATGAACTGACCTTGAATTTCGCTTTTTATTTATTTATTTTTTTTTGGGGTGGGTGGGAAGAAAAATCTTGCAGGTTTCTAGCTTTTGGTTCCTTCTTCCTTGTATAAAAAAAGAACTTGGCATTATTTATTATACTTCTGTGCTCAGTGGATATAATTTTCTAAACTAATACCCGCAGTAAACTATAAAAGAGGTAAGAATGGCCAAAATATATGGAAACTAGTTTTTTTGGACGATAGAAACGTGACTGCCTGAGTTCTGCGTCCTGGCAGGTATTCTAATCGGCCAAGGTGTCACGCAGGCACCTCATCCTTACCGCATCATTTCTTCCCGTGGTGCTTTTATATTCCTTTCTATATTATTAATCCAATCTAAGTTGATGTTAAAGAGACACAAACAGCGTATATTAGACTAATAAGGTGTAAGCATAATTAATAACAAATAATAGTTGAGATTCCTTAGTAGACAGGTGTTATAAAATTGCCGCTCCCTTGTAAGACGCGCCGCTCTCCACTCTCCAGTTTGGGTGATTTTTCCTCAAGTAGTTGCTTTTGTGGCATTATTCATTAAATAATCCATGCATAATTGATACACCATCGCAGACTGATAGTAAGAATACGCCAGAAAAGGGGTAAAAAGTGGCCATAAAATGTATGGGAACTAGTTTCTTGGGAGATTGAGACGTGACAGCTTGAGTGATCATGTATTCCTCCGCGTCATTGTAGGCGGGAAAAAGTGTTCAAATGTTGCATGTTTGACGCCTCTCGTATTTTTCACCAATATCTTGGGACATTTGCGTTAGATACGTGAAAACTATATATATTCAGTGAGCTTATAGTGCCGTGAAAAGAATATAGAAGATAGAGAAGAGGAAATAGCGTGAAATTGGAGATACCGTGGCAGATAAGGTAAGACATTTGTGCGTTGATTCTTTGCGTATTCTCGTCGGCAGTGTAGGATGCCAAGCACTTCATCCTTAGTGGTTTATTCCTGTTTTAGCAGAATGTATGTTGTTTACGTAACTTGTGTCGATATTTATGAGATAAAGAACATGCATAAAGAACATACATACATGTGTACATAAAAACTAAATTGCTAAGGAAGAGGTGTTAAGAATGCCCAATACTACTATACAGTATATTCGTCGACTATGTAATAATAATAATAATAATAACTCATTACTATACTTCTTACTAACTACTGCAGCAACAGCGACTACTACTACTTATTTCTACTTACAAGCAGCAATAAAAATAATAATAATAATAATAATAATAATAACAATGATTTTTAATACGCTGAGATTACCCACCGCTCCCCTCCTTCCAGTTTTTATTATTTATCATTTCGTACAAGCAGTGTTAACGTGTTTTTTTTTTTTTTTTTTTCATATTAACTCTCTTTGCTCAGTGGATGTAAAATTGCAGATTAGTATTTTTATTTAGGGAACCCAGCATTGGTTACAAATTAATCAGAAATGTTTGATACAAATTGTCAGTCCATTTGAAGACAAAAGTTTTTAGCACACACACACACACACACACACACACACACACACACACACACACACACACACACACACACACACACACACACACACACACACACACACACACACACACACACACACACACACACACACACACACACACACACACACACACACACACACACACACACACACACACACACACACACACACACACACACACACACACACACACACACACACACAAAGGTAATGGTCTGGTTTATATACGTAGAGGATACTGGTGAGATAAGTGATGCCAGAGGATATAAAGTGGAAGAGGAGGCCATAAACCAGTGGTGAGAACGACACTGCCAGCCCTCATGCACCCACACAGCCCTCATGCACTCACCCAGCCCTCATGCACTCACCCAGCCCTCACTGCCTGCCCTCATGCACTCACCCAGCCCTCACTGCCTGCCCTTATGCACTCACCCAGCCCTCATGCACTCACCCAGCCCTCATGCACTCACCCAGCCCTCACTGCCAGCCCTCATGCACTCACCCAGCCCTCACTGCCAGCCCTCATGTACCCACCCAGCCCTCACTGCCAGCCCTCATGCACTCACCCAGCCCTCACTGCCAGCCCTCATGCACTCACCCAGCCCACATGCACTGACACAGCCCTCACTCCCAGCCCTCATGCACCCACCCAGCCCTCACTGCCAGCCCTCACTGCCAGCCCTCATACTCACCCAGCCCTCATGCATTCACCCAGCCCTCACTGCCAGCCCTCATGCAATCACCCAGCCCTCATGCACTCACCCAGCCCTCACTCCCAGCCCTCATGCACTCACCCAGCCCTCACTCCCAGCCTTCATGTACTCACCCAGCCCTCATGTACTCACACAGCCCTCATTGCCTGCCGTCATGCACTCACCCAGCCCTCTCTCTCAGACCTAGTGCACTCACACAACCCTCACCGCCAGCCCTCATGCAGTCACCCAGCCCTCTCTCCCAGCCCTCATGCACTCACACAGCTCTCACTGCCAGCCCTCATGCACTCACACAGCCCTCACTCCCCCCTCTGACCCCTCATGCACCTACCCAGTCCTCACAGACTTTCCTATCCCTTCTTGCACTCACACAGCCTTCCCTCCCAACCCACTTACACCTTTCCTACCATCATATAGGCTATATAGGAGTGGCCTCTCTTCATGGCCAATCAGGATTAAGCGAAATGTAATCGAGGCGGTAGGAAGAGTAAAATAATAAAGGCGCCATTGTATTGAGGGTGAATAATTTGTATTGAGAATTGGTGGCTGTGACCTGTGGGATACAGTTTAGTTACGATACATTCTTTTTGTTGGAGGCAGCCGATAGTGAAGATAATGTGAGTCACGAGAGGAACTGGGAAAGATAAGAGGGCTACCGATTTAAACTCCTCTGTTCGTGGACGTCTTTTTCATTTTAGTCTTCGACACAACAATTTTATTCAGCTTAGGGAGAACTTCTAGTAATGATGGCTTTAGTGAAGGCTATATCAAACCCCCTTCCGGTTTGTAAAGCCTCTCCTGAGCTGAATAAAATCGTCCTGAGATAGCAAGAATCAAATTAAAAGTGGTAAGCGTACAGAAGGGTGTATGATACTTTCTCTCTCTTGTAATCAGGTGATGGTGAAGATAATGTGAGTGAGGAGGGACGGGGAAATGATGGCGCCACCGGTTTAACCTTTGCACCAACACTTTGTCATACACCGATGTAAGATAAAAGGAGGCTGAGTAAATGATAGTCCTGTGTGATTAGGCACCAGGAGGCATAGACCCGCCTGTTTCAGGCCAAGAGTTTTGCAGATTTATAATGTGAGTTGCGTTAACTTATACCTTATTTAGGTCATCTCGTTGACTGGTTGGGGTTTTCAGATCCCTTTATGTGAGCTGAAATAAATACGGAAGTTGGCATAGAGTGATGAAAGGAATAACCTCTTCGCTGTGATATCGTATTTTATATTCAATTATTGTTACCATCAGGCGATTGTATTCATTTCTGGAGAAACAAGGACTTTAAGAGTCAGATACAGCCTTCATTAACCCCCTCACTACCATGGGGCTGTCATGTACGGAATAATATCGTCCGGTAACAGCAAGAAAAAGATAAAAACTACGTCACTGGATTCAAGGGGCTGTCGTGGCATACTTTATAACCCATTATCTGCCATAAGTGTCCCTCATGGTGAGGACAAGGGAATGACAGATTTTTTTTTTTATTAATCTGTTAAACACCAGACGATTATTTTTAGCTAAGGAAAAACGTCTTTAAGTTTTTTTTGTGTGTGTGTCCGACTCGGCATAGACTTCACAGCATGCTTTCAAGGCCCAGTAGTCCTCCTACATACCATACACCTCTGTGCAAGTCACCACTTCGGCTCTAACACGCATCGTCCATATTGAATACATGCTAGGGCTGTCTCATACAGGACTGGTGTATTGGTATCGGCAGGTCTTCAGGTAGGTCGGTTAAGTATGATTTAATGAAATTCAAATCCTTGAACTGTTCGCTGCCCCAACGGGGATTTGAACCTGGGTCCGGTAGGACTGTAGGCCACCTCTCTACCGACTGAGCCACCGCCTCTCCCCTAAATATATATCTGAATATGGTGTGAGCAGTGATAGTGTAGTGGTCAGGTGATCGGTGATACAACACAAAAGGTACCGCAGAGTTACCATAGGCATTACTTTCCCTGTTGTTCAAGGTTGTGTAATGTGGTTTCTGTGCAGCGTAACAGGAAGTAACTGAGTTAGTTTACTCCTTGATCCAGAGACTGTCCTAGGTTACTCGTAATGGCCGGCTGGGTTGTTTCCGTTACACCCTGAAAAAAAATACATTTCACATTGTAGTAAATGGTAACCCAGCAATAACGGGGGCAGGTGGTTGAGGGCGGAGTGGATTTTGTGTGTGTGTGTGTGTGTGTGTGTGTGTGTGTGTTTTCCTTTACTGCCTTCCTAAAATATTGAACAGCCTCCTTAGTCGTTCATTGAGACGATCTGCTTTCAGTGTTGAAAGTTAAGACTGTTTTCTTAAATATACGTCAGTGAATAATGATGTAGATATGTTGCAAGCCAAGTAAAAGAAATGCATCAGTAACCCCTTTTTTAGGAAACCTCATTTTACTCATATCTCCGGTAACTATAATGACGATTATTTTACAGGTGCCTGTTGGTCCTGGTAAGATGCCACCTTCTCGTTAGTGGATGATTAACATGCCGAGTGAATATTACCTGCCTTGGGTTTAGTAGGTACTGTATTTGTTTTATTCTTTATCCGTAAATAAGTCTGTCTCCTTCATTCTTACACACACACACACACACACACACACACACACACACACACACACACACACACACACACACACACACACACACACACACAATCATATAGCAACTCCAGTATACTGCATTATTACCCGTATGTGGAATCCCTTAATCTCTTTAACCAGAGAACGCTGTGCGTTTTTTCACAGACAATTTTATTCAGTTTATTGAAGGCTTTTCTACCTGTAGGTGTTAGGTATAGCCTTCATCAACCCCTTCAGTACAAGGAGTCTCTCAGGTTTAATTAAATTGTCTGGAAGTAGGTAACGGGAAAAGCTGAAAAATACGTCACCGAGTTCAAAGAGTTGTACAAAGGAATTTTACTCAGCCGTGGGATGCACTGTACAGTAACACGACAGCCAGGTGGCGTTTTTTTCTTTATATTTCTGCAACCACTTGATTTTTTTTTTCCTTGGAGAAACTTTCTGGAATTGTAGGGGTGAGTTGCAGTCTTTATTATCCCTTTCATTACTAGGGTATTCTCCTGATCAGAATAAAATCACGTGATGTCAACAAGGGGAGAAAACATTACGTCCTCAGGTTAAAGGTGTTAACCAGCCTGTATGAACAGACATGGATGAAATACTTTAGTGTCTGTGGCATAGAACACATACCTTTTCCCATTCTTCCCCACAGAACTGAAGGTCTCTGGAACCATGGCTAAATCATCAGTAATCTGGAAACACGCCCCTCCCTTTTGACCCGAGGACGCCTTTTGTTCTTGACGTTACACTTTTTATTCGGTTTAGGAGACTTCAGGTGCAAAATAAGAGGTAGAGGTGACATGCGATGTTGGGGATGGAAGGTACCTCGGGAGGATGGGGACAGGGTGTGGAATGAAGCGCCGAGGCTTACATGGGACGCGGGGCGAGGAAAGAATGTTAAGAGAAATGAAGCAAAAAGGCTTTTCTTCTGTCCATGAGGTCATCTTTAGAGCAGTTTTTCTCAGTCTTCCCTTCCCTCTGCGTACGGTTTTACCTTTCACAATACGATATGCAGTCGTCTTAAAGTGAACGGATATTGCGTTTGGTCCTTTATTACTTGGCTTCTTTTCTGGAAGGATCTTTTGCAAGCCAGCCTTTAGTTTGCTTATCTTGTATAATGGTACATGGAAACAGAACAAGGAAGCATAAGTGAGTGGCAGGGGTGTTGGAGCTGTTCAAATAAGGAACTAGGAGGCCAGGCAGGGCAGTGGCGATCATCACTGCGGGAATGTAGACTAGTGAGGGTGTGGCAGGGCGTGTAGGGCTGTGCAGGTCAGGTAAGGGATGAGGCGGCCTGGCCAGGGCGACAGTATAGACTACAGAGGGGTGTCAGGGGTGTGCAGGTCAGGTAAGGGATGAGGAGGCCTTGCCAGGGCGGCAGTGTAGGCTAGTGAGGGGTGTCAGGGCTGTGCAGGTCAGGTAAGGGATGAGGAGGCCAGACAGGGGTGGCAGTGTAGACCAGTGAGGGTGAGATGCAGTGGTAAGATAGCGTGGCTGGTCGGCGGTGGCAGACGCATGGCGCTGATCACCAATCAAGATATGTCATTGCCAACAGTCGCCACAGACCTCTGTTATGCCGGGGATTATCACGCTGATGATGATGATAAATAACAAAATGAAACTCGTATAATTTAGGTTTCTTAATTGTTAAATAGGTGTCAGTTACCGTCACATAACTTCAGTAACAGTAATGGATGATGTCGCATCGCTACCTGGTATGTGTTCCAGTTGTATGACAGGTTCATTTAAGATTAAGTAGCCGACAAGTTTTGGTGAGCTGATCTCAGAATGTAATATAGTTAACATGTATTTATTGGTAGATATGAATTTACCGTATATATCCCAATTGTTAATCGCAAAAATATATATAACGTATAGGTGTAGCCATCATGTGTTATGTATCAGATAATGATATTCTGACATGTTGACCAGTGCTTTTTGGTGAAAGAAAATTGCATTTTTTTTTTCTGTTATGAACATCTGCATTATATCCAGACTGAGCATCAGTTGCAGTTGTAATTAGTTACACGTTGTAGCCATGCATGAAATCTGGATGTCTGGGCCTCTCGTCTTGTTTTGTTAACCTTCAGGAGTGACGTCATCAGCATGGCCCACCACGTCCGGTAGCCTGCCTCCCTCCCCATCCATATATGCAAAACGCATTACCCATTTCCCACGTCCTTGTCCCTCACCCACCTCCACACAACGGCTTCGTTAAGTAATCCCGGTTGGCGAGTGATTGCAGTCTCGTTAATAAAGGTGCTGTTAGGTACGGTACTTATTAAACTATCCCATTAGTTGAATAATTGGTGTGGATATAACCAGGCATAAAACAAGAAGACATTATCGGACGTAATGGTTTAACTTCAGTATAATGAAATCTTGCATTGAAGAGACCTCTGGTAGTGATGAAGTTAATGGAAGCTGTTACTAACTCCTTCACACTGAGATGGTCTTTTCTGATTGAATAAAATCATGTGAGGATAGCTAGAATAAGAAAGAGACGTCCTCGGTTGAGTGTCGTGGCCCCATACTGACGTGTTATATGCAAAAGTAAACTTATTGAAGTGCTAGGGGGGTTTCTAAGCCAGAGTTATTTACTTGTATCATGTGGGAAAATAAACTGATAAGGAGAAGGTGCTATAGAGGTGACGAGAATGCTAACCTGCCATTATTTAATAATAAATTAGTAATGAAGAGGTGCCGTAGACTCTGCCATCTACAATAACAACAAGGAAGGAATGCTACAGAGTCTCGTAAGCCAAGCGGAATATGGCCCTTGTCTTTTGGGTTGTGTGGTGCGGGTGTGGATGTGGTTTTGGCGGAACTGATGTGGTGGTATTGTGGTCTGATAATGGAAGATGTACGAGGATATGATTATGGATACTGCTGGCGGCTGAGAGAGAGAGAGAGAGAGAGAGAGAGAGAGAGAGCGAGAGAGAGAGAGAGCGAGAGAGAGAGGTAAGTGGGCAGGCAGGAAGTGACGTAACACGAGAAAGTTTGGCCATAAAGGTCCTGGTCAGTGGTGAAGGTCGGACTGGTGATGTTGGTATGAACATGGCTGCAGGGTGGGATGGGGATGGGGGAGGGAGAGGATAAGGGTATTAGGGTGGGGTAGTAATGGTTGCAAGAGAATGGGGAGGAGGGATGGGTGTGGTGGTAGGGAAGGGTCAAGGGAAGTATTCGTAACCCACCAGACTACGAGAATACATCTTTGAACTTTATTTTTGTCATATCCATACTATCTCATTTTTGGAAGGACCCTTAATGAACGGGTTAATGGAAGCTATAACTAATCCTTCCATTCCGTATTATATTCAGGTTAGTAAAATCGTCTGAAGATTGCCAGAAAAAATAATACGTCTTTGTGTAGAAAGCAGCTACGACTGCAACAATATACACAGAGAAAGGCCAAATGCAGAGTACAGGATCCAGTTTATTTTCAACGTTTCGCCCACCAGGGCTTCTTCAGGAATAACACCAGTGGACAACACTTCTTAAATAGTCCCTAACCTGGCTTGTGACCTAAACACAGCAAGGAAACAATTATCTGGCTAACCTGGTTGTTCGATAGTTAAGAGGTATGCCAATACCTGCTAACTACATTTGCCATGAGTCAGCTTTTATTGCAAATGTATGTAATATCAACCAAAACAATGGATTCTTTATGTTAGCGAAGCCATTGGCATACCTCTTAATCGAACAACCAGGTTAGCCAGATAATTGTTTCCCTGTTGTGTTTAGGTCACCAGCCAGGTTAGGGACTATTTAAGATGTGGAGTGTTGCCCACTGGTGTTATTCCTGAAGAAGCCCTGGTGGGCGAAACGTTGAAAATAAACTGGATCCTGTACTCTGCATTTGGCCAATACGTCTTTGTGCTGAAGGGATCGGAGGATTAAAACCAGCTTTTTGGTAGTCTCGATAGCGATAGTATTTTTGGTCGCATTTGCAAACTTTTAATATCAGTTCAAATTTGGTCTTTCTTGGGATGAACCAAACTGGAGGGTCGAATTAGGGTAGGAGGAGGAGAGGAGGGAAGGACAGGGAAAAGTAAAGAATGGGCAGGGCAAGGGGCAAGGGTTCGAGGGCGGGGCAGTAATGATTGCAAAAGAATAATAGAAGGAGTGGGCGTGGTGCAGGGAAATACCAGGGCAGAGATGCACAAAAAACTTATGATAATTTCCTCTTAGTTTTTGCAGGAAGAACGTGAGACACGGGAGGATTATGCACACTTGTCCTTCCTGCATAAAAAATAAAAATGTAATAAGAAATTAATCCTAAGGACGGAAAGGGGTGGAAGGGGCTGAGGGAGGTAGGTAAGGTTGAAGCGAATGAACTGAGAGAGTGTAGAGTGCATGGGTAAGGGAATGAGGGTGAGGGAACAAAGAGGGTAGAATTTAGATGAGCAAGGTAATGAGAGAAGAAAAGGGGTGGGGGTTGGCTGAGTAAGGAGGGTAAGATTTAAGTGAGTAGGGTAAGGGAGGAAGAAAAGTGGGTGGAACTTTACTCAGGACAGAGGATAGGATACAGGTAAGGTAATGGAGGAGTATAGGATGAGATGAGTACAAGGGTAAGGGAAAAAGGAGAGAGGGGAAGGGAGGAGGGGTTTGAGGGAGGAGAGTAGGATTTAGGTGGAGGAGGAGGGAAAGGTGAGATTGGTTAAGTGTACAAAGTAGGATACATGGATGAGGGTGAACGGATTGAGGTAAGTCGCGGGAGGGGTGTGGTGCTTGGGTAAGGAGGGAGTAAGGGTACGGAAGGGGGTGGGATGAGAGGATGCATGTACTTCCCTACTCATCCAGTTCACCTTGGTAGTGAAATGGGTGGTGGTCGTCGCCGCTCCAGGGGTCGTGTCTCAAAATCTGCACAGTAATGTTGCTGACCTGGCTGAAATACACAACTTCCTGCACTATTACAAACCTGCAAGATCTTAACATGTTTTAGCCACTACGATGTGTGGGGTTGGGTCAAGTTTTTGTGGGGTTGGGTTAAGTTATTGTAATCTCTTTTGACTTTAACTCCATGTCGTCAGTTGGCCTCAAAAGTTGAAAGAGGCTTGCAAGAATAAAATACAAAAATCATCGTGCTGAAGGGATTAATGTATGTATATTACATTATTTTGTTTTTAATCTCTCATTTTATGGATCATGGAACCGTCCAACTATTATATTTGAGTTTGCCAATCTTATATATTTAATGTTCACCACCACCTTTGGCTCTCCTCTCCTTTCACGGATCCACCTGGTGAACAAGCCTACATCTTTTCTATCCTTAATGACCTAGAGCAGCTTGTACAGCACCCTACCCGTATCCCTGACCGCCTTGGAGAGAGCTCCAACATACTTGACCTCTTCCTCACAACTAATCCATCTGCTTACTCTGTTAATCTTTTCTCTCCGTTGGGCTCCTCCGATCACAACCTTATTACCTTAACCTGTCCTATCACTCCGGTACGGCCTGTGGACCCTCCAGGGAAACGTCGTCTGTGGCATTTTGGAGCCGCGGACTGGGAGGCCCTCAGGCAGTACTTCTTTGATTTTCCCTGGAATGATTATTGCTTCCGTGGCCGGGAGCCATCTGAGTGTGCGTTGCGCATTACGGAGGTTATTCTCTCGGGCATGGAAGCATACATTCCTTTCTCATATCCTTTGACTAACGCAAGAAAGCCTTGGTTTAATCACGCTTGTTCTAATGCTGTCCGCAACAAGGAGAAGGCCTACAAAAGGTACCGGAGCCAACCCACCCCTGAATCACATCATCTTTACGTTTCTGCCCGGAATCGTGCTAAGTCTGTTCTTCGCTCTACTAAAAATAATTTCATCCATACTAAATGCTCTCAACTCTCCAACTCGAATTCTTCCCGCTTCTTCTGGCATCTTGCCAAAAATCTTTCTAACAACTTTACCTCATCATCCTTCCCTCCTCTTTTCTACTGATGGTTCTGTAGCTATTTCTTCTACTGATAAAGCAGATCTCTTCGCGCAGACTTTCTCCTCCAATTCTACCTTAGACGATTCCGGTGCTGTTCCTCCATCACTTCCCCCCTCTGACTTCCTCATGGCTGACATTAAAATTTCTTCAGTTGATGTATTTTCTGCCATCACTGGCCTCAGTACTAACAAGGCATATGGGCCTGATGGGGTCCCTCCTGTTGTTCTCAAGAACTGTGCTTCTGTGCTTACACCCTGCCTAGGCAAACTCTTTCGCCTTTGTCTGTCAACTTGTACCTTTCCTTCTTGCTGGAAGTTTGCTCTCATTCAGCCAGTCCCAAAGAAGGGTGACCTCTCCCAACCCTCCAACTATCGTCCAATTGCTTTAACGTCCTGTATTTCAAAAGTTTTCGAGTCAATTCTTAATAGAAAAATTTTAAGGCATCTTTCCTATCACAACCTTCTTTCCGATCGTCAGTATGGGTTCCGTCAGGGACGCTCCACTGGCGATCTTCTCACCTACCTTTCAGACTCCTGGTCATCCTCCTTTCGGGACTTTGGCGAAAGCTTTGCCATTGCACTAGACATCTCAAAGGCTTTCGATCGAGTCTGGCATAAATCTTTAATTTCCAAACTGCCCTCCTACGGTTTCTATCCTTCTATCTGTGCCTTCATCGCTAGCTTCCTTTCTGGTCGTTCTATAGCCGCTGTTGTAGACGGCCATCGTTCTTCTTCTAGATCTATCAACAGTGGTGTTCCTCAGGGCTCTGTCCTATCACCAACTCTCTTCCTTTTATTCATCAATGATCTTCTAAGCTGTACATCTAACCCTATCCACTCATACGCTGATGACTCCACCCTTCACCTTTCCATTCGGTTCCCGCAACGGCCATCTCAGCAGTTACTTCAAGAAACAAGGGATGAGGCTATGGCACACCTAATGTCTGACTTGGCTCGTATATCTGACTGGGGTAAAAATAATATGGTTGTCTTTAATGCATCTAAGACTCAGTTCTTACACCTATCAACCCGACAAAATCATCCACAGGTATACCCACTAATGTTTAATAATATTCAGCTTAATCCTGCATCATCCTTGAACATGCTTGGGGTTTCATTTACTCGGGACTTATCTTGGAAAGATCATATTACATCTCTTGTAAAATCTGCTTTCAAGAGATTGGGTGTGCTAAGCCGACTCCGCTCTTTCTTTACCCCTGCGGAATTGTTGACTCTATACAGGGGTTTTATCCGCCCCTGTGTGGAGTACAACTCTCATGTGTGGGGAGGCTCCCACATACAGCTCTTCTCAATAGGGTGGAGTCAAAGGCTTTTCGTCTCATTAACTCTCCTCCTCTTACTGACTCCCTTCAACCTCTGTCTCATCGCCGCACTGTTGCATCTCTATCTCTTTTCTATCGCTACTTTAATGGTCACTGCTCCTCTGAACTGTCTGCTTGCATTCCTCCACCTCTAAGACGGGCGCGTAGCACCCGTCTGGCAGCAAACTCTCATCCTTTTTCTGTCCAACTCTCTAATGCAAGAGTTAACCGTTACTTCCAGTCTTTCATTTATGCAACAGGTCAGCTCTGGAACTGTCTCCCTCTGTCTGTATTTCCTGCTGCCTATGATCTCCAGTCTTTCAAACGCAGTGTGTCCAGGCATCTCAAAATGATCGGATCTTGAATTTGGCTCTCTATTGTATTTTGTTTTTCTCTTGGAGGGAACTGTTACTGCGGGCTCATGGCCTTTGGTTCCTTCTTCCTCGCATAAAAAAAAAATAAATAAAAAATAAGTTGTTATCTTATGCGACCTGTACTCATATTTTCCATCAAAAGTAATTTCTTCACCTCTTATTTTGATGTGCGATTAAGTTGTTGGAATCGACTACGACTTTAATATTGCTGTTCACCGAGATTATATTGGTTTAGCCTGTCACTCATTGGTAAAGTCGTTATTTTTTTTTTTTTTAATGTTCACGGTCACTTGTTTATAACCTCTTATTTATACGTGTTTATAGTATATGCACCGAACAAATATTGTGTCGCCTTTTTTTTTTTTTTTTTTTTTCCACCAAACATACACTGTTAGCCATTCGGAATAGGTTGGTGAACTCTGTAACTCAGTAGAAGTTTTATCTGAGACTCATGTGAATGTTTAGATGTTATTATGTATACTTCGTGGTATATGTAATTGTTATGTGGATATGTGTCGATGTAATGAGTATAAATGTGAATACAACATATGCTTGTGTGTGGTACAGGGGTGGTGTAACCTGATGCCCCTGCCGTCTCTGGCTTCACCTCAGGGGCGTCTCCAGCGTGGGACAGGCGGGGGAAGGGGGGAGGGGGTGAAGTGGAAGCCAGATAGGATGGAAGATAGGGAGTGAGAAGGGGAAGGAACAGGCGGGGAGAAAGAGATGAGGGGAGAGAGAGAGAGAGAGAGAGAGAGAGAGAGAGAGAGAGTCCTGTGTGGTGAAGAATGAGGTGGGAGTCTTTATCATCTTGTAATTTTTATAATAATTTTATTTTATGGGACAGTTATAATTTGAGAATTTGGCATAGTAAGCTGGGTAATTAAGTGAATATGGGATACGTCCTAAATTAGTGTAAAATTAACTGTTTGGGTTTTGTGTGTGTGTGTGTGTGTGTGTGAAGTTTTGTCCTGTCTCTCTGTGTCATTTACGGTTATTCCGACACAACACAGGTATGGGGTTGACCTGTACTCGTCTTTACGTATTTTTGTGTGTATTTGTATGTGAATATATATATTCTGTATATGTGTACCCACCCCTCATCGCACACCCATAATGCTTGGATCACATCCTTCAAAACGATACAGTGACTCGGTGAATGGGAGAGTGAGTGGCACAGTTAGGAACACACTATTTGTTTGCCCCTGTGGATGCGGCAATAGGTACATAAATTATTTAATAAATAGATAAAAATGAAAATTTAGGAATTTACGTATTTGTCATCGGGTAGCCTCACAGTCCCCTGTAGCTAAGTTCCTATATCGTAACTCGCACCGGGCCATCCTCTCCCCCTTTCCCTGACAATAATGACGACTTTGGCCGCCAAAGTTCACCTAATTTGTAGCAATTATAGGATGAAACAGCACATCAACTCAGTGAAGGGATGTGAAGTGTCCCTGTTATAACTCACTCCCTGTCGCCCATCCCCCACCGCCTTCCACTGCCCCACTGCCTTCTTCCCCTTCCTGTCCTCGTACCCTGATAGTAATTCACCCCCTGGCCAGACAGCCACGGCCTTGAGTGGCGTAATTCAGGCTAATGTGGCAGTGGTAAGAACCACAGTGTGAGGCCCCAGGGGAAAGAGGAGGGACCACGTTAGTTGTAAATAACTGGCCATTGTGTTGTCATCCCACATTTCGCTGATTGTCATTCTTACGTATTGGTCTCTGCCGTGTAAGTCTGGTCCTGTGTGCTGTAGAGATAATGGTTTTGACCGTGGTTGAAGTTGAACACTGCAACGTGATTGTAAATACCTGAACATTAAGTGCGCACATTGTGCTGTCACCCCAGATTGTCACAGATCGTCAGGGTTACACTTACTCAGATCTCTTCCTTATATAGCTACTCTTGAGTGCCATGGAGGCACAAGAATAAGTAGAGCATTGCTGTATGTTATAAATAAGTGAGCCTGAGTTTACGGACTTTTTTTATCATTATTTTCAAATCGCCGCGACTGTGTGGTGTTCAGTGCCATATAATGGTGTAGTCGTTTAATTCAAATAGAAAATGGTTAAGATAGCAGCTTCTCACTGTGTTTCCATTCCACATTCTCAGATCGTCCTGACTGTACTCACTGAACAAGCCTTGCGTTCTCAGGAAGCTGAAGTTTAGGTATTGTATGATATCGAACGTTGTACCGAGTTATATCGATATATAAAAGTTGAACATTGAGCATGCACATTGTTCTGTCATAGCTTGCAGACCATAATGGTTTCGAACAGTCCTCTGCCATGTAAGCCTAGTCCCATGAAATTGGGTATATGACTTTTGCCGAAGGTTTAGATAAACATTTTTATGCTAAGTGACATTAGTAAAGTTCTAACTTACTGAACACTGAGTTGGCGCCTATTTGTAGGACAGATTGCAGTA
Organism: Coenobita brevimanus; assembly: GCF_032717465.1. Taxonomy (NCBI): domain Eukaryota; kingdom Metazoa; phylum Arthropoda; class Malacostraca; order Decapoda; family Coenobitidae; genus Coenobita; species Coenobita brevimanus. The sequence goes on from NC_137059.1 coordinate 10,113,960, forward strand.
TACCCTCAGGTCGATTATACACCCCTAAGAGCGACGCCATGTAGCCATCTCATCGCGACGGATCTAAAAGATTTGAGTCCACCACAGACTGTGATGTTTCTTTACGGATTCCCACACCCGAACCCATTGTAGTGGGGGCAGAAGTGAGTTTGTGTTACTGTGGCTACGATGGATCACAAATATTTGCAGAATGACAATATATATTTGCCAGCCATCGTGGTCGCTTTAACGCAAACGCACTGCTGCCTCCTTTGCAGTAGGTCGGGGTGTGGAAATCCGAAAGGATATACAATAGTATGCAGTGGTCTCACGTTCCTCAGACCCTCAGTGGCGAGGTGACCACGAGGCCTTGCTCTTGGAGGCGTATAATCGACCTGGTGGTATATTGCATAACATTGTGTTTGTACAGCTCGTAGATCCTATTCGCTTCCTTATATTCCCTGCCGTATGTGTCTGATTCTTTATAGAGATCCAACAGTAAATAGAACAAATAACTGAGTAATAATATTCCCTTTTTATTCAATGGTATATAAATGTAGTCCTGTGCGGTTGGCTATATACTGTAGACTAGAGTTAAAATTGAACTACGGTTAGTTCTATCAGTTGTAATCGTGGCACCATGCTGATGTGGACGTGGGCCCGGTGATTGCAGACAGTTGTTGCCCTTCTCTTGTAGTCCACCATCCTCCTTTCGTGGACAGGGAGGGAACTGAGAGACATTTGTATAACGGGGCAGTAGAGCTTCCCGTTTACGTCGGTGCTATCATGTGAACGTGACCCTCTCTAGTATCAGTTAAATCGGTAAAGTTGTTATATAAATGAACAAGGAATATTTGCACCGTGTTGTCGTTGCTCGTACATATATCATCTCTATTACCTCCTAACCACTGCCTAACATGTCTGGTCCTCTGTAGTGTAGAGATCACCTCTGAAATAACACTCGACTAATTAGTATTGTCAGCTCACGTTCAAACATCCTGATGGTTACATTAACTATATTTTCTGCCATATATGACCATCCCTGTATGGTATAAAGAATAAAGTTAATATGGAGCCTTTGTTACCTGATATATGTACCGCAAACACACACAGATAAAGGTTGTGGAGTATAAATAGGTGAAATAATAGTAAACACGCAAATTGTCCTGGTAAGTTTAGGTATGTCTGCACTGTTCTTTGCTCGTTAGGCCTTGTGTAGATGTCTGTGTTATTGAGACCGAACGGGAACCATAACTCTTTACTCAGCTCTGTACTACACTGTTGTTTGTTCAGCTGTTCCAGGTGAAAGGAAAATGAAGAGGGTTAGTCAGCACTTTGCCACATCCCGTACCCTGTCTTTTGTTGATGTTTATTATTGTCCTTACCTGGTGATCCGCCCTTGTAGTTATTGGTTTCTCTCTCTCTCTCTCTCTCTCTCTCTCTCTCTCTCTCTCTCTCTCTCTCTCTCTCTCTCTCTCACACACACACACACACACACACACACACACACACACACACACACACACACACACACACACACACACACACACACACACACACACACACACACACATAGTGGCCGTTCCACTACATGTACTATAAAGACCATTTTTGTAGACAGTCATGCGGAAGCAACGTAACTTATATTTAGCTTTCATCTGTGGTTGCATTTTTTTTTTCCCCGGTAATTTTACGTAGGTTTGTGATAATTGTTCCTTTTTCTCTTTTATTCCTTCGTATAGTGTTGGAGTGTGTTTGTCCGCGTGAGTGTGTGTGTGCATATTTTTACTCCGTGAGTGTTTACATGGGGTGTTTGCATGAGTGTGCTTTTTGGGGGTTTCCAAGGAGCATATTTGTGTGTGTGTGTGTGTGTGTGTGTGTGAGTGTGTGTGTGTGTGTATGATTTCTCTTTATTACCTTACCAGTGAATGAGACCGCATGTTTGTAGGCTGGTGTCAGAAAAAAAAAATGATGATGATGATAGTGGTGGTGAAGATGGAGAAAAAAGCATGGTGGTGATGATAATGAAGCTGTAAAAATACTGTACTTAACATACCTAGAGAGTGACTATCTACGTAATTAAAAACTGCGATACTCTTAATTAACCAATAAGTCAGTGATTACGAACTGCATGTTGTACTTCGTCAAACAACAGACCATTTTATTCATCTGTGAGAAAACCCTGGCCACTTCAGCCGTTTGTACATTTTCTATATATTTTTAGTTCAGATTATTTTATTCAACTTAGGAGAGATTTCTTAGTGAAGCAGTTAACTTCTTCACTACGATGACGTCTTGCACTATACAGACGATTTTGCTCAGTTTTGGTGAGGCCTCTGGGGGAGTTAGATTTAGCTTTCAACAATTTCCTTTACTGTGCAAGAGAGGATCCTCTAAGCTTGAACCAAATTATAAGACCTTCTGGGGCTGAGGGTGTTAATATAAGAAGTGATTGAATAAATGATTCCATCTTTACTAACTAAATTTAGGCCACATGTCTTCACGATTTCGGTACACTTGACCATAACCTGCAACAGAGTCTTAATGGGCCTGCCTCTGAGCGTGATGTCGAGGAAGGGAGATGAGGGTGATGTTGAAAAAAAAGAGAAAGATGGAAGAAAGAAATAAGAAAGCGAGAAAAGAAAAGAGATTGAAATAAGTATAGGTTAGATGATCGAAAAACTGTAAGTCATAGTATTTTAAGGTAGGTGTTAGGAGGAAGGGAGGTGGGGCACAGTGACATTAGAAAGGCCAGAGTGAAAGTTATGATCGTGTTTGAAGGATCATACGCCTCCTTCCTTAACAGGGACTGGCAGGTGACACGTGAAATATACACCCAGTCTTATAAGGCCCAGCACGGTAGGCGGAAAACTGGGCGGTAAATAAGAAGAGCCTCTTGGGGTCGCTTGTAATTAACACCACCAACACCTTGACTCGTAAACACACTTGGGATAAAGCCCCTGTCGCAGCTAAGGTTTGTTTGTACAGTAAGAGGGAGAAAAACGTGTAGAACGAGTGCTAAATCTACCATTGTCTCTCCGTCTCAGAAATACAAATCATTTACGAGAGGAAAAGTAGGAGTATAGTTTGTCAAGAGGAAAATTATAGTCTGCCTGTCCCTCAATAGCCAGACGCCTCATCCGCGGAGGAAGTGGCCACGGATAAATCTGCACATTAGCCTTTCCTAAGCCATCAGGCAATCCTCCCTCCATATCACATCACTCATTGATATACTCCATCCTTCCACCTTATTGTTGGTCACCCTCCCCCCTTCTCTCTCTTCACTTCGCTTCCATAAACTCTCATAGTCTGTCTCTGGCTCCCCATTCAATCCACATGGTCATACTATCTAAGGTTAGGCTTACTTCTACGTCTCACATACCTTCATATGTCACTGTAGTTATCGTGGTCCTATAATTGAAATGTTCTGATGATGTGATAGTTCAAATAATTATCAAAAGTGAGTGCTATCGGTTAGTTCATTATTCCTATCTAGCAGCACACTAGGATTATTTTGGCCAATGTTCAGTCTCTCTCTCTCTCTCTCTCTCTCTCTCTCTCTCTCTCTCTCTCTCTCTCTCTCTCTCTCTCTAAGAAGCACTCCATTAACAGTAACTCATATAACTTTCCAAGGGCCATTATTGGACTAAGAATGTCATTATCACAAAGTTCTGAGTAATTATCATTAGTCAGTAAACTAGACGGCCTATTGTTACAGCGTCAACACCTGCAGTAATAAAACCAGCATTACAGTCTTCATCCGCTCCTTCAGCACTAGGGGGTATATTTTGTTCGTGATTCCACCAGATGATTTTCAGCATTGGTATGGAATAATCTGGGTCTTGAACTGGGCATTCTTTAATCCTTCATTCCGAGAGGTGGTCCCTGAGCTACGGTACCTACATAAAATTGTTTGGCCGTAACAGCAGGTAAATGAAAAATAATTATATATAGTGGGTTACTTACATCATCATCATCATCATCATCATCATTATGCAGCCAGAACGTATTAATAGAAACAGAAACAACAATAATTTTAATATGCACTGTATTTAAGAAGTACAAGAGAGTACATTGCTAAATGTGGTATCCTTCACTGCCTCACCGTCACCTGTACGTCACAGGGAACCTAATCCACTCAGTTACCAGTGTTATTTCATTTCCTTTTCCCTCCACTGAACCATATCGGGGCCATTGTGTCACTGATTAGCGTCCATTTGTACGCATTGCCTTGGTCCTCGCTTTAACCTACATTGTATCGTGTCTTCCAGTTGGTTACCTGCGGTACTTGTTTCGTAATTTAAAGGAACGTGAAGTTGTTACCTGGTGAAGTTTCCTTTTTTTTACACAAACCTGGCGGCTGTTTGTAGCTTTTATAATCGAGCTTCGCCCAGACGATTTTTTATGCTTGGGAGAAACGTCAGAGGATAAGGGAATGATACATTTCAAGCCTTCTAAATAGGAAAGGTGCGCATACGTATTTTAACTTCTTATTTTTTTGTTTACTGATGACAAGAGATTTCGCATAATGTATCGTTTAGTTTTCTTTACACAGCGTTGGATGTATTGAAACAGCTGCTGCAGTTGTAGAAATGTGTGTGTGTGTGTGTGTGTGTGTGTGTGTGTGTGTGTGTGTGTGTGTGTGAGAGAGAGAGAGAGGTGGAAAGAATAGGGGGAAAAAAAGATTGCTAGGATGTAAGGAGAGAGAAATGGGAACAGGAAGGAGGTAGACAAGCGAAAGGGTGGGGAGGGGTGTGGAAGATAGGAAAAGGAGCGAGAGCAAATTGTGGTGGGAAAGAGGTGGAGCAATGGAGACAGGAGAGGGGGGAGAGAGAGAGAGAGAGAGAGAGAGAGATTACAGGAAAGGTAGGAAAGGATGAGCGAGAAGGGTGGCAAAGAGAGAAAGAGAAAGCATACAGTGATAGGAAGAAGCGGCGAGAGAAAAAATAATAGAGAGTGAGGAAAAAAATATAGAAGGAAGAGAGAATATAGGAGAGAAAGAAACCTTCAGACGTGCTGAAGAAAAGAAAGAGAAGAAAATGAATAATGGGAGGAAGAAAAATGGAGGTATGAAAGGAAGAGAGAACGAAACTTGGGCAAAGAGCGAGAGAAAATAGGAGATACAGGAGAGACACAAGAGGAAGAAAGAAAAAGAGAAAATAGTGATGGGAAAGAGCGAGAGAATAGAGAGGAGGGATAGAGAAAGCTACACAGGTCCTCTCACCTTTCCTCTCGTGACCTAAGCGTAGAGTATTTAATTATTGGCCTCCTACTTCGCTGCCGCCTGATGTACTGCAGACAAAGAGGCATGATATATGGACCTGCTGGCTTGATGGAGAGAGAGAGAGAGAGAGAGAGATTCTATAATAGACAGACTCCAAACTTTAGAGCCAATAAAACGTGTAACGAATTATTGTATATACATAGTAATTTATCAGTTTACAAGAGACATTCTGCTTATCTATCTCATTATCTCAATACCTCATCAGGGTAGTCGCGACAAAAGACAGACTTTTACTGACTCTCTGTCGGCCTGTCTGTCTATCTACCTACCTACCTACTAGCACATCCGTTTATCTATTTATCCTTCTGTCTATCCATTCATGTATCTACTTATCCTTCTGCCTCATCTTCGGTGGTCGCGACGGGAAAGACCTCGACGCATGTAGTTTGTCTGGCTCTCACTCTACCTACCACCATATAACTTTTACTGTCTAGCAGTGTCTCTGTTTATCTATCTGCCTGTCTCACTACCTCATCCAGGGTTGTCGTGACAGGTAACACCTCGACTCATGTGGTCTGTCTCTTTGGTATAAATCTGCCTCTCCACATTAAAAAAATAAATAAATAAACTATTTTAAAAAGGGGTGTGGGTGAGGGTAGGGGTGACTAAGTTAAAGGCGTGTGGTGTGTGAATAATACAGCATCATTCTGACACCGACTCGTGTCTAACAATGCATATCATGAATATTTAAATGTGTGTGTGACGAAGGCACTGCTGAGAGAGAGAGAGAGAGAGAGAGAGAGAGAAATTATTAGAGGACGTGGAGAGATCTTTGACGCTCACCCACCACCACAACCACTCCACCCCAGAGGCCATGCTAGGGCTCAATTTCGCTACGTCATTAACCCTCCCAAAGTCAGAACATCAACACTGTTTAATTTTAGCTAACGCCAGACGGTTTTATTCAGCTGAAATAGATACATAATAACTTGATAGTTTATTCATCATTATCCCGTTAACAGTCGGAACAGGTCAAATATTCATAGTCAGACGATTTTATTCGCCTCAGAGTGAGTCACAGGAGTCTGAAAGAGTTAATACTGTCACCATTAACCCTCTCATAATCGGAACAACTCTCGTACAGTGTTCCAGGTGACGCCGCATGTATTCAGCTGAGTGAGTCATGTTAATCTAAGAAAGGTACCTCTGTGATCATGGTGAGTTTTTTTGTAGTTATTCTTGCTGCTACCAAATGATTATATTTTGGTCTGGGAAGACCTCCATTAGTGAAAGGGTTAGTTTATTGAATGCTTAATGGACCTCGTCCAGTTGGTAAATATTTTTGTGTTTATTTTTGCCCCCTCCACACTGTTATATTCAGTTTGGGAGAGCGTCTTGCACTGAATGAATTGATGAAAGTTGTGTCTATCATCTTCAGTTGGAAAAGATTACCTTAAGATGAGAAAATTATATCGTCAGGAGATAGAACAAGATAAGTCATGGGACTGAAGGGGTTAACTCCACCACCTGCTTTTCTTCGTCCTTTCACATTTCGCTTCTTTTTACTAATAATTCTTACATCATCCGTGGTAAAAGAGTATTTGGAGCACAGAAAAAAATACTGTTTACAGATTTCTTTCAGTTGTCTCTTTTTACCTCGAGCCACAACTGCACCGCCTCCTCAGTCTGAATGCTAAGTAGCCTTGTGTGGTTGCATGAAATCCGTTGAACCCTAGTATGGGGTAGGAATGAGTCTCCATGATTACTGGTCTTATCTTCCCTCCAGTCTGCCTCACTTGGTCGTTAACTGAGCTGAAAGGGGTTAGGGGTCATATGTTGGAAAAAATTGCGCTGTATACGTGTTGTTGTTGGTATATCAGCATTAAAGAAAAGCGTTGATGTCCAAGGTTTAGGTTAGGTCCGGTTAGGTTAGGTGTTTAGCCGAGAATTGTCTTAAACTTTCAAGCCCTCCTAGACTCTGACAGTTAAAGAAAATCCTCCAGTGTTGACTTAAATAAATAAATAAATTTTCCAACCGGAGTGAAAGGGTATTGGTCACTAATAGTTGATTTGTCTTTTGCAGGTGAGTGGACTGTGTTACCTGGGGAGGGAGCTGGAGGCTGCAGTGCAGGTATTGTACACTCGATTAAAAAATATATATATATCTTTACAATTTTCCGTCGTCCATTTGAAACAGTGAACGAAAGGTATAAAAATTTTCTCCAGTAACTACTCATAATTGTACATAGCCGGTAATTTAGTCAGTACTACATTAAGAAAGAACCTTATGCAATATGTGAAGTAATCATTTCATTCAGAAATATTCGCCTGAAGGAAAAACGCGATAATCAACAACAGTCAGTGTGAAACCATCGGTCACCTGTGTGCAGATGTTCTGTTGTTCGTGTGCAGGAGTCTCTCTCTCTCTCTCTCTCTCTCTCTCTCTCTCTCTCTCTCTATATATATATATATATATATATATATATATATATATATATATATATATATATATACATAGATAGATAGATAGATAGACGGACAGACAGACACATTTTTTTTTTAACGCTGTAGCCTGGAATCATCATGGGTCCACTTCTCAACCGTTGAGCCACAGTTACTGATGTTTTTACAAATTAATTATTCATGGGTAAATGGTAAACTATAATTTCTCGTGATGGCGTCTTCTCCCGCATTTCATTCCGGCGGACACCAGATTAGTTTATTTAGCTGAGAGTAAGTAGTAAGGGTGTGGGAGTGTTTATACTGTCACCATTAAATGTCATGATCGGCACAACGCCAGTATTTAGTTCCAACTAACTCCAGACGATTATATTCATCTGAGAATGAGTCAGAGCAGCCTGAATATTAATGCTGTCACCATTAACTCTCTCGTGGTTGGGACACTTTTAGTATTCTATTCCATCTAACACCAGACGATTTTATTTGGGCAAGCAAAACTGCAGTCCCACTCCACAGCAGGAAACTGTAAAACCTTGAGGCTCACGGCAAGTGCAGTTAATACCATAGTTAGCCTTTAAAATATTTCCGTAACAGTACCATAGTTGGGCCTAAAAGTAGTTTTCATCAAGTCTCCTGATTGCTAGGCAACGTTTTCGCGTTGAATCTCTTATCCTCCTCCTCCGTCATCACCATTCTTGTAGAAAGAGACAGTGTTTTGCCAACACTGTGGAGTGGAAAAGGACGTCATTGTACTGATGGGGTCAACATCTACTCTGGCTTTTGTCTGTTTATGTTTCAGCTGCTTTATTTATGCTAAGTTTCCTCTTCCTGTCTTTTATCATTCCTTCTTGATTGTTTCCTGTTATTTCCCATTCATGTAGTATCCTTCCCTTAATTGACTTCATTATTTTCCACCTTGTTCCTCCCTCTCAAACATTTCAGTATCGTGATGTCTTATTTTGGTCTTGCCTTTTTCAGTCGATTACCCGTATACTTGGTTTAGGAAAGACCTAGGAGGGGTTAGTGAAGGCTGTCTAATCCCTCCAGTCTGAAAAGTCTCTGTAAGCTGAAGCAAATCGTCTGGAGGTAGCAATAGAATAAGACGTTATGGAGTGGTTATCAGGTGCTCAGGCCTCATCCCTCGCTGCTTCTGGCGTCGTTCTTTTCTCATTTGTCGGTGTTTTGTCAGTCCTTCTGTTTTACACTTGACGTTTTTCCGTTCCTCTTGTTCCCATTAATTTCACTGTTGTCCTTTTCTTTTTTATCTCCTTTTCTTCATCCTTATCGCAATCGACTCACCTTTTGCATCCTCTTCTTTTGTTGCACTCAGTCTGTTTTCGTTCACTTCCCTTTCCCTTTTAATCTGTTATGTTTCCTTCCTTGCCTGGTGTTCCTTTTTTCTGTCTTCTTTCGTTTTTTTCCCCTAATGTATCGTCCATTTATGCTGTTGTCCCATTGTAACTTGTTTTCATGTACGTTATGTTTTTGCTTTTTTTATAATCCGTACGTGTTGTGCATTCATTTTCTCGTGTGTCGCTTCCTTCATACGGTACTTCTCAACCCTCCTACCTGTCGCTCCCCCATCGCCTTTTACACCCATCTCATTTGTCGATCTCTGCACTTTTTTTTTTTTTCTTTCCTCCTCACCTGTTTTGCTGTCATTAATTTCTCACTTTTCACCGCTTATCGCTTTCGTCTCACCTGTTGCTCTTCTCATTTGTCGTCATTTCCTGTTTTTTTTTTCTTTTTTACCTGTCTTGTTCGTTTCACGTGTTTTCAATATTGCCTCATTTCTTGCTCGTTTCCCGTGTCATTATCTAATCGTCTTAATCTGGCCGATTCTAGTTATTTATTTATTTATTTTTTTTTTTGGTACTTCTACTTCCTCCATTTTGTCCCTTCACCTGTCGTTACATTTTCGTCTAGCTCACTTCTCACTCATTTTTTTCCTTTTCCGTAATCTGGTTCTCCATCTCTCATCTGTATTAACCTTCTCTCTACGTTCGTCATTACGTGTCAGTCCAGCACCCACATTCACCTCCATCCACCCATCCACACTCTTTTCCATACTTATCTGTGTCTGTCATCTGCACTGTATAGTTTCAGCGAAGAAGAAAATTTGGTAGTAGAGGACTTTTATGTTAAAAGAATAACTATAGGTGAAGAATATGAGGAAAATTATAGGGAAGGGAAAACATGAAGTTGAGAGTTAAAGGTTATTGAACAAAAATCCTGTGAAAGGAGTGGAAATTTGATGTTCAATCAGTTGCTGGGAATGTGTTGAATATTTTACCTTCAGTCAGTGTGTTGGGGTTCGGGTCATGGGAAGCAATTTAATTTCAGGTTCCTGTTTACCAGTCACTCCTCCACCCACCTCAGTAACGCTCCTCTCCTCATCCCCTCTGCTCTGCCACACCCTGGGATGTGCCAACCAAACCCGCGCCGCCAAGGGCCTCATGCTGCTGCCGGTGCCGTGGTTGCTTTGGCGAGGGGTGGCGGCGGGTCACTCATGGAGGGGTAAGGCTATCGGGCAGGAGGATCCGTCGTGTCTGCTATCGGTTCATTATCAAAGCTGTTGCGTCGGCCGAGGGTGATCAGCCACGTCCCAGTGTTCCTCTGATTGACCCGGGTTCCTCTGTGGCTCTAAGTAAGGAGATGCTGGACTGCGTTGTTGGTTGATTCTGACTGTGTGGCGTGAGTGTTATATCAGAAGTTCTCTAAGTTTGTTAACCCTTTGACGGGTAGGATTTCTTTCAGCTGAACAAAGTAGTCGAGTGTTAGCTGCATGCTTTTCGTCTCATTAACTCTCCTCCTCTTACATACTGGCTGCCTTCAACTTCTGTCTCTTCGCCGCATTGTTGCATCTTTATCTCTTTTCTGTCGCTACTTCAATGGTCACTGCTCCTCTGAACTGTCTGCTTGCATCCCTCCACCTCTACGACGGGTGCGTAGCACTCGCGTAGCAACAAACTCTAATCCCTGTTCTGTCCTGCTCTCTAATGCATGAGTTAACCGTTACTCCCAGTCCTTAATTTATGCAACAGGTCAGCTCTGGAACTGTCACCCTCTGTATTTCACACTTCCTATGATCTCCAGTCTTTCAAACGCAGTGTTTCCAGGCATCTCGAAATGAACTGATCTTGAATTTGGCTCTCCTTTGTATTGTGTTTCCAGGCATCTCGAAATGAACTGATCTTGAATTTGGCTCTCCTTTGTATTGTTTTTGTTTTTTTCTTGGAAGGAACTGTTTGTGGTCTCCTAGCCTTTGGTTTCTTCTCCCTCGTATAAAAAAAAAAAAAAATGCAGCTCAAGGGCTGTAAGTAAGGAGATAGTGACTTGTGTTTTTTCTTGGTTCTGGCTACTCATCACGAAACTTAGTTCAAACATTCTCCTCCAGCCGTCGTGTGATACTGAGAATTTTGAATTAAGATTAATATTTTGTTTCTTTTAACCTTGTTCCTTGAGTGCTAAGTAAGGAGATGGACTGCGTTTTTAGTTTATTTAGAGTGTGTCTCTTGAAAGTTATAAACAAAAATACCGTGTTAACTCCTTTGACTGGTAGCATTTCTCTCGGCTGAACAAAATAGTAAAGTATTAGCCAGGATACAGTTAACTTATGGCTGAGTAAGAAAACGGTGAATTGCGTTGTTGGTTTAGTCTAACTGCGTGTCAATAGTTGTATATGTCAATAGTTGTATGACTGTTCTCGTCGAGCCCGTGGATCTCGCGTGGTTTCCCAGTGACGAGGGAAATCGTGTGGGTGTAGCAAGAATTAAACAGACACCGTTAAGTCGTCCGGCGAGGTGTGGAGGTAATGAGAAACTGGAATCTTCTTGGTGTTGTGAGTCTTTATACTCATAAATGCAAGGAAAAGTGCGTGACCACATGTATATAATATTAATCCAAGGTGGTGCGTCACACAGCTGCCGGGTCGGTACATGAAATTGCCATTAAACTGCTTGACTCTCCAGGCTTGACGTTCAGCTGAGGTGGCACAAAGGTGAATATTATATTGTCTGGTATCGATCCCTGACTGGACCGCCAGACTGTTTTAGGAGAGAGAGAGAGAGAGAGACTTGAGAGGTCAGCAGAGGTCAGCAAGGCTTGGTGTTATTGTTGGCATTATCGCACCTTCGTCGTGAGTCTGTAGTCAGGTGAAAAGGCAGAGTGTGGGTGAGTGGTAGCACGAGTGGATCAGTGAGGATGGAGTGGCAGTGGAGGTGTAATGGCAGTGGAGTGGTGACGATAGAGTGGTGGTGGAATGTAGGTATTGTACTGGTATTGGTGAAGGTCAAGTGGTGGGGGTGGCAGGCATATCGCTGGTGACTGAGTGGTAAGAGACACATCGAGTACATTACCTGCTGCCGCTGCACAGTAATAACTCCTTGTGGATGACGATGGGCAGGAAGTGTGGGGAACCTGTTTTGAGTTTGAGATTTTTAGTAACGAAAGAATTAAGATGAAATAATTAATGGTGTATATATATGAACCAGAATACTTGAAAAACTCTCCGACAGTGAAAATGATCGTTTGGGGGTCAGCAAGTTAAAAAAAAAAAAAAAATAGGATTCAGGGGTTCGTCTCCTCAGTAATAAATGACTGTAGCCAAAGGATGAATCTCTCGTTTTGCCGATGAAACCTGTGTGTCTGTGAGGTTAGGGTGTCAGGCGTACGTCAGGGGTAATGGTGGGGTGTGTGGGATCCATTAAGCCAGTAAATAGCCGCGGTGGAGTGGCCGCCTGGCGGCCAGAACAAAGAGTTGATTTGTGCTTCACGCTGCTTTATGGCGGAAAGAACGATGTTGACTCGAAACAACCAGTTTCACCGTCCGTTAACCTAACTGCCTCCAATACTTCACTGCACTGATCACCGATGATTTGTGCCCGCCTCTGTCACTGGAACCCTGATGGCACAGTAGGTATTTATGTATATATCAGAATTACGTCGGGATTTTCGGGAACTTCATTGGAGTCATAGGAATAATATACTTGAAATTTGGTATTTTCAAAAGAACATGCATAGAGGACGATCACAGTGGCTTTCCGGTAAAGAAAATGGAGAGTAAATATATGACTGATTAGGACATCATAAGAGATCCAGGAATAATAACGATTGGGTGTATTGGTGTTAGGTAGTGTGTGGATGACAGGGATGTCTAATGGGGGAGAGAGAGAGAGAGAGAAATATAAGGCTGATGAAGGTAATGGTGAGGAGTGATGTCAGTGGTGGGCAGTGTGGGGATGTTGGGGGTAATGGCCAGTGATGTGTGGTGCATGATGGTGGGGTCATGGTGAGGCACAAGTCGTGTTTCCATGGCCACTCCCACCTTCCCTATATGGTCTGCTTCCGCCTTTTCCTCAGCCACTTCGAAAGAAACGTTTATGATGTTACCCGTTTATGATTGGGATAACTTTATTATTTTATTCCGACTAACGTCAAACGTTTTCAGTCACCTGAGAATGAGTTATAAGAACACTTCCACTGTCACTAATTCCATACCCGTTAAACTTCCTCCTGCGAATCTGTGAAGTTGAATATTAAACAAAGTACAAAATTATAAAAGGATGTGGAAATGTAGTGTATGCCACGACTGCCTGGAACTGCAGTCAGGTAGATACAGTTTTCAACACACCTTGCTGCTGCTATTATTACCATCACCCAAAAATTCTTCTCCAGAAACTTTTAAATTTGATATTAAAGTAGTGCAGTTATCAAGGGATATGGGTATGTACTGTATGTCAAGACTGCCTGAAGTTGTAACCTCGTTCAGTCTTCACCCACTTTCCGCCGCCACTAATCCCATTCTCTAAATTATTCTCGTAAGAAACATTAGAGAATCACAATTATCAAGGGATATGGGAATGCATTGCTTGTCATGACCGCCCCCCGTTACAACTTCACTCTGTCTTTTCATATTTTGTCACTCCCATCAGTTATATTTACACAAATCTCCTCATATTTTTTTAAATGTGATATCAAATAATAATCGTCATCGTCGTCGTCATATTCTGCAGACACATGAACACAGAGGCCAGAGATGAGAGGCGTGGGATATGAGATGTCAACACATGATAATGCGGTGAATGAAATAAGCGGACCGAGAAAGGGAGTGGCTGGGTTGAGTGAAGGTGGAGATAAACGGGAAAGTAAGTGTGTGTGTGTGTGTGTGTGTGTGTGTGTGTGTGTTGAGAGAGAGAGAGAGAGAGAGAGAGAGAGAGAGAGAGAGAGAGAGAGAGAGATACGAAATTGACATTAGTAAGTGTGAGGGTAAAATAGGCAAGAAAGAGAAAGATACGAGTGTTAAGGCGAGCGAGGATGTATGTGAGGTGGAGGGCAGGGCAGGCCAGAGCAGGTTTGAGAATGAAAACAGGGGAGGTGTGAGGGTGGGGTTAGGGTACGGAGAACAAGGCAGGGCAGAGCAGGTGTGAAGGGGAGAGAGGGCAAGCTGGGCAGGGCTGGTATGAGAATGAAGATGAAGTAGGGAAAGCAGAATTTGAGAGGTGGAAGACAGGGCAGGGCAGGTGTGAGAGGGAAAGGAGGGACGAATAGGAGGGCCGAAAAGGGCTGGTGTGAGAGTGAAGCTGGAGTAGAGAGAGCAGAGTTTGGGAGCTGCAGGTCAAGCTAGGGTAGGGCAGGTGTGCTGAGGAGACAAGGTAGGACAAGGTCGATATGAGAGTGAAGATGAATTAGAGAAAGTATAGTATGGGAGGTGCAAGACAGAGCAGATAGGCAGTGCAGGATAGATGTGAGTGAAGACAGGCCATTAGAGGACATGGGGTTGTTGTGAAAAGGAGCAGGGCATAGCAGGGTAAGGCGGTATAGTAGAGTACAGGGTAAGGCAGGACAGGCATGCGTGTTGAGAAAAGTGAAAGCTGAGATGTCATAACAGGTACGAGAATAAAGAACCGGGCAGAACAGGTTTGAGAATGAAGTTGGGTATGACGGGGTGTGGCATGACAGGCAGGACAGGTTAGGTCAGGCCAAGGAGACATACCGGGTGCGATTGCGCAGGACCGGACAGGGCAGGTGTGAGAACTGAGCAAGGCAAGAAAGGGTAGGGCAGGGCAAGTATTGGCAGGGAAGGGGAAGCAGGGCAGGTGTGGTTCCGATGTGAGGGTGGGAGAGCACAAAGAGAGCGTCAGTTGAAAGGTGTTGGGGTGATCTGATTGGTGTGGCTGTATTACCTGAACCTGGACTGGACTGGCGTCTCTCTGTACCGGGAGTGCCGGCCGAGACGTGGATGAAATGTGTGAAAGAGGACCTGCCTGTACAAGATCACTAGAGTTATGCCAACAGTATTTACGGGTTTATTATAATAATAGCAGAGGCCAAAGTGTGTGCAAGCCTCAAATTTCTGACGCCTTGATAGAACAGTGGTTGAGCTGTGGTCACGCGAAGCCTTGCAACGCACCAGGGCGCAAATTATTTTTACTGTGTAGCCGAGCCTCGGACCCTCCTACGTCACGGGTCCTGTGGGGCCCCTAAGATGTGAAAAGAAAGTTTAACTCATCGTTTGTTGTCTTCATGTATAAAACAGTTAAAAGCATTAGGTATGGTCAGGGTGCATGCCGCATTACAGGACGCTTTCAGCAGTGAGATAAACTTAACATGCTTTACTCTCAGCAGTGGCTTCACAAATGACTCAGGAATTTGGTGCTGCCTGGCCCGCACCTTCCTTCTCAAAGTTTTAATGTTATTGACAGCTTGTTCCCCATTACCGGATGGAAGGGTGGGAGGAGAGAGAGAGAGAGAGAGAGAGAGAGAGAGAGAACACTGAGGGGAGGAGGAAGGAGCAGGATGGTGAAGCAAAAGGAGGAGGAGTAGGAGACCGTACAGTTGTACAGTAATGGAGCATCAGAATGTGCAATGAAGTGCAACAAAGAAAGGGGAGGGGGGGAGAAAGACGCGGTAAATAAGGGAAGGACAGAAGAGTATTTGAGATCTAAGAGGGAGAGGAATGGCGAAGTGTGAGGTGATGTAAGCTGTTTCGCTGAGAAAAAAAAAAGTTGTGAAAAGGGAGAAGAAAAGAATATAGTGTCACGGTCTGAGAGAAAAGAATAGTTGGGAGCAGAGGGGTGTGGGGGGGGGGAGGTTTTCTTTTGTCGTGGGTCACTCCAGTCCACGGAGAACCCCAAGATAAACAGTAGCATGACCTTGTACGCGGACACTGCCTTATGCACGCCAGATAATGATGAAAAATTGTTAGGGAAAGGCGATAATTTAATGTTGTGCTGGGATATATGGAGTGCAACAAGCATTTACTTTTTACTGGCGAAACACTAGCCAAAAATCCATTATTTTTCATGTTACATTCAAGTAGAGCAATATAGCTAATTATAGTTGTTCAGGGCGAGTAATCTTATACGTCCGGTGACCAGTTAAGTGACGGCCTAGCACTGTGCGTAGTGGTTCTAGTCTCACAGGTGACTGGAGGTTTTTCGATCAGAGACCTACGATAGGACTGTCCTACCCATCAGTGTCCTGCACTACGGTAGTCTAGCCTCTGGCCCCTATGCCTGAAGGGGATAAATTGGGACTGAATTTCGTTCTGTTAGTAAACTCTAAGCAAGCTTTCCTGCTTTTCTGAATTATGTTCAGTAAGAGATTAAAGACCCATATTGTAATATCTCCACCCCATGTATGTTCAGAAAATCTTATGATGGTGATACGAGTCGTCAGCACAGCTTATGATAGAGTAGAATCAATCAGGAGTTTCATGATACAAAAGTGTTGAATAACTGGACAGAAACGGAGGTAACCACAAATAGCTTGTCTTCATGCACCTTTGGGTGGAAAGAAATCAACATATTTAATGTTAACTGTTTCGGTTAATGAGTAAAGATCAGGACCTAATGCATCCCAGTTGAACTAAGGTGATCATATGGACAGGTGTTTTTGATGCAGAAGTTTGTAATGAGTAAAAGTATCAGTGTTAGATGTAATGTTAGTGAGCATAATTATACTTACCGTACCACCTTGTGTCAGGATATACAGTAGATGTACGTTAGTCAGCATAATTATACTTACCACCTTGTGTCAGGATATAGATGTAATGTTAGTCAGCATAATTACACTTACCACCTTGTGTCTGGATATTTTTGTTGTTAACCATTCTTTTTGTGTCCGATTCTGGTTATAGACTTAACAGCCTGTTCCCCAGGCCCAGCAGTCCTCCTACATACCATACCCCTCTACATGTCGCCACTTGGGTGCTAACCTTCACCGTCCATATTGAATACATGCTAGGGTTGTCTCGTACTGAACTGGTGTATTGGTATTAGTAGGGGTATTTTTACGACATGTCGATGGGTCTTCTGGTAGATCAGTAAACTCTTGCTGTGGAGAGGTTTCAGTCCCCAACATTTGTCGAGAAGTATCGGGAAAACAAACACTGCTATTCTGTCCTAGGGGTAGAGGGAGAGGGAGGAAAAAATAAAGTACAAGAGAAAGGAGAGCAAAGAAATGGAGAGAGAGAGAGAGAGAGAGAGAGACAGACAGACAGACAGACAGACAAACAGAGAGAGAGAGAGAGAGAGAGAGATGTATGAACTCTGGCAGCCGTGTGACCCTCCTGGTTTTACGTTCATTCAGCCAGGTAAATTTGCACACATACCAACGTACACAAACGCCTTTGTGCGTTATGTGGATCTGTGTTCATTTCGTTAACGTCACTGCCCTTTGCGGTGTGTGTGTGTGTGTGTGTGTGTGTGTGTGTGTGTGTGAGAGAGAGAGAGAGAGTGATACTCTGGACATTGACTTGATAGTCCGTTTCCAGAGGCCCAGCAATCCCACGTGCCACACACATTCACATGTCATTACTTCGGCGCTAATTCCCACTGTCTATATTGAATACATGGCAGGGCTGTGCCGTTCAGGATTGGTGTGATGGTATCAACGGAGGTGTTTTGATGACATGTCGGTGGGTCTTGTGAAAAATGCCTGTGTCAGTTTTAACCAAGCTATTCTCAGTCCCAGCCTGGGATCGATATCCCGTCCTTTTACCCTTTGAATCCCGTACTTACTGTATTGGTGTAATGGTATGGTCTTGCTGTCTCCAAACAGCTTTACCCGACGTAGGACAGACCTTTGTTAGTGAGAGGGTTAATGTCAAGCTTCTTCAGTTTGAAAAGTCTTCCAATGTAAAGAAAATGGTCAGGAATTAACAGTAATGAAAAAAATCATAAGTCTCCGAACTGATTATCTTAAGACGTATTTATAAAAGTTCCTAACTAATTTTTACGTTGAGCAGGTGTCTGGAACAACAGCTCTTATCATATTTTTTGTTACTGTTGCTTTAGTACTCTCGGTGATTTGACTTTGAAGTATGTGGTAGCCGTAGGAATGAAGATAAAAGTATAAATAAGCACCTGTATACAACTTACCTTAGTAGGGTTTACAAATACGGCATCAGTGTACTTTTCCACCCACTTGACCGCCACCTCGGCTGACCTCTGGATCTTGTCAGTTGTGTGGTGGTGGTGTGAGTGGTGTGGGAGCAGGGGTCCTCAGCCACGCCTCTTGGCACTGTCGTCTGAAGCCCTGATGCTGCGTGACGTACTTCAGTGTGTACCGGGCTGACGTGCTGTGGTAGGTGGGGAGAAGGGTGAGGGGAGTCTGAGGAAGTGTAGTTGGGTGAGGTAGGGGACGAATCTGGTAGGGGTAGGGAGGGGTGAGGGGAACTCTGAGGAAGTGTAGTCGGATGTGGTAGAGGAAGAGCCTTGTAGGAGCGGGGAGACGGACGAAACTGGTAGGAATGAGGGTTGAATGGTTGGGAGCCTTGTGTCTAGGGAGGTGTGGCTGCTGTGGGGAGAAGAACACATTTGGGAACGGTGTGGTTGGGTGGTAGGTGGGAGCGTGTCTCCTGTTTAGGGATATGTTGTTGGACGGGAGAGGAACAATTGGTAGGAATGTGGCTGGAATGCTAGGTAGGAAAAAAAGTGGTGTCTGAGGTGTGATCAGGGCGAGGAAACTGGTGTGATTTGATTGTAGTAGGATAGAAGACGATAATAATAGGGGTGTGGTCGTGGCAGGGTAAACTGGTGGGGAAGGAACGAAACTAATAGGGTTTGGGTTGCAGAGAGACGAAAGTGTTAATCGATGTGGTTGAGGAGGGATGAAGATGGAAGCGACTGTTGTTGAGAAGGGATTGGCCAAATTTGTAGGGGGGTGGTTGGAGAAGATTGAGAACAGTGTGGTAGGGGGAGGTTAATGATAGGGAAGGTTTGTTATAGAGTGAGAGGTTAGGGAGAGTGTGGTGGAGTGGGTGAATGTGGAGGGTGTGAGAGGGCAGAGGCAAGTCACGGGATTTGGTAGGGTTTACTGGATTTTGTGGAATGATGATGGAGCAGAAGTTTATATGGAGAGCCAAGGTTTGTCTGGGACAGTGAAGGACGGACGGAGGATGGATGAGGTTGAGAAGGGGGTATGAGGGAAGGGGTAAGAAAATAGAGGGAAGGCTTGATGTGTTGGTGTTAAGGCTTGTGGGTAGTAGTATTTATTGACATACCTACCTGTGTCGAGAGAGAGAGAGAGAGAGACTCAGAATTTATTGTAGTCCAGTGGGTCTGATTGTTATGTACGAGCAGGAAAGTACCTATAACTATAGCTAGTCAGAAAAAAAAAATAATGGCAAGGATATAATTAACCCTCTGATGGTTGAGACAAATCTGTTATTTTACACCAGCCAACGCAAGACGATTTAACAGCTGGAAGTGAATGATAGAAGCCTGAGATTGTTAATACTATCACCACAGACCCTCATGTGATAGGACAACTAGAATTAAATATTCCAACTATTGCCAGACGATTTAATTCACATGCGTTAGCATAGTAGCCTGAGATTATTAAAGCGAAGGATATAATCATTTGGCCCACTAATACACTTGTCATCTTTCTTTAGCCACCTTACCTATTTTTTTTTTTAATTCTGATTATGTAAGAGCACAAAATTACCTTCAGCCACAACCAAGCAGCAAAATAATATAGATGTTTGGGAAATATGCAGGTTATTGCTTCACCAGTACACGTACTATCTTTGACTTCGTATGTACTTTACTGTAAGTCTCTTTGTTATGTGATGATAATGAGGAGCCTTTATTACGATCTGTCTGATAAAAAAAAAAAAAAAAGTAACTGTTAGACATCAGTGGTAAAATTTAAATCTCCACCAATACACGTTAATTTAATTTTTGTATATACCATTTATTTTCTACCCCCAAACCAATTTCT
Organism: Coenobita brevimanus; assembly: GCF_032717465.1. NCBI lineage: Eukaryota > Metazoa > Arthropoda > Malacostraca > Decapoda > Coenobitidae > Coenobita > Coenobita brevimanus. The sequence continues at coordinate 10,133,851 of NC_137059.1, forward strand.
GATGTATTTTTTAATGTACATGGAAGTAATTGCCTTCAGCCACAACCTTTCAGAGATAAAATTAAAAAAAAGTAAAGATCAGTGTTAAAATTAATGGCCCAGCTAATGCACGTCCAGTACCACATGTCTTATTTATTTATTTTTTTTTATCCTGTGTCTGTTGTTTTGCTATATTATATACAAGAAAAGGCCAGGGGAAAAAAAATACTCAGCCATGACCCGTCAGAGGTTAAGCAAGCGTTAAGAACAAGGCTATACTTAATTTCTTCCCTGATACACCTGTCATTATTTTATTGCCTGCCTGTATTTTCATCTCAAGTTTATTTTAAATCTTGGTTATATTTTTTGCTAGTAGTGGAATAGCTTCTGCCCCGACAAAGATAATAAAAACTAGGAAGGAAATAAACATATAATTATTTCCTCCCTAATTTCACTTAGCATCATCTTTTAGGTGCCTATCTTTTCATCGTATGGTAAGTCGGTCGTAAGTCTGATGGTTATGTAAGAGGAAATATTTGCCTTCAGCCATGTAGGGAGAGAGAGAGAGAGAGAGTACACGGTGAACAGGTAATAGATATAATTGCCTGGCTAATATACGTACCATCTTCCTCTACATGCCCATCATTTCATCGTAAGTTAATCTTAAGACCGATGTTGTATAAGAGCAGATAATTAGCTGGAACTTCGGCCAGAACAATAGAGTGGGAGGCAAACGTTAAGAAGAAAAAGTATATATAGTATTTAATAACCTTGCTGATACACCTGCCATCTTTTTTTAGCTGCGTATTTTTCATCGTAAGCATGACTATTATGTACGAAAAATAAATTAATCGTAAGTGCGACCAGCCAGGAACAAGGTTAGGGTTAATAAAAAAGGATGTACTTAATTGCTTGTCTAATACACGTAGCATCTTTCTTTGGGTGTTTATCCTTTGATCCTAATACACGTAGCATCTTTCTTTGGGTGTTTATCCTTTTATCCTAATACACGTAGCATCTTTCTTTGGGTGTTTATCCTTTTATCCTAATACACGTAGCATCTTTCTTTGGGTGTTTATCCTTTTATCCTAATACACGTAGCATCTTTCTTTGGGTGTTTATCCTTTTATCCTAATACACGTAGCATCTTTCTTTGGGTGTTTATCCTTTTATCCCAATACACGTAGCATCTTTCTGTGGGTGTTTATCCTTTTATCCTAATACACGTAGCATCTTTCTTTGGGTGTTTATCCTTTTATCCTAATACACGTAGCATCTTTCTTTGGGTGTTTATCCTTTTATCCCAATACACGTAGCATCTTTCTGTGGGTGTTTATCCTTTTATCCTAATACACGTAGCATCTTTCTTTGGGTGTTTATCCTTTTATCCTAATACACGTAGCATCTTTCTTTGGGTGTTTATCCTTTTATCCTAATACACGTAGCATCTTTCTTTGGGTGTTTATCCTTTTATCCTAATACACGTAGCATCTTTCTTTGGGTGTTTATCCTTTTATCCTAATACACGTAGCATCTTTCTTTGGCTGTTTATCCTTTTATCCTAAGTATCAGCTTCTCAGAGGTGGTTTTGCTGTAAGAGTATAACATTAAGGATAACGACAGCTTAAGGAGTGCTGGCAGCCCAGCTGTTTTTATATCCCAGTGTTTTGCTTGTCAGAGGTTGGCTTGTGTTAATGGACAGGCTCTTGAGAATAAAAGGAAGATACAAGGTTACTGGAGAGCACGTTTATCTCTCTCTCTCTCTCTCTCTCTCTCACACACACACACACACACACACACACACACACACACCAGACAGAGCAATTTCTTGGCTAATGTCTCCCCAAACACCCTATTGCCTCCTCGTCAGCCACCATCCTTGCCCCGTACACGCGTGCTCAATTATCCTCATACTGGCAGCCCTAACCACCTTCACTCCTACGCAATTACCCTCTCTAATTATCCCCTGCCCCCTACACCCTCAACCCCTAACCCCCTAACCCCCTTAACCCCTAACCCCCTTAACCCCTAACTCCCTTAACCACCACCCTCTTCCTTCCTTCTCCAGACCCTCCTATCCCCACCGCACGACCCTCTGCACCCCGCCACACGACCCTCTTCACCCCGCCACACGACCCTCTTCACCCCGCCACACGACCCTCTTCACCCCGCCACACGGCCCTCTTCACCCCACCACACAACCCTTATCTTCCCACCACACTACCCTCTTCTCACGACCACACGACCCTCTTCTCACGACCACACGACCCTCTTCTCACGACCACACGACCCTCTTCTCACGACCACACGACCCTCTTCTCACGACCACACGACCCTCTTCTCACGACCACACGACCCTCTTCTCACGACCACTCTACCCACTTCTCCCCACCACTGGACCTTCTTCTCCCAACCACTGGACCCTCTTCCCCCCACCACACGACCCTCTTCCCCCCACCACACGACCCTCTTCCCCCACCACACGACTCTCTTCCCCCCACCACACGACTCTCTTCTCCCCACCGCACTACTCTCTTCCCCACCACACAACTCTCATCTCTCCACCACAGAACCCTCTTCATCCGCCCCTTCGCCGTACTCCAGATTACAACTTTTCTAGCCCACATACTCACAGTCCTTCTTTTCGTTCACACCCAATCACTTCTTCACCCTCCCACCCACTTTTTCTTCCACCTTCCTCCATTCCCACCCACCTACCGATTCTACACTCTCCCTGTCCTCGTTCACATCTTTCCTCATTTTCACCCTCCCACCCACTCTCTTTTCCACCTGACCAACACACCCAGACACCCACCCACCATCTCACGTATTCTACACTTTCTATATGTCCACGCCAACTTAATTCTCGCTGTCTCACCACTACATCCTTACTCTTTCATCCATATGTTTTTCCACATCATTGCATCCACACCCGACCATCGACCCACCTACTCATTCTACACGATCCTTTACCGTTTCCAAACCCACTGCGTCTTTGCACATCCACACTTCCACTTGCTTCCACATCCACCCATAGCTTTTCTTTTGTATTTTGTGGCCCTCACCTGTCCATTAATCATCATCACCACCATCATCATCATTATCATCATCGAAGAATCATAACATTCCGTGTGTAATGTGAGAATATATATGTTGCAGCTTTGCCCCAACTTGGAGCTGGACCTTCCTCAGTGATCTTCTCAATAAACACACTTTCAGGATGTGGACAGGGCTCTTTCACTCGGACTGTTCACTTAAGTTGGAAATTAAGGGATCATAGTCTTCATTGTCATTATTATAAATCTGTTTCCTAACGATAAATGTGTTGGGTAGGACGCAGATACAGGAACAGGAAAGCATAACAACAGAACTGCCCACTCACTCATCCATTACCTTATCTCTTTTTTATGTTCATTTACAGTTACCCCTCCTCACCTACCCATCCCCATCCCCGCCCCTGTCCAGTCTGTTCACACCTTATCTCACTATTTTGTACCCTCTCTTCACGCGCCCATGCCCATCCCGGCCCATGTTCTACCTGTTTACCCTACCCATTCTCAGTAATTCTCCACCTACCCATATCTATCCCCTACCCTACCTTACCCTTACCAATCCTACCATATTCTACCCTACCCTGCCTTACGCTTCTCAGTCGTACCATACCCAACCCTACCCTACCCTACCCATCCCCGGCCCTGCCATATCCTGCCATACCCATTCACACCTTTACTCATTTACCTACTTGCTTCATCTCATCCATTCCCACCTCTGTTCTACCCGAACATACTTGTTCGACACTTCCTCGGTCACACTCTCACCAGATCATTGTGTACTTCACATACCTACCACCACCATTCACGAATTTCCCTCACTTATCTGTCCTCATCCACTTTCATCCGTTACCGTTGCTCCCTCTCACAGGCCTCTCCTGCCCCTTCTGTGCCTACTACCCCCTTCTACCACTCGCCTGTATATCCTTGAACATAAAGTTCTCTGTCCCACTCACTTTTATTTTTCTGCATCCACACATCCCCACCTCATTCTCACCCTCACCCACCCACTTTCACCCTTCCTTCCCCTCCCTCGACCCCTCCCCTCCCTGCACCTCACTCCCGACACTCCCCCTCCATCCCCCCCTTCACTCATCTCACCATGTCCTGCCTCACCTGCCTCGCCCCTGTGCCACGCGAGGGTAATTAAGGGAAAGCCAATCGTGCCGCCTCTGCCACCGCCATTTCAATTGAAGGGAAGGGAGGGTTAGGGGGGAGACAGAGAGGAAGAAAGGTGCGTGAAAGAGATGGAGAAAGTAGAGAAAGACAAGGATAAGGAGTGAGTATATGGAAAAGGATGGGATTGAGAAGGAGCGAAGGAAGGAGGGAGGGATAGAGAAGAGATGGATAAAGGAGGGAATGGTTGAGGAGGGGAGAGATGAGGGAAGATGAGAAGTAGGGAGAGGATGGATTAGAGAAGAGGGGGGGGGGAAGGATAGAGGACATAGGACCGTCTGAAGGCCACAAGTTCCCACACAGACCACCTGTGCATGGCGAGAGAGAGAGAGAGAGAGAGAGAGAGAGAGAGAGGGGCATAAATACTAGTCACTATCTGCTCACCTGTTCCTTCGCTGTCTAACCTCTGCCCTTCTTACTAACGCATCATAAAGCAAAACAAACATGAAAGAGGGAGGGACTGGGGATCGTGAGGGAGGGGGAGCAGAATGTAAGTTAATGAAAGGCAAAAAAGAAGAAGAAAAAAAAAAAAAAAGGTAAAGGTGCGGGAAGAAGGTAATGGAGACAAGTAACTTTATGTGAGTAAGGGAACAAGATGGTGAAGGAATAAAAAAAAAGTTAATGGATGACGAAAAATGGGTTACAAACTCTCTCTCTCTCTCTCTCTCTCTCTCTCTCGTAGTGAAGGTAGGATGCAAGGGTACAAATACGAGTACAATGGTATGGATACTTCAGATTACAAGATGTTTTTCGTTTTTATAGGATAAGACTTAACATGGGTCTAGGCGAGTTTGCTGCCATAAAAACAAAGTATTTCTTCTCATCCTCCTCCCCCTTCCCCTTACCTTTCTTTTCTTTTCTTAGTCCTCTTCCTTCCCCTTCTCCTCTTCACTTCGTAGTCTTCCTCCTCCTCCTCCTCTTCCCTTCCTAGTCCTCCTAATTCGCCTTCTTTCCTCTTCCTCCTCCTCCTCCTTCCCTCGTCTTCCTCTTCCTCCCCCTCCTCCTTCCCTCGTCTTCCTCTTTCTCCTCCTCCTCCTCCTTCCCTCGTCTTCCTCTTTCTCCTCCTCCTCCTCCTTCCCTCGTCTTCCTCTTTCTCCTCCTCCTCCTCCTTCCCTCGTCTTCCTCTTTCTCCTCCTCCTCCTCCTCCTCCTCCTCCTCCTTGCTTTCTTGCTTTACTCTCCTTATCCTTCAACATGTAGAGTTAGATCTTGTAGTCATAGTTTTCTCTAACAAGCAGCCTCGAAAGGACCATAAGGTCTGTTGCTGTTTGCTTTCCTGTGTAATCCTGTGTAATCCTCCTCCTCCTCCTCATCATCATCATCCATCATCCATCATCCATCATTATCATCATAATCATTTTTCCTTAATTGATAATTGACAGGATTTAGGGGTACAACAGTGTATAAATGGATAGAGATTGGGTGAATTAAGGTTTGCGTGAGATGTGAATGAGATAGGCCTATGCGTGATGAGAGGTGTGCGTGATGTGAGTTAGGATTGCGTGATATATGAGTGATACCTGTGTGGACAGTGTGTGAAGTTTGCGTGAACAGTTAGTGAGGGTTGTGAGTGAGGTTGCGCGAGCTGTGAGTGAAATCATAGTAATGTGTGATGAGATCTGCTTGATGTGTGAGTGAGGAAGGTGTACAGGCTATAAAAAAAGTTTCGGCACCCTTACGACACGATACATTATGATACACCACACGAATCATTCTGAATCATCTCCTGAATTTCGGTGTGTGCTTGGTATCCCTGGCCCTGTGTTGCTGGTGTGTGTTACTTCGTCCGCTAATGATGAAATCCAGTGGCAGAGTGAGAGGAGTACAGGGGTAGCAACCACACCACGTATTCTCGCCGTCTGTAACAGTGATCGTTGCGAAAGGTATCAGAGCAGGGGGTGCCGAAAAATTTTTTAGAGGGTGTACATGTGCGAGCTTTGCGTGGTTGAGTTTTGCACGTGTGAGGTTTGCGTGAGGGAGGGAGGGTGTGGAGAAGTACGTGAGGTGGGAGAGGTCTTAGGAACTGGTAAGAAATATGAGATGCGTTACCTGGCAAATTTTTATGAGTAGTGTGTGTGTGTGTGTGTGTGTGTGTGTGTGTGTGTGTGTGGTAATAATCAACACCCGTATCCACGTATCCCTGGGGTGGTTTGGTAGCTGCCTCATCTCGGCTAACCAGACTGTAATTGTCGCCGAGTTGTTGCCTGTGTCGCAGCTTCCATTGGGCTGGAGGGTGGTGGTGGTGGTGGTGTTGGAGTTTAGTAGTAGTGAAGGGAGGGTGATAGTTGTGGTGGGAGTAGTAGTAGTAGTAGTAGTAGTGGTGGTGGTGGTTGTGGTGGTGGTGGTGGCTGTCATGAAGGTTTTGATGGTTGCAGTGGTGGTAGATGATGTGGTGGTGGAGGTGGTAGCAGCAGCAGCAGCCGTAGGAGTGGTGGTAGTAGTAGTAGTAGTACAGTAGTAGTAATAGTAGTAGTAGTGCTTGTGGCAGTGCTGTTAATAGTTCCGCACTATTGGTGGTGGTAGCAGCGATGGTAGTAGTGGTAGTTGGTGGTAAGAATGGTAGGGGAAGTGGTGGTGGAAGGAGTGGTGATTGTGTTGGCGGTAGTGGTGGTGGAAGGAGTGGTGATTGTGTTGGCGGTAGTGGTAGGGGTAGTGGTGGTAGTGGTTGTGGTCTCATGGTAGTGGTAATGGTGTTCATGGTGGTAGTGGGGGTAGAAGTGATAGTGACAGGAGTAGTGGTGGTGACGGTAGCATTGATGGTAGTAGTGGTAGGTGGTGGTAAGATTGGTAGGGGAAGTGGTGGTGGTAAGAGTGGTACCGGTAGGGGTAGTGGTGGTGACAGTCATGGTGGTAGTGGAAGTGGTAGTGGTAGGGGTGGTGGTGGTGCAGGGTGACAGTGGTCAAACATAAGACAGTGTGGTGGCCGGGGTAGTGTTGACTCTGCTCAGTAAATATTCCTTGATATTGTATATATAAACTCGTCCCCCACCCACACCATTGTCTTGTGCCCCCTCCAGCCCCGCCGAGGAGGCTTGATATGTTTTTGTAACACTTTTTATTGTTTTATTTCCAAAGCCAAAGTTGTTTAGGAAGACCACGTACTTAAAATATTTTTACGACGTTTGTTTCAAAGCCGCAGGTGCTTATAATGACTATCGCTGCTTACTGATAATCCAATGCTGGTGGTGTCGCCTGTGTAGTAAAGAGGTAATGTTTTTTATTACGGCTGTGAGTTGTATACATCTGTTTGGTTTCTAACCTTTAGAAGACTTAGCATAGAAACCTTATGTTTTGTAGGATGGTAGTTGTTTTGTGTACGTGAGTCTTGAATATCGGTATGAAGGTAATGGGGCAGACGTTAACGTCATTGTAGTGGAAACCCAGGCGAGCAGTTGGACCTTATGTCTTGGATTTTCTATTTAATATGCTTTTTCTTTGTTTTTTTCTGAGTTGACTGTAACTGCCATTCATTGCTACCGAGAATACTCCATTGTGCTTTGATATCCTGCTGTGAATTGAATGCCATGGGAATAGTGAGCCTGATGTCGCTGAAGGTGTGTAAGATGGCTATAGGCAAGAATTTACCAGTATTTTATTACACCTAACACCGAACGATTTTATTCAGCTAAGTTATAGGAGCCTTTGGGTACTACTGCTGTCACCATAGCCTTCTCATGAGCGGAACAACTCTAGTATTCTAGTCCAGGTAGCAACTGAGAGGAGACTGGGGAAAGCAAGGGAAAAAGGATGGAGGGAGTGCGACAGAAGGTAATAGGTATGGTATACAAGGGCGGTGACAGTGATCCAGGTAAACAGAGGCAGGTTGTTAGTCATCGTGTACGTGACACAAGGCTTCTGCTGTGCACCGGGGACCGGATGGTATAGTGGTAGGCTCAGTACGGGGCACCGGGTGGTATAGTGGTAGGCTCAGTACGGGGCACTGGGTGGTATAGTGGTAGGCTCAGTACGGGGCACCGAGTGGTATAGTGGTAGGCTCAGTACGAGGCACCGGGTGGTATAGTGGTAGGCTCAGTACGGGGCACCGAGTGGTATAGTGGTAGGCTCAGTACGGGGCACCGGGTGGTATAGTGGTAGGCTCAGTACGGGGCACCGGGTGGTATAGTGGTAGGCTCAGTACGGGGCACCGGGTGGTATAGTGGTAGGCTCAGTACGGGGCACCGGGTGGTATAGTGGTAGGCTCAGTACGGGGCACCGGGTGGTATAGTGGTAGGCTCAGTACGGGGCACCGGGTGGTATAGTGGTAGGCTCAGTACGGGGCACCGGGTGGTATAGTGGTAGGCTCAGTACGGGGCACCGGGTGGTATAGTGGTAGGCTCAGTACGGGGCACCGGGTGGTATAGTGGTAGGCTCAGTACGGGGCACCGGGTGGTATAGTGGTAGGCTCAGTACGGGGCACCGGGTGGTATAGTGGTAGGCTCAGTACGGGGCACCGGGTGGTATAGTGGTAGGCTCAGTACGGGGCACCGGGTGGTATAGTGGTAGGCTCAGTACGGGGCACCGGGTGGTATAGTGGTAGGCTCAGTACGGGGCACCGGGTGGTATAGTGGTAGGCTCAGTACGGGGCACCGGGTGGTATAGTGGCAGCATTTATAGCTCGTGTCTAGAAGGCCTCGTGTTTGATTCCCAGGCCGGTCAGACAGTTGGATCAAGTTTGTTCCCTTTTATCCCAGTTCACCTGAATATAAGTTGATGGTTGTGTGTGCTCCCTTCCCTCCAGGTATGATCCATTAATCCATCATCCAGGCCTTTGTTCCATCACAAATACAGTCACGGTTAGTAAATCTTTGCCATACTTGGGGTCCTAACTAATGAAGGGAAATTCCAAAGTATTTGATTCGTTTCTGTATTTAAGATTGAGGAGAAAAAATATTTAGCTGCTTTATAGAAACGAAGTACACACACACACACACACACACACACACACACACACACACACACACACACACACACACACACACACACACACACACACGACCATCAAGTTATCCTGACCGACCCGGTGAATAAAATTACACACACACACACACACACACACACACACACACACACACACGACTGAGGGTAAAGATAATAGAAACAGGAATAATATAATTGATCACATGTTCCCTTAAACCTCTGTTTAAACTCCTTCAATAATTGTTGTTTTGTCGTTTACGGGTGAGTGGATGGTTTACCTGTGGGAGGGAGCTGAAGGTTCGTTTTAAGGTATTGTAGGCTCTCTCTCTCTCTCTCTCTCTCTCTCTCTCTCTGCAAATAAAGAAAAAGGTAGGGTAGAAAAAAGTAAAAAAAAGAGGAAAATTATAGAAGGTGTGGTGGGCCAGGTGGGTGGGTATAGTATGAGTGTGATAAAGTGACTTATGGAAATTATGGAGGCAAGGGAGCTGACAGGGGTCAAGTGGTTTGGTTGTTATGTACGGAGGAGCACAGGACTTTTTTTTTTTTTTTTTTTTTTTTTTTTTTAGTCGACGGTTTGACTCGATCTGTCAGGTGTAGGATAAGTGCTTATATAAATGTTAACAATCATCATCATCATCATAAATGCTGATGGATAGGCCTCCGATGTGGTCCCGGGATTTCGGGGGCTTGAATAATATGTAAATGAGTGTATGGTCCATTTCACTCGTCTGGTAATTCACCCTCTTTTGTAGTCTGTCTTTCCTTGTTTCTGGATCTTAGTTCACGTCATCCATAGCTGGGGTAAAGGTCATAATAATGTTGATGATGGTGGTAATGAATAGAAGTGGACAGAAAAGGGGATGATTGTCAAAATAGAGAAGCGTGGAAGAAAAGGAAAGACAAAATATAAGAGAAAAGAGTAAGGATGAAATAACAGCTAAAACATAAATTGAAGAGGAAGTAAAGGGAAGCATTAACAAAGAAAAAAAAAGAAAAAAATGGCAGACGAAAGAATAATAAACGAACGATGGAAGGAAAGATAAAGAAACAGGAGCAGTGAGAAATATAGCTAAGAGATAAAGAAAGAAGGGGAGTGTATTTGCATTGTTTTATGGAATGCGATGTTTGGCGGCGTTTAACTGTGTGTGTGTGTTTGAGACCTTGGTTGCAAAACAGACATGATTTGTTTGGAAACATGCTGGGTAAAGTTGCTACTGTCCCCCCCCCCTCTCTCTCTCTCTCTCTCTCTCTCTCTCTCTCTGCCCATACTTACTTCAGTCTTCCATCCATTTGTATTGATCTCTCTGTTAATCTCTTCATCTGTCTTCACCATCTGTCTATATCCATCCTTCAGTCTGTTTATCTGTCTATCTCTCTACCTATCTATCTTCTCACCTCCATAAATCTTACCCCAGTACACGATGGCGCAGTTCAGTTATTGTATTTCTTGACCACAGAATTTTTTTTTTTATATACTTTTTTGTCTGTGTTGCCTCGTCTCAGCTGAACTGGTCTTGTTGGTAATGTTGCCCTGCGGTCCTGCGAAAGTGAAATGGTATGCGTGCTGAGAGAGAGAGAGAGAGAGAGAGAGAGAGAGAGAGAGAGGGAGAGAGAGAGAGAGAGGGTGCTAAAATTGGTTATCTTCAGGTAGTTATATTCAGTTATTATCCTCCTTCCTTCACTAGCCTCCTGTGTTCATGTTTTCCCCCCTTAACATACGAGGTAACAGCAGGTGGCGGGTGTGGGGGTGATTTCGTAACACTGTATTTCACCCGCCTTGCTCGTAATTGAATTAACCTGGTTTATAGGAAGCCGGGAGTGGATGATTTTTTTTTTTTTTTTTCCTATTGTCATTCTGGCAACACAAGTTAATTTGATGGACAATCGCTGTAGAGATTGAGTACTTCTTTCGAAGGATTTCATTTTTTAATATAATGTTCTTGCTGTTTTTGAGGATTTTATTCGGCTGAGGACAGAAGATGTGAATTAAGCCCTCTATTTCGAAATATATCCTAAACTGAAGAGAAACGTCTGGAGGTAACAAGAATATAATATATAGTATTTCATAAGTGTTGAAGTACATGGTCCTAGATGCAAGGAAGCAGATCACACACACACACACACACACACACACACACACACACACACACACACACACACACACACACACACACACACACACACACACACACACACACACACACACACACACACACACACACACACACACACACACACACACACACACACACACACACACACACACACACACACACACACACACACACACACACAGTACCTAACCTCCACTTCACCTTACCTCACCTTTTATCTTGCGTTCACCGTTCTTCTTTACATTGCAATTCCACTTTTCACCACATGCTCATCGTCTCCACCTGTGCTCCATCCCCCCTCACAAAACCTCGACCCCTGCCACACACCACCACACCCCAGTCGGACCGCCATAAGAGCGAGCGAAAGTGACCATCCATTATGAATGTCAGGTTTCCATGTAGAGTCGACGAGAACCCAACTTCTGATGAGGAGGGAGGGAGGAGGGACGTGGCTGAAGGAGGGGATCAGGCAGGAGGGAGGAGGGACGTGGCTGAAGGAGGGGATCAGGCATGAGGGAGGTGGAGTGCTGGGTAGAAAGAGGGGTGGAGCAGAGGGAGGGGTGAAATGTAGAGCTAAGAGGAAAAGGAGTGATCGTAGGAGTGAAATATGGAAGGAAGAGAGAGGGAGGGTGCAGGAAGTGGGAGAGTGGGAATGAGTGCAGGACAGAGATGGAAGTTGGAAGAGAGTTAGAGAGTATTAAGGGTCAAAGGTGGAGGGAAGAAGTAATGGGCAGAGTGCAAAACGTAGTGTTAGTATTAGTGGCGGGGGTCAGAGGGTCGGGTGATGTAGGGGTGAAAGGTGATAGGGGTGAGGGAGGGTGGTGGTGGAGGACTCAAAGGTGATGATGATGATGATGATGGAACTGATACTCGGTCAGTGTAACGAGTTTTGAAGAATGTTGGCGTCACCAGTAACATGCGTGTGGCCTTAAGAATACTACGAGTGGCAGATTATTTGATTTCGTTTAGTTTAGATATTTGACATAACGCAGAGGACGCAGATCAATACAAACAAACAGAGAGGTACACAGTTATGACCACAGCTGTTAATGTGGCTATCAGATCCATCTCAGGAGTGTCGCGGTTTTTCTTTGATGGTCACTTCTTCTTTTTTCGTTCTTTTATTGTTCTTTTTATACTTAGTGAGAAATGAACTTAAGATGTGATCTGCCGTCTAATGCTGAGCCTAAACATAGCGTTTTATATGTGAAGATGTGGTAAAATAATGGTAAGAAATGTACTGCCCATGAAAAGTACAGCATAGTATTTGGTCAGTTGATACAGAGTTAGAAAAGTATATTTAGGTTGAGAGGGAAGTTTGGCACTGTGAGGTATGTTAAGATGGGATGTTGTTTAGTAATTATAATGTATGGTGAGACAGTGTGAGGTATGATAGTGTGTGGTGTCGTAGTGTGAGATATACTAGTGTGTGATGCGGCAGTCTGAGTTGTGTGTGGTGTGGTTGTGTGTGTATAATTTATGTGTTGTGTGGTGTGACTGTGTGTGGGTGTGGTGTCGTAGTGTGAGATATACTAGTGTGTGATGCGGCAGTCTGAGTTGTGTGTGGTGTGGTTGTGTGTGTATAATTTATGTGTTGTGTGGTGTGACTGTGTGTGGTGTGGCCTTGTCTTTACTGCGCACTGGTTAACAAATGTCCCGTATGATTAACTGACGACGTAATATACTGTATACAGCATAGTGTAGCAGACCGGTTTATTTTCTTGGTGGTCTGTAAGCAGTGCGTATTAATGTGCACGTCTTAAACTGGTGTCAGGGCTGTCAGAGTGGATACATTATACCAGAGTGTGTGTTGGGAATGGTGTGACTGGTGGAGGTGGGGTGGTGGGGATGGAGGGGGAAGGGTACAGGGGAAAGGCAGGGAAAAGGAGGGGCATTGTGAGAGGTGAAGCCAGTGCGGAGAGGAGCAGGATGATGATGAAGGGTGGGGTGCAGGTGGTGAGAGGTAAGGTTAGGAGGTGGGTAAGGATGGTGAGGGGCAGGGTGAGGGTAATGAGGGGTGGATAGGGGATGTTGAGTGGTAGAGTGAGGGTGATAAAGGGATTGGGGGTGAGATCGGTGAGGGGTGCAGTGGGGATGGTGAAGGGATGGATGACGATGGTGGGGGCAGTGAGGGATCGTAAGGGGTAGGGTAAAGGTGTGGGGGAGGGAGGGTCGTTCTCATGGGAAATTGGTGCCCTGAGCCAACACTGCCCGGAGGAGAGGAAGAGGAGGAGGAGGATATGCCCGTAGATGGAAAGGTGTAGCTTGGGTGACGAGCGAGAGGCAAGTGTAATGACGTCTTTGTTTTTCTTGCTGTCACCAGACCTTTTTTTTTTTTTTTTTTTTTTTTTTTTTTTTTTTAAGAGAGAGAGAGACTTTTCGGTCTGGGGAGATTAACCATAGCCTTCATGGGTCTGCCCTAAACTGAATTAAATCGTCTGGAGGCAGCAAAATAAGCTGAAAAAAAGTCCTCGAAATAGCTAAACCCTTCATTCCAAGGACGTACGTATTCCTGTTATTCTGGCTGCCACACGACAATTTTATTCAGCTTTTGGGAGGCGTCATGCCGTGAAGGGGTTAATGAAGGCCATAGCTAACTCCTCTGTGTAAAAAAAAAAAAGTATCGTAAATATAACTGACTGGAGATAACAGGAACAAAAAAAATCACCGGACTGAAGGGGTTAAGAGATTACGTTTGAGATGAGAGTTCAGTGAAGAGGGAGGTGACAGCTGCGTTCAATAATTCCTTTACACCGTCTCAAAACCACGTCTGACGAAATCTTGCTAATCAGCGGCAATGAATTGGGTTGAAATCTCACTGCAGGACCTTGGAACCCCAGACTTGTAAAGGGATTATTGACCGGCACTGTACATAACGAGGGAAAAGGAGGAATGTACTCCTGAAGTAAAGAAGGGGAATAGGAGAGGATGAGTACTAAGAATGGGAATGATAGGGACACGAGAGGATGACTGTGCTGCAAGTAGAAGTGTATTGTAATGGCCGGCTTGCACATGCCCGTCAAGTAGCAAGGTGAGATAGGGAATGAATACAATGCTGATATTGTTGTAAGAACTGAGGTAGGTAATGAAAAGTGGAGTGGGTATGTAGAGGGTTTTGATAGATTGCCAAAGGGGGATACAGCCTGAGTGAGTGAAGTTGAAGCTGCTGAAGGGATTTATGTAATATGTACGGACGTAAGTTACAGCTTCCACAAGACTGAGGAAATTTTCAGAATTCTCGGTAATATTTTACGCCTGGTGAAAGTTGCGAGAAATGAAGTAATTTATGGAGGGGTGACTCATCGTCAGCGATGAAAAAACGGCGACTGGGGAAACCCCGAGTGGTCATCGAGTCCAAGCTGTGGCTATTTCAGACATGCTGTGGTGTACACCACTGCATAACATTGCTGGTTGACTGAATTGAGTGAGAGACGTTGTTTTCTCTTGCTTTCGGATGTCACCCCGCTGGAACGGGTATGAGCTGGGAGGTATGAAAATGATGTTCTTTAAATAATAAAAAAATAACAATATGAGTAAGTTTCTCTCTCTCTCTCTCTCTCTCTCTCTCTCTAAATTCTTTGAATTTGGATATACATCGAACCATAAGTTGTTGTTGTAGAGACGTGCACTTTCTTACCAAAACATGTTATCTTGAAATTAGATATTATCAGAGCCTCATCACTTCAACGGCAAGGACACAACGCCTTTCATGTGATATTTATCAGTGGTATGTGACCAGGAAAAACAAAATCTTCCCTCACTTCCACTAATCCTCGTCAGAAACTTTTTGTGAGACTGAAGAACAGGATGGAAAATGTCGAGTGAGATGAACGTTAATAGAGAGACGGTAATGTTTGGGATTATGAGGGAGATGAGAGGGAGGTGGGAATAGAAGGTGAAGGAGAGGTGGGGAGGATAGGAAGAGGTGGTGGTGAGAAGGAGGGAAACGGCGGTAGGGAGGAGAGTAGTTGGGGAGGGAATAGGACGATAGAGAGAATGAGTGAGAAAAAGTAGTGGTGAAGAGAGGATGGGAAAGAACAATATGAAGAGGTGATGGGAAGGGAATAGGGTGAGGAAGAGGTGGAGGTGAGAGGGAATATGATAGGGAGAGAAGGAAGGGAGGAGAGAAGGTGGGGGAGGCATAGGGGGGTAAGGAGAGTAGAAGGTGAAAGGGAAGGTGGTGCGAAAGCTAGAAAATTGGACGAGGGATGTTGGCGGAACAGAAAATGAGATGGATGATGATGGGGCTGTGATGAGAGAGGACATGAATGGGAAGGAGAGGTAAGAGAGAAAAGAAAAGGGAAGTGGGGAAAATGTTTTGAGGCGGTAGTAGAGGAGAGGAAGGAAAGGGGAAAAACCGGGAAGTGAGGGTTTGGTGAGGAGGTGGAAGTAATTTAAAATACGGAGTTGTGCAGAGAGAGAGAGAGGGGGGGGGGAGAGGAATGAGTGTGTGTGTGTGTGTGTGTGTGTGTGTAAGGAAAGGAACAAAAAGAAGAGGAAAGTTAATTTGGTTAAGGAAGGGAGAGTGGGAGAGAGGAAGAGGTCATGGAGGTGGACACGCAGAAAAAGGAGAGAGGAACTGCAGGTAAGGCTGGAGGGAGGTGAGAAGTGTTGGAGGGAGGGCGAGGACTGGCAAGTGAGGGAGAGAAGTGTTGGAGAGAGGGAGAGATGAGGGGCAAGTGAGGGAGAGAAGTGTTGGAGGGAGGGAGAGAAGAGTAGCAAGTGAGAGAGAAGAATTGTTGGAATGAGGAAGAGTATGGGATGGGAAAGGTCTTATCCCCCTGAGGACGTCTGTTGTTTTATTCTTGCTTCCGCCATACATAATTTTTTGTCTGTAGGAAACACCTCTCGTTGCAAAGCGGTTTAAAACAGTTTGTTATAAGTCTTTCAGTACATTGACGTCTGATTTGTTTGATACATTCTCGCAACATCTTATTTAACGTAAGAATGACATGCATCGCACCGAAGGAGTTAGTCATGATATTTTCTACTATTTTTTTTTACATCTTTTTTATTCATTCTGCTTAGGACATAGACAAGGAAGACCGTGTCTGAGGCCCAGTAATCCACCTACAATAAATCAACATATGGCAGATCCTCTGCAGCCCTCACACTAAACCTGACGCTTGGGCAGTAGTACCCACAATCTGCCATGTATACGCTGGAGGTACCACATTCACATCTTGTGTTATGGTATTTGTGGGGATGATTTTTTTTACCTGGCTTTGGAATCAAAGTACAATTGTGAACGTTATAAAATTCATATTCACAGACTTGTCTGTAACATCCAGGATCAAACCTGCCACCACATCCACAGCCCACCGCTTTACCCACTCAACCACTGAGTAATTTTCTGTCATTTAACAATTTATCCGCTCAAGCGATCCGTTATGCAGAAAATTTATAGATACTGTTAATACTTTTTTTTTGGCTGATTTTATACTTGTTTTATGCACGTAGCCAATCAGTTATTATCTTTACTCATCGTCTTGAGTCATTATTCCCAGTTATTATCTTAGGTCTTACCATTGCTCTTTCTTCCCTTAATGGACTCGCTTTGTGCTTATTCTTTGCTTTTTTGCACATATTTTACTCCACTGTAGTCGAATTAACAACTTCAGACTCCTTTACTGCTTTTCAGTTGAATAAAATAGCCCGGCGTTAGTGGGAGTAGAATAGTAAGAGTTGTCCCGACCATGAGGGTGCTATCCTTGTTGTAAATTATTTATGCCCATTTATTTATTTATGGACCCGCATCTCTAATTTTCTTTCCCTGTCTTCTGCTCACATTTGTACACCCTCGCAAAATAGTATCGGCACTCTTACAGCACGTATCATTCTGAAACATGGATGAAGCATTGTGATATATGGGGCATCCTCTAATTATTAGTGCTGGTGTTATATTTCGTAATTATTAGAACTCAAACTTGCCAAAAGTTTCACTTACTGGGTGGTATATGTTTTGAGGCACCACGTTTATAGACTTAAGTGTGTCTGCAGAAGTTGCTC
The DNA here is from genome assembly GCF_032717465.1 of Coenobita brevimanus. Lineage (NCBI taxonomy): Eukaryota > Metazoa > Arthropoda > Malacostraca > Decapoda > Coenobitidae > Coenobita > Coenobita brevimanus. The sequence continues at coordinate 10,151,095 of NC_137059.1, forward strand.
ATTTTCACAACTATCGCGCCCATCGGTGCCCATACATTTTTGGGAGTGTACACAGCTGCACCACTTTTCACTTTCCCACACTCTCTCTCCCTCTGTCCTCCTCCCAGCGCTTCCCTATCCTCACTTTTTTCTCCTCCACGGCGGCCATATTGATTCAAGGGTTCTCCACTTCCCGCTTTACCTACACACGCTCTGACATTTTTCCTCTTCCTTCTTTATCCCGTTATTCACACATTCCCCTCTCAGTTCCTTGTACACACTCTCTCTCTCTCTCTCTCTCTCTCACACACACACACACACACACACACACACACTCTTTCATATCTTCATGTTCATATTTGTTAAACCTTTTCCTTTTACCCTTTGTCTCTTCTCCCCCATGAGTCACCTGCTCTCACTCTCTCTTTCTCATACGTCTTCCTTTTTCTCCTCTGAGTGTCACTTGAGTTTCTTGGTCTCTCCTTCACCTCCTTTCTTTCTCCGTCGTCATTCTTCTCCGTTATACAGCTACTCACTCTGTCTTTCTTTCTCACGTTTCTTCTTTTCTGAGTGTCACTTGAGTTTTTTGGTCTCCCTCACCTTTCAGTTTTTTCTTTTTTTTTCCCGTTACCCCTCCTCCGCTCTCTCTCTCTCTCTCTCTCTCTCTCTCTCTCTCTCAGTGTGTGTGTGTGTGTGTGTGTGTGTGATGGTTGTGTAAGTACGTTTTTCTGTACGGATGGTGGATTGATTAGTTGGAAGTTTATCACCTCAGTAAGAAAACGTCATTTATCTTTTATTCATCCCACGCCCATATAATTTTACGCAGCCTAGGAGAGACTTATTAGTGAAGGTTTATTAAAAGCTGTAATTAACCCGGCCAATTCGAAAAGTCCTAATCTGATTAAAACCATCTGGTAATAGCAAGATAATAATAATAATAATAATAATAATAATAATAACAACAACAATAATAATGATAATAAATTCGTACCCATAGCGCGTGTCTATTGAAAGTAGGCAAAGTACCGTACGTGGTAAGTTCGTTGTCGGAGAGAGAGAGAGAGAGAGAGAGAGAGAGAGAGAGAGAGAGAGAGAAAGAGAGAGAGATTACTGGATGAATAATGCAATGAGAGTGAGTGGGAGGGCCATGTGGCGTACTCGTAGATGGGTGGTTGTTGCCTTTGTGTGTGTGTGTGTGTGTGTGTGTGTGTGTGGGGAATGAGGGTGAGTGAGAATGCACTATGCTCCCATTACACATCTTTTACTTATTTTTTCATATGATGCATTGATTTTCATTTAATATGTTTATGCAACTATATCGGTGTTAAACAAGGCGTAATTAACGTAGAAGAGTAATGTGTTGTTTATAAAAAAATAACTCGCTAAGGTAAATGCGTTATATAGCCTTCTGAGCTCCCAAGAATTCGTTTCTTGGTTTGGGCAGGGGTGTGGATGTGTGTGTGTGGGGGGGGGGGTTGCTAAGTATATGTGTGGGCGAGTGAGTGGGAGGAATGAATAGAGATGGTGTGTCTTTCGGTATGGTTAGGAAAGTAAGTGGGTTGCCTACGTGAGTGGGTAAAAGTCTGTGTATGTACTTGTATGTGTAGGGGTGGGCGAGGGTGTAGGTACGGGTGGATGTATGGGAATGGTGTATGGGGGGGCCTAATATGGATGGGTGGGCTGGCAGTGTTATTTGGGGCAACCAGTCTTTTTGTCTCGGGGGGGGGGGGAAATCTGACCTGTGCGCTTCCTGTTGAGCTGTGGGGATGTGAGGCACCGAACGCGGGGCTGTAGGTGGAATGGGGGAGAACAAATGGAGGAATAAGCTGTGTGCAGAGAAACAGATAAAATCATGGAGGTAGGAGATAGAATTGACAAATGAATCTGAGAGAAGGGGAAGTGGCGGACAACTAGTTAATCCCATACCTGAATGAAAACGCGGATGGTAGCCAGAAATGAAAAATGATAGAGTGCTTAAAGGGCAGGGAAGAGAGAAGGACGAGTGGCTGAGGAGATGCAACCAAGATGGAAGATGGAGGAGGGAGAGAGAGCATTGCCAAAAGATAAAGTGCAGTGAAGGTGAAGGAGGGAGGAAGAGACAGGCTAGTGGAGATAAGGCAGGGAAGGAATTTGGGAAAGTTCAGTGGGAATGAATGAAGGAGGGGGAGCAAGACCAGTGGAGGTAAAGAAAGGAGGGGGAGAAAGATATGTGGAGATAGAGGGAGAGAAGGAAAGTCCAGTGGAGGTAATGGAGGGAGCGAGAGAGGGAAGTGTCAAGAGAAGAAAGAAAATAGGGTGAAGAGAAGGAAGCAGTGGGAGGTTATTCTAAAAATGAGAGTGGCTGGGGGAAGGGGAACCTGCGTAAGGAAAGGATAAGGTAGAAAAATGTTAATCATCATCGTCGTCATCGTCATTATCATCATATGGAAAAGTTATTTATATATTGACAAGGTACAAGAGCATCATTCAATGTATGGATGTAATTCCTTCATCCATTGGAATATTTCACGGCTCTGTTACACCCAGACACAGGCTGGGGTGTTTGTAGAAGAGAAACGGGGGAAACAGGATCACCCTGAGAAGTGGGAAGCGTTGGTGAGGTGACTGGGGAACCAGGGAGGAAGGTAGAGCCTCGGGAGATTGGTGGGTGGGCAGAGGGGGAAGAGGAAAGAAGGGGAGTGTTAAAACCAGGGTGAGGAAAGGAGGGAAAGGAAAGAAGAGGAAAGGATGAAATGTGAGAGCGGGGGTGTGGGATGTGAAAAGAAGGGAGGAGTGTAAGGGGGAAGGGACGGTAAGGAGTCAGTGGTGCTTCTCTGACACTTAACCAACTGTCACTTACCATCTCAGCTGGCCACTTATGTGATCCGGGTGACGACCCGGCATCACGGGTGACATGAGAGAGAGAGAGGGGGGGGGGGGGAAACTCAAATATCTAATTTACTGAACTAAGCCATTTCAACACCATCAAATTTCTCTGCCCAGGATAATCAGGTTTACCTTTTACTTAACTCTGGCCTAACTTAACGCCAACAAACTAACCCGACAAAAACAGACTAACTTAACCTATTCTATTAACAGCGTAACCTTAATAATTTAACCTTAACAGACTAATCCGACCCAGCCTTAGCATATTACCATTACTCGACAACCAAAGCGTTGAGATCAGGGATGAGTGGGTGTGGAGGAGGCGGGGAGAGGGAAGGGGAGGTCGTGAGTGGAGGTAGAGGGCAAGAGGGAAGGGGAGGTGGTGAGATTAGGAGGAGGGAGAGGGGGAGAGAAGGGGTGGTGGTAAGAGGAAGGGGATAGGCGGAGAAGGAGAGAGGGTGTGGGGTAGTTGGAGGAGAAGAGAAGGGAAGGTGGGGAGAAGGAAAGAATAGGGAATGTGGTGCGAGAAGAGAGGAGGGGGGCAGAGAGTTGCTAAGTAGGGGGAAAGAGGATAGAAAAAGATCAGGTTGAGGGGGAGGTGAAAGAAAAAGGTAGGTGATGAGGGGTTGTGTATGAGAGGTGTTGATAAGAGGTTGAGTGGAAGGAGTCGAGAGAGAGGGACGAAGTGGCAATGAAGAGGGCCGTGATAATGAGAGTGATGTAAGTGGTATAAGTTTATGTTGTATGTGAGTATGTTTGGTATTGTTTTACTTATATTTAGCTATTTGTATCATTTTGCGGCATCGTTTGATATAATTAGATGCTTTGACAAACTTGGTGATGAAGTTTCAGTGATTATTTTTATCACCCTTCAAAATCATAATAAACTCGTATGAAATCCTCGGTTGTTCTTCAGTGCACCACCAATATGTAAGTCGTGAGCAGATGTGTAAGGCATCATCATTTTTTTTTTTTCCCTTCAGTCAAGGAAGTCGTCCTGGTGGCAAGTAAAATCGCCAGGCGTTAGTCAGGGTAAGATTGATAATTCGTTAGCCGTGGTTCAAGGGTTAAGGCTTACTGTGACGCAAGTTTCTTTAACGTTGGTAATATGTACGGTCTTTTAGTGTGTATGGAGGTATACGTGACAGGGGTTGCACACGTTTGACAGTTGCAGGAATGACCTGTATGTTACAGTCGTCATGAAGCATATTTTTATTGTGTAGGTCGAAAGGAGGTCCGGATGATGATGATGATGATGTCGTTTGGTTTGTGATATACAGCTAATATTTTCGAAGACTTAAATGATGAATTAATGGATACATGGTGTCACGGGGTTTTTATAATATCTCAGTAATTTTGATATAAATGGTTTAAATATTATTTAAATTGATAATAATATTCAATAATATTGAAGAGCAGAGACAATGATTGTCTTGCTACATCAAGCAACGATTACTTTACGCTGGCTTAGCACGATTCTCTGAGAACGAGAATTTATAAACTTCCTCAACAGTACACAGCAGAGACTAATTACTCACAATTGCTGAATTACTGTACTGTTAGCCTCTGGAGAAAGTTACATCACCCCTGACAATAAATAACTAATACTAATAACAATATCAGGTCCTTGCTGGTGCATTAACTCCTAGGTGGCACAACGGATATTAAGTTAATACAACAAGACTGGTCTAAGTACCAGTTATGAATAGTAAAACGTCTATGCAAGCTAGGAGCTATGTGGAAAATAAGCTTAATTATGGAAAAATGAAACAAGATTTTACATTAAGCTCAAGAAATAGAACTGTTAAATTTATTAATCACAAAAATAAATTTAACATTACATTTCAAATCAAATTAAATGAGACGCACTCGCTCACTCACACAGAAGCTAAATACTTACGCCTAGGAAAAACACCTTAACTAAGCTCTTAAAACTACAAAATACACAAAAGAAATACCAGTCGATGAATACTATGTATCACCACTAAGGTGGGAGTACTGGGATTAACTGTACTAATGGAGCTTGGGGTGCTAGCTGACCTCTCCACTTCTGAGCACAGGCCCTTTCTCCGTCACAGCAAACACAAGACTGAATTCAAATCGTGGGAAAGAAAGGCGGAGTACTAAGCCGTAACGGTCGAGTAAGCGAAACGTGCCCAAAACAATCGCTCATCGGAAGCGCTAATGTCTCACACAGAGACGATCACGTATGACAATGAAAAACTGATTTGACAAAGCTTCCGTCCGAATGAGCGGTTAACTGAACGAAAAACAGTGAGTTTTCCACTAATAGTTCGTGGCTTCTCACAAAATGGAAATGTCGCGAATTGATTCGTGACATTACGCCCCATGAAAATTAAATCTTTCTTCCTTCAGAAGAAAGATTTCAATATACATACATATAAATCCTAACTCAGTCACACAAGATTCACACTGTGGTGTGTGTGCTATCCTGCTACAGGAGAAAGTCGCAGTCGTCAGTGAGCGAAAAAACCTCGTATTTACGTTAATAGAAGCAAGCTTGAGGGAAAAACTCCGTGACGACGGTGAAAATCCTGTACTCAGGTCAAACTGAGCGAAAATTCGCTACATTTACACTGACAACTAATTGTTGTGTAGCGTGGTGTATGTAATACACGGTGTAGGTGTGACAGTTGTAGTGTAACTGTACCTACGTGTAAAATGACATAGTAAATAATATGACGACGACGAAGGCAGAGGAGAAGAGGCGGCAGCGTGCGGCAGACGATCAGCTGGTCCGCACAGCAAAACTGCTACACCCATTGCTGAACCTGCAAAACCAATTGAGGTGGAGCATCAAAAGTGTCAATGGGACAAAATTTTATTATGTTACAATTACTCTCTGCCTAGCAGTCAGTGCTACGACGTACATTCGAGGTCGCCATTAATTATAGCACACAATTATGGTCGGCAAGTTGAGAATCCTTGTGCAAACTTGGGTCTTCCATAGCCTCAAACCGCACACGGGTCCTCAACCTGTGCCTTAACCTACAATACTTATATTAATATCGGAGAGCTGAGAATCCTTGCAAACTTGGGTCTTCCATAGCCTCAAGTCACCTCTGCGGAATTCTCACTTCCCCCTTAACCTACAGTACAATACTTATATTAGTACCGGGAAGCTGAGAATCCTTGTGCAAACTTGGGTCTTCCATAGCCTCAAGTCGCCACTGCGGAGTTCTCTCTCGAACTTCCCCCTTAACCTACAGTACTTCTATTAGTACCGGGAAGCTGAGAATCCTTATGCAAACTTGGGTCTTCCATAGCCTCAAGTCGCCACTGCGGAGTTCTCTCTCGAACTTCCCCCTTAACCTACAGTACTTCTATTAGTACCGGGAAGCTGAGAATCCTTATGCAAACTTGGGTCTTCCATAGCCTCAAGTCGCCACTGCGGAGTTCTCTCTCGAACTTCCCCCTTAACCTACAGTACTTCTATTAGTACCGGGAAGCTGAGAATCCTTATGCAAACTTGGGTCTTCCATAGCCTCAAGTCGCCTCTCAACTTCCCCCTTAACCTACGGTACATAATATGTATGTACAGGCCCTGGACATAATGTGTCCTGTGGGGCCAATGGGCGAGACGTCAGGTCTGCACCCACTTCACCACTACCCTGTCTCTCAACTGACTCAGAGATTACAGGTGTGGTTATAAATGGCACAGGAAGGGCATGTCCCTGAGTAGTGGCGATACTTTGGCACACACTACAGGAACGGACAAAACTATCTATGTCCCGTCCCATCCCTGGCCAGAAAAAGTCAGCTCGGATATGGCCCTGGGTCTTCCTTTTGCCCAAGTGACCTCCTGAGGCTGAACAATGACCCCATTGTAACACTGCTAGGCGGTACTTGGCGGGAACGACAAACTGCAGTCGAACCTCGCCCTCGGGTGTTCGTGACTCACGGTAGAGCCGTCCTTGTTTACGAAGGAACTTGGCTCGACCTCCCCGTGAATACTTAATCACTCGACCCTTTTGTTTATTCCGCACGGCAGCAAGTGTCGGGTCAGAATGTTGTTCTTGCACAACAAGTTGGCTACACATCAGATCTTGCAGCGATTCAATGATCACTGGGGTGACACCATCTGGAGCCTCAGCCATGGCTCGTGTTACCGCAGCAGCCGAAGTCTGAGTAGCGTCATCGGAGCAACTATCCTTGACTCCATTAATATTGCCTACTATTAAGTCAAATAGAGGCTCTGGCATGACAACTGCAAGTGTCATACCAGTATAAAATGGAGATGCCACCTGGATACATGCCTCAGGGAACAATCTCACTGATCCATCAATAAGGCTTACATGGATCTGTCGACCTGTATACTGCTCAGGCCGAACTAAACTCTGCTTAACAGAGCAACCTGAGGAACCATTGTCCCTCAGGACATTTACAGAAACACCTCCCACAGACCCTGGCTGAACAAGAAAGGCAGTGTTGCTGGTGGAAGGGTCTGAGGAGGTAGCAGCCAGTCATTCATGAGACTGCGGAACAACCGATGCCGCAAACGTGGCACCCTGGGAACTAGGTGTCTGAGGAGAGTTCATGGTCGGAGGGGGACTTGTAAAGTGTTGGGAAGTACCTGTACTGGTAGAGATGGCACCACCGGGTGCTTGTGGAATAAAGGCTGCATTTGCCTCCTGCCTCCGATACACTAATTGACCTGACTGAGGGTTACGTGGCTTGTCCTTGTATTGCTGCTGATGCTTGGGAAACTGCTGCTGGTTGGGGTGCTTGTTGTACCGCTTCCACTCAGATTTCTGAGTGTTTTGCCCCTGGTCCTTCTGTGGTTTGCTTGGACCTTGACCATTACTCTGAGAACGGCCTTGGTGCTGGGATTCAGTCTGAGACGGCTTCCCAGACTTAGCAGTATCTTTTCTGCTCCAGGTGTTTTGCTTACGAGCTTGATACCCGTATGCAGTAAAGAATGCGTCAGCCTTCTCTGCCATTTGGCTGGCATCTTTCACCTGGCAGATCTTAAGCTGTGCTATGAGCTCAGCAGGCCACGACCTCTCTAGCTGTGTACGCAGCATAAGGTCAATTATCCCCTCACGCGTGGAAGGAGTTTCATCTTTTTCCATCCACTCATTTAAGTAAGCTGTGAGACGATCAAGGAACTGAACAGCTGTCTCCTTGTCTTGGAGACGAGCTCGCATGAACTGAACTTTGGCGTCGTCTACTGTGAGACCATACGCCTTAATGAGTGCAGCTTTCATCATCTCATATGTGAGATTGTCTCCACGAATTCTGTGGAGAATATCGAGGGCAGGGCCCTCAAATAAACTAAGAAACTGAAGCCGCTTAGCTGCCTCATCCAGTTGATATAAGTCTGCCATGTCCTCAAAACGAGCTATGTACGGCTCGATTCGCTCGCTTTCCTTGTATGAAGGAAGCTTGATGCGTGGGGTCGCCAGGACATGTGCAGGAAGAACGCTCGTGGAGCTTGGACCAACTGCACCAGACGTGTCTGAAGCCAAGGAATCTCGCTTGAGCTTCAGCACTTCAAGTTCATGTTCTCGTTCTTTGTCTCGTTGTTCACGCTCGTATTCGCGCTGTTCTCGCTCTTTTTCTAACTCGAGCTCGCGTTGTTTCTGCTCGTGTTCGCGCTGTTCTCGCTCGTATTCGCGCTCTTTCTCACGCTGCTCTTGTTCATAAGCACGCTCTCTTTCACGTTCCTCACGCTGTTCTCGCTCGTATTCGCGCTGTTCTCGCTCGCATTCGCGCTGAATCTTACGCTCTTCACGGGCATCATTCTCGCGCTGCTGCTCCTGATTATGCCGTGAGAGTATATACTCTTTAATTTCGGTTGGGTCCGAAAGACCCATATCTTTGGCTTCCTGTAAAAATACAGTAGTAGCCATGGCGCTAATTTATTAAGCAAAACCGAAATTGAGTACTGACTGCTTAGCGACGAATACTAATAAACACAAGTAAAGAGTACAGACACAAGCTAGTGGTGGCCAGTCTTATCCAGTTAACTGGCAAAGAATAAATAAAAAATGTAAATGACTGGGAAGACTCAATAATAAACACAATGGGTACGGCGACTTCCCAGGAGCGAATAAAATCGTCTGGCGTTACCAAAAATAAACTAGAGTTAAGTATTCTATGAATTGATAAAGCAAAATTCACTTGCTAAATTAACGGTAAACACCAGTAAGCTTGTGCCTATAAACTTTAATGATAAATACCTAAATATGAATGAGTGAGCACTATCTCGTGAATAGCTTTAGAGCTAGGAGTTAATATCCTGGAATGAGGTCGCCAATTGTCACGGGGTTTTTATAATATCTCAGTAATTTTGATATAAATGCTTTAAATATTATTTAAATTGATAATAATATTCAATAATATTGAAGAGCAGAGACAATGGTTGTCTTGCTACATCAAGCAACGATTACTTTACGCTGGCTTAGCACGATTCTCTGAGAACGAGAATTTATAAACTTCCTCAACAGTACACAGCAGAGACTAATTACTCACAATTGCTGAATTACTGTACTGTTAGCCTCTGGAGAAAGTTACATCACCCCTGACAATAAATAACTAATACTAATAACAATATCAGGTCCTTGCTGGTGCATTAACTCCTAGGTGGCACAACGGATATTAAGTTAATACAACAAGACTGGTCTAAGTACCAGTTATGAATAGTAAAACGTCTATGCAAGCTAGGAGCTATGTGGAAAATAAGCTTAATTATGGAAAAATGAAACAAGATTTTACATTAAGCTCAAGAAATAGAACTGTTAAATTTATTAATCACAAAAATAAATTTAACATTACATTTCAAATCAAATTAAATGAGACGCACTCGCTCACTCACACAGAAGCTAAATACTTACGCCTAGGAAAAACACCTTAACTAAGCTCTTAAAACTACAAAATACACAAAAGAAATACCAGTCGATGAATACTATGTATCACCACTAAGGTGGGAGTACTGGGATTAACTGTACTAATGGAGCTTGGGGTGCTAGCTGACCTCTCCACTTCTGAGCACAGGCCCTTTCTCCGTCACAGCAAACACAAGACTGAATTCAAATCGTGGGAAAGAAAGGCGGAGTACTAAGCCGTAACGGTCGAGTAAGCGAAACGCGCCCAAAACAATCGCTCATCGGAAGCGCTAATGTCTCACACAGAGACGATCACGTATGACAATGAAAAACTGATTTGACAAAGCTTCCGTCCGAATGAGCGGTTAACTGAACAAAAACAGTGAGTTTTCCACTAATAGTTCGTGGCTTCTCACAAAATGGAAATGTCGCGAATTGATTCGTGACACATGGCCTGTTTTACTGGACACTCTTGATAGTTATACTGTCATCTCATATTAATACTTCTTGATCCTTGCCAGTTATACGGTGTCATTTCAAATTAATATTTCTGGATCCTGCCCACTCCATTTATTACTGGGAAGCAAATTCAAGATGAGGATGACTGTTGTGATCATGATGGTGATGCTACTGATGCTGATGATAGTTTTACTGAGGCGTTCACCTAGCTTTGTTTCTTTATTATTTATATAATTTGTTTAGTTGAAAAAGCAAAGCAGTTGGACAGGGAAGGGAAAGTTAGGAAAAGGGATGATTTTGTACAGTATGGCGTGGCTTAATTAGTATGGGGTGACTTCCCGGTAATTAGTTTTCTTTCCATGACACCATATTTATATATCCCCTGTGTGTGTGTGTGTGCGTGTGTGTGTGTGCGTGTGTGTGTGTGTGCTTGCGCTTGTGCATGAGCGCGCGCGCGCGTTGTAATATCAAGTCCTGGTATTTGGTCAGTATACCCATGTACTGGTGCTGGTCGCCTCAAAATGTTATGGCTACAAGGAAACCATTTACGTTTCTGCATAGCCATGCTTCTGTCTAGTTCTTGAATGTGAGTGAAGTTCATTTCGTTGTCATTTCCAAGCTTTGCTGTATGGTACAGGTCGGTTCCTTTAAGTGGGTGTGACTTGCAGCCGGGAGTGTTGTTCTGCTTTGTCCTCCCATCCCCATCCCCATCCCCATTCCCCGCCTTCTTAGTTTGTACCTCCTCCACCCTCCTTCTCTGTAGGGTCCCCTACTCTGCCTATCCCTTTCTGGTATCTGACCCATTGACCGTGATAACTCGGCGTATTGGGTGAAGTAGCACACGTCGCGCCCCCCACCCCACCCAACACCCTTACATTCACACCCTTAACATACACACCACGCCACACCCTCGCGCCACACGCCGCACCACACCCTCGCGCCACACGCCGCACCACACCCTCGCGCCACACGCCGCACCACACCCTCGCGCCACACGCCGCACCACACCCTCGCGCCACACGCCGCACCACACCCTCGCGCCACACGCCGCACCACACCCTTGCGCCACACGCCGCACCACACCCTCGCGCCACACGCCGCACCACACGCCGCACCACACCCTCACCGCACACACAACGCCACACCCTCGCCACACACACCACGCCACACCCTCGCCACACACACCACGCCACACACACCACGCCACACCCTCGCCACACACACCACGCCACACCCTCGCTACACACACCACGACACACCCTCGCTACACACCACGACACACCCTCGCTACACACCACGACACACCCTCGCTACACACCTTCGCCCCATACACCACGCCGCACCCTCGCCATACACACCGCGCGCGCACACACACACACACCACGCCACACCCTCGCCATACACACCGCGCGCACACACACACACACCACGCGCACACACACACACACCACGCCACACCCTTGCCACACACACTACACCCTCGCCACACACACTACACCCTCGCCACACACACTACACCCTCGCCACACACACTACACCCTCGCCACACACACTACACTCTCGCCACACACACCACGCCACATCCTCGCCACACTCATACTCATTCTCATTACACGTAACACATCACTCTCATCACACCACCCGACACCATTCATGAATCCCACAGTCCCACATTGCACCAAACCCTTAATCACTCAACCACACACACCACACCATACCACACCAAGCCTTCACACACTTGCATTACACCACAGCATGCCACATCACTGTCACTCCCCCCCCCCTCCACCAAACACACCACAACGTACCTTTATTCACCACTCTGAACCACGCCACAGCTCAGTCTTATTCACTCACCATACCTCACCACACAGCTCATCGCTTTCATCACACCATTATGCACTGACACTATATCCTCATGGCACCACAGCCACCACACAACACCCATGTTTTCACCACAACCCCTGTCTCAAGGGGGCCACACTCATCCGTCACACACTTGACAACCTTAGTCTCACCCCGCCTCACCACACCCTCATGACAACACTCGGTGACGATTTCATTCCATACTTACCATCTCCAGACGTTTTCATTCAGCTTAGGAGACACTTTTCGATGTGTGGTGGGTTGATATAGCTTCCAGTAGCCCCTTCACAACAAAGAGGCCTTCCCAAGTTAAACAGAACAAGTTGGTGATATTCTGAGTAAAGCGAAATATAAGTCCTAGTGTTGATGGTGACAGTCTCTTAAGTTTCCTTGTTAAGTTTTTTTATGGGCATAGTTTACATCAGTAAAATAAAGCAGGATATTGAGCTTGTCGCCTTCCATGAATGCGTTATTTTATTCAGGCCACCGCCAGATGATTTTTTTCATCCGAGAGTATGAGTAGTAGTCAGAAGGATAAGTACAGTCTGAGTTATTATCTCTTGGTCTGTTTGATATTCCCTTGGCTGGATAAAATGGCCTGGATGTAGCAGGAATAAAATACACAAGTGTGTCTGTACCAGCCAAAGGTTAACTTGTAATGTGATATGAAAATAAATCCTTCCTACAAGCAGCTCTTTTTTAACGTAAGGGTATTTTTCAGCAGTTAAATCTACAGTTACAGAAAGAGTGCTTCATAAAGATCCATTGCTACCCATGACGCTGAAGTACCGATCGTATGGCGGAATTGTGATATTATGGGCTGCATTTTGGCATTGGTTTCGTAGCATCTATTACTAAGTGATTTGTTTTGCAATTTATACATTAGCATCGTCTTCCATTTCATTATTGCAAATTGTTTCGATAATAACACGAAATTAATAGCATACAAGAAAATGTTAAGGTGTGCTGTGGAAACGAAATCGCTAAACATGAGGTGTTACAGACTCCCGAAGCCTCTTACAATACAACCTTAAGGAACACATGCTTAACTTATAACGAGAGACTGCCTGTAAGTCGCTAAGGAAGAGGCGTTAGGAAATCTATCAAGGCAATTAGAACAGGAGCCTTCATCATCACCATTACCTTTACGCTGATGTTCACTCTCACCCTCATTGCTGTTGGAACCACCACCATTATCACCATTACTGCCATTATCACCAGATACACCACAGAGAGAGAGAGAGAGAGAGAGAGAGAGAGAGTCGGGGGGAGGTGGGGAGGGTAGTAATCACTAAATAAGGAAACACTGCTAAGTATATATAATGGTACCTGACAAATACTAAAAAGATTATTAATAAAATTTTAAAGCCACGTGTTATTTTGCAGATTTCTAAGGTGTTTAGTTTTTTTTTTTTTTTTCCCTCCAATCCGCCATGTTGGTCAGTTTGATCACCTGATATATGATAAATTATGAAAAGTTACGACTGGAGAAATGTTTACCTGTGTTCAAGAATTGTTTGTCATATTTGGCATTTTATTATCCAGTCAGCCATTGGTTCCTCAGTGTGATTAGATGTTTAGGCTTCCCAAAGGGTCGGTATTCTGGCCAGTTTATGAGGCTGTGGATCACCTCTCGCCACATCGTAGTGAAGGGGTTAACCTTTGACTCCACCATGTGTTCCTCTCACTGATGATGACACAAGCGTCACACATTAGACGAGCAGGGCAAAGCGTGGTAAGGATCTGATTATTACACCTTCTACACAATAACTTCGTTGTTGTTGTTGTTGTTAATATTAGTATTATTAATTTTTATTGTTATTTCTTTCGCCTACGTAGTTGGAAAAAGTTTTTTTTTCTTTTTTCTGGTTTATGGGTCCTGCCACGCACCACCCTGAGGTAGGCCAAAAAAAAAAAAAAAAAAAGTTATCGTATTGGTGATGGCTTTATTTGCTTTTTGTTCCCCCACTTTCATGTTTTCTCTTTGTTTTTGGACCGTACCTCTCCCTGGCCTTAGGTGGGAAAAAGAGGTGAGAATAATGATGCTGGTGATAATAATAATAAGTATGATGGTGACTCATTTACAGTTCTGCCACCCCGTGTGTTTTGTTTCCGTATTTTCTATTTCTCTGCTTCTGGATCTCTCTTCACCCCATCCATAGGTGTAAAGGGGAAAAAATCAGTCAGGATAGTGATTATTTCCCCTTCCTAAAGTGTCTTTCATTGTTTTTGGAATCTTGCCTTCCCTCATCCCTAAGTAAAATAATAATGATGACAATGATTTTTTTCCTCTGTTTTCTGCCTTGTCTTCTCAGTAGGTCTGAAAAAAGGTCAGGGCGGTAATGATTTTTTTTTTTCCTCCAGTACTTTCCAATGCGTCATATGTTCGACGTGTTTGGTTATATTTTTATTTTAGCCAGGGAGGTGACTAGGTAACCAGGTGAGGTGAAAGCTTAGTGTTGTGTCGTACGTGTGATGCACCAAATAGGTCTGCCCCACAAAAACGTTGCCAGTTTAGCGGGGAGACGAGGTGACCTCTGACCCCGTACCCACACCCTTACCTCTTATGGCACACCAAGATTTTGTGGGATGATGTAGGAGTGACGGGGTGATTGGGTGATGTAGGGGTGATTGGGTGATGTAGGGGTGATTGGGTGATGTAGGGGTGACAGGGTGATTGGGTGATGTAGGGGTGACGGGATGATTGGGTGATGTAGGGGTGACGGGATGATTGGGTGATGTAGGGGTGACGGGGTGATTGGGTGATGGGGTGATGGAGGGGTGATGGGGTGATGTAGGGGTGATGGGGTGATGTAGGGGTGACGGAGTGACTGGGTGATGTAGGGGTGACGGGGTGATTGATTGATGTAGGGGTGACGGGGTGATTGGGTGATGTAGGGGTGATTGGGTGATGTAGGGGTGATTGGGTGATGTAGGGGTGACGGGGTGATTGGGATGTAATGAGGAGAAGCGGGATTGTCTTGCAGGTGTTAATCAAAGGCCTGTGTTTATTCTGTTTTCCTTAATGACATACGGTATTTTGAAGTTATGTTAAGGTGTAACATGCAAAATAAATCGTGAAATGATAGTTGCTACGAAGCCTTATATTCCGCCTAGAATACGACTCTATATTAAACCTTTTCTGTTTGAAAAGTCTCAAGCTGAAAAAATTGTCTGAAGGTATAGCAAATAAGAAAGCCATTGTAGTGAAGTGGCTAAGACTCTGTTGCAAGACGGTGCAAAAAATTGAAAATACTATAACAAGCTACTGTTATGTTCCTATAAAATTTACTGAGTGATTTATTATTGCCGAGAGCCTTTTTCATATTCTGGCAATGTACGGGAATTTATGAAAAGGGATGAAGAAAGTGAAAGTGTGTGTGGGCTTACAAACAAGGAGATGCCAGCTTACGTAAGAAGTAGAGTGAGGCAACGTGATAGAGGGAAACAACAGGCTGACAGTAGTGTGAGGCACCGTAATATAGGGAAGGAACAGGCTGACAGACAGGTGGGATTGATGCAGGCAGTGGTGAATGGCAGGAAACCTTGGCGTCTGGTGGAAAAGGTGTAGTAGATGGATCCGTATGTTGATGTAAATGGATAAAAAAAATAAATGTTTGGTGTTGAAGGTATCAGTATTTCGGACTGTTGTGGTTTAGGTGGGGGCAGGGTTGCTGGAGGGCAGTAGTATCAGGTTAATCATAAACGTTAACCTGCAGAAAGGAGTTGCCTTTGTTCTGGAGCCCAGCATCCTCTTTTGGGAATTGAGGTTGGAACTGATGGACGTTTGTATAATCAGGCAGCTCCAACACCTAGTCATCGGTGCCACCACGTGAAGGCTTTCCTCACCAGCACCTTGCTAGAGGGTGATAAACACTGATCTGTGATGAATAAAATCCTTCTGTGGTAGAACGAAGAAATTAAAACATCATTATATATGCAAATCATAGAAGAGAACCCAGTTTATTTAACAAAGGGAAGAGTGTCAACATGGAGGAGGACAGAAACACAGACAGACAGACAGGCAGGCAGGCAGGAGTGAAGGGAGGAAAATTGTCAGGTTTAAAAAAGTGTCGTAGAAGATCATGTGTTGGGGGTGAATAGGCTAGATAGAAAATTGTGTCTGGTGTAAAAGGAGTTGTAAATGGGTGTGTATTAAGCGGCGAATAGATAAAAAATTGGATGTGTGGTTAAAGTTGCCGTAAGTATCTTTATTAGGGGGTGAACTGAGCAAAAATGGTGTGGTTTGTGGAAAAGGTGTTGTAGATGAATGTGCATTAGGGAGTAATGAGGGCTGGATGGGATCAGAGTTGGAAGAAACGGAAAAATATAAACAGAAAAATAAAAAACAACCAGTCCTATATTACGCCGAGGCAAGGCTACCGTGGTTCAGGTTATATAAGCCGTAGCAGATCACCCTACGTCCCCGGCAGTATTTACATGACTGAGAAGCCTTCCGTCACCTCTTGGATTCGAACCGTAGCGCGTTAATGCACGGCCGCCTCCCACCCGACGCATCTACCAACAGACCATCAAGGATATGTAGTGTATTAACCCGTCCGGTCAACTCTGGAACTGTCTTCCTCATTCTGTATATCTGTGTGTGATGTCCAGTCTTTAAAACTCATTATGTTCAGGCATCTCGAAGTGAACGAATCTTTATTTTGGGTCTTATTTTCTTTAAAAAAAAAAGAAGAAGAAGAAAAAAAAAAAGTCCTGGAAAGAACAACTGTTTTGTTTACTTTCAGCATTTGGCCCATTTCCAATTAGCAAACTAAGGAGGTTGGAAGAATAAAATGAAATACCAGCATATTAAATTAGTTGATAAGGGGAGCCAGCACCTTGTCTTGCTAGACGGGGTCGAGTTTGGCTTTTGTGATAGAGTTTGGACGCTCCAAATCGAAAGAAAACTAATGCTCAGAAGATAATAGGACATGGAGGGAAGGGAGTTAAAGATTAAAGTACTGCTTGATATATAGGGCATCCAGCACTATGCTCTGAGGGCAGAGTCGAGTTTGGCGTTTGTGTGTGAATTTTGGACGCACCTGATCGAAAAGAAAAGGATGCTTAGATGAATATTAAATATATGAAAGGAGTGGTAAGGTGGTGAATATAGCGAGTTTTCAGGTTATTAGAAAGAAAGGGATCCAGTAATTTATCTCCCTTCAGTATGATGATGTATTACACATGATATTCCTGGTACACCGAGAGGAGTGTATTCATCTTTGGAAGGACATCTCGTAGTTAAGAGGTGAGAAGTTGTCTCCATAAACCCTGTCAGTACCATGACGCATTTTTTAAACATTAATTTAGTGTATTTCATCAATCCCTTCACTTCAAGACGTCTCTCCTAAGTTATATAAATTTGTCAGGTAATGGTAAGAATAAAATAAGAAATACATGATCTGGTTGACGGGGTTAATTACTGCTCTGCCTCACCGACCTGCACTGACGAACGGGGTGAAAGGGTGCGATAGTTACGAGATGGACGGCTGAGAGAGAGAGAGAGAGAATTTATAGCCAATGGAAGTTGTTTTTGTATGGGTGGGAATAAATCTCTGGTCGTGGGAGGAAGTAGATAGTCTTATAGTGGATATGTTTGGGTACGGGTGTGTTGAGCCAGACTTTATGCCTCTCACAATCTACTCTCACTTTGCTTCTTCGATACATTTTTTTTTTTATATATTTAGCTTTTTCAGTCCCATGACGAATATTTCATTTTAATGCACCACTAATCGATTTTATTAAACTAAGGAAGGATGTTTGGTAGTGAGAGGGGTAATGAAGGCTGTATTGAATCCCTCCTGTTGGAAAAGTGTCTTGTAAGCTGAGTAATTTAATCTGACGGTAGGGAGATTATACTGACGTCCTCTTATTATAGGGGTTAAGTCTGTGTTATTATAGGTTAAGTCTGTGTTATTATAGGGGTTAAGTCTGTGTTATTATAGGGGTTAAGTCTGTGTTATTATAGGTTAAGTCTGTGTTATTATAGGGGTTAAGTCTGTGTTATTATAGGGGTTAAGTCTGTGTTATTATGGGGGTTAAGTCTGTGTTATTATAGTGGTTAAGTCTGTGTTGTTATAGGGGTTAAGTCTGTGTTATTATAGGGGTTAAGTCTGTGTTATTATAGGGGTTAAGTCTGTGTTATTATAGGGGTTAAGTCTGTGTTGTTATAGGGGTTAAGTCTGTGTTATTATAGGTTAAGTCTGTGTTGTTATAGGGGTTAAGTCTGTGTTATTATAGGGGTTAAGTCTGTGTTATTATAGGGGTTAAGTCTGTGTTGTTATAGGGGTTAAGTCTGTGTTATTATAGGGGTTAAGTCTGTGTTATTATAGGGGTTAAGTTTGTGTTATTATAGGGGTTAAGTCTGTGTTATTATAGGGATTATGTCTGTGTTATTATTGGGGTTAAGTCTGTGTTATTATTGGGGTTAAGTCTGTATTGTTATAGGGGTTAAGTCTGTGTTATTATAGGGGTTAAGTTTGTGTTATTATTGGGGTTAAGTCTGTGTTATTATTGGGGTTAAGTCTGTGTTATTATTGGGGTTAAGTGTGTTATTATTGGGGTTAAGTCTGTATTGTTATAGAGGTTAAGTCTGTGTTATTATAGGGGTTAAGTCTGTGTTATTATAGGGGTTAAGTCTGTATTGTTATAGGGGTTAAGTCTGTGTTATTATAGGGGTTAAGTCTGTGTGGAGTTAGTCTCTCCTGGTGAGTATAATTGGCCTGTGTTTGTGAATGGGTTACCAGTCGAGGGAGATACGAGTATATGCTTATCACAGTCTGTTCGCATTTATCTTCATTTCTTTCTTATTTTCTCTCTCCTTTAGCCTGAACACGTCCTTCTTACCACCACTGGATGATTTTAGCTTCAGGAGAGACCTCTTGCACTGAAGGGGTTAATTAAGGCTGAATTTAACCCTTCCAGTTTGAAAAGTCTCTCCTAAGCTAACTGAAGTCGTCTGGCGCTAGGAACTTGATTACAAATACGTCCTCGGATTTAAGGTGTTAAGTCCTGGCTGGCTATAATTTATTGTGCAGACTTGGTCAATAGTTCCTTTACGCTGCCTGGAACCTGTGTCAAAACGCAGTTATATTTTTTCTAAACTGAACACTAATATTTAGTTGCAGGGTTATAATCTCAATTCGTCAGTTCGGAATCATGTACGTGTGAAAGGATAAATAACCGTAGCCGTACTTAGCTAAGATTAACTTGTCTTTGTATGTTAAGAGTAAGTTGGGTGGAATGAAGACGTATGTGTCAGGCGAGATTAGTTTGGAGTGGGACAAAGATAAAGTACGATTGTAGACCTAACTGTATCGTTTTATCTTTTTAGTATCCAATTAAGTATATAGGTACATTTACGTAGGGGAAAAAAAAGGTAAGGATGATGATGATGATGATGACGATGGTTGTGGTAGTGATGATAGTGACGACTGTATATATAATCTGCAGTATAGTAAAGTAATAGTATATATCGTATTACAAATGAAGGACTTATCAGGCAGCCTCATTAGCTCCACCACCACCTCCCTCTATACAGTGATGGTGTGGTAAGATGGCCGCCCCCTTGCTTGGTGATGTCGCTGCCCTGACATTTGCATACACCTCACCCACACCCTTATCCTGCTTTATTACTTAGTTTTAGTGTGTGTGTGTGTGTGTGTGTGTGTGTGTGTGTGTGTGTGTGTGTGTGTGTGTGTGCGAGAGAGAGAGAGAGAGAGAGAGAGAGAGAGAGACCTTGTATGCGTGATGGAGGAGAATATCTCAGTAGGGTGTCGTGAGTGATGGTAGATTCGGTGTTTTTATTTATGACTGTACGCTCCCTTCCACCCACATGCCCCAGTCCCCTCACCCACCTGCTCTAACACCACGCCCACATCACTATCACCGTAGTTACAGTGCATCACCCCTGCCCACCGACACACCCCTACCATAACATAACTGCCCCATCATAACACCGCACCCTCAGCACTATCACCACTCTTACACCACTGCCCACCCACTCACCCACTTGTTCCTGCCCAAACATGACACCCACTCCATTATTACCCCACTTCCACCTACCCACCCATCCCTGCCCTAGCATCACTCCCACACTCCTATCACCACACTTCCACCCACCCACATACCCATTCCTACCCTAACAGTACACCCACATTACTGTTACCACACGTACACCACCACCACATACCGGTACACCCTCCCCTGCCTTAACGCCACACCCACGCCACTATCACCACTCTTGCGTTACTTAAATCTCAATGTGAAGCTGTTGAGAAGATGTCTTGACTTCACACAGACTTGAACTATTCAAGTTGAAAATACTATACACACATTAAAAACTGTGTTTATGGATAATGTGAAGATACAACAGTCTCAGCCCGACTTGGACATTTATAACAAATGTGCTGCTGACCGAAAAACCATGAGATCGATCCACTCACACGCCTCCGACCATAACATCACTCTCACGCCGTATCACCATTCGTACATTACTTATCCCTCTCTGTCAGACGACATTCATAAGTGAACTGCCGACCAGCAGAACGCGAGCTGCATCCCAGGCAGTGGTAGGGATCAGTTTAAGGAATTGAAAATTTCGTTAAAAGTCTTTGCTGATATTCCACAAGACCCACCGTTATATCATAAAAGCACATCTGTTAATAGCGTTACACCAGTACTGAGTAAGACTGACGTAGTGTGTATTACGTTTGGGTGGTGAGTATTAGCACCGAGGCAGTGACATGAGAAGGTGTGTGACAACCTTTGACCTGATGCGTCGTCCCAGTGAACCACACCAAATACCACACCACATCCCAGCAAGCTACATATTTAGCAGAGCACTGGAAACATGACGCAGACGGGTTGTACAGCCGACCAGGCATATAAACCCCTTGTCTGTACCACATTTGTACCTTCATTACACTCAACACCATCCGACACCATGCTAACAGAAGGGAAAAATGGCTTGTCTGCCACATCAGTCCCTCTGCTTAGCCACAGAGACATACATTACTGCTTGCATATTTATTTTCTCACACACTTCCACATCACAGCACCATAGCATTACATCACTGCACCTTGGTATTGCATCACCACCTGCAAATATTTTTCACTGCATTCTTCCACAGCACCATACCGTAACATCACATCACTACACTGAGTTCCATATCACCACAACGCTTCCATATCAGCGAATCCATGCCTCACAAAGCTATCTGTAGGAGGTACGTAAGGAAGGTAGAGGGAAAACAACGTAGACAGTGATTATACAGCCACCTGTCTGTACCCTCACCTCACCTGACACTTCGCTGACAGAAGGAAAAGCTTGGCCTGTCTGGCGCACCACTTCCTAAATTTAGCCCCTACCTTGATATATGAGGTGTGCATAAAGAACACACTGGCAGATATGTCCTTCCATTATACCTTCTACCTTGATATGAGGTGTGCATAGAGAACAGACAAGCAGATATACTCCTCTATTATACCTTTAGTGAAGATGTGCATTGCGATCAGACAGACAAGCCCTGCATTTAACTCTTTGCTCTGAAAAGTATACAAGTGCATAGCGAGCATGCAGACAGACGACCTGCTGACGGATGAAGGTTGTTATAGCAGACAAACAGACCCAAGTTATTATCACTGACGGAAGGAAAAGCGAACACTACTGTGCAGGATGTGTTGCAAGGTGGTGTGTTAGGATGTGTTAAATGTGTTAAGGTGTGTAGAGTATCTTGCTTGGTGGTGTGTTAGTATATGCTGAGTGTTTTAGGGTGTGTGGAATGTGTTAGGGTGTGAGGAATGTGTTAGTGTGTGTGTGTGTGTGTGTGTGTGTGTGTGTTTCATACATAAATGCATAAAAACATGTACAGTATATTCTCTCTCTTCCTTTCCCACCTGAGTCATTCTCTTTACACCTCTCTATTCTTGATCCTCCCTCGTTATCTCATCATCACATCCCCTCTCCTCATCTTCTCCTCCCCTTTCATTCTTCCATACTTCTCCCTTTACTTGCCGTCCCCTTCCCTTATAACTGTCTTCTTTTCTTCCTCGTTTTGTCATTTTTCATCTTCCTGCTTCTCCTCCCTCTTCATCATCATCCATCTCCTCCATCTTGCCTGCCATCCAATCCCTTCATTGGTCCTCCCTCCCTGCCTGCCCCGTGGCATCACTCACACCACCCCTGCCTCACAATACCCAGGGATAAAAAGCCACACTTCACGCCTCTGCCGCGTCTTCACAGATTAATTGGCTGCTCCCGAAGGCTATTGTTAACACCGCACCCTTTGTACCACTTTTGTTGACAAATTCTCCAGCCGAGTTTTTTTTTTTTCCCTCTGATGTAATCAAGACAACTCCTTCAGACCGACTTATAACCAGTCAGGATAGTTTTTCTTTGGATCTGTCCTAAACAAAAAAAAAAAAAAAATACATGGATGATGGATATTGGAATATGGAGAGTATTCCTAATCCTAAATTCTATGTAATGCAGAGTAATTCTTGCTAGTGACATTTTCTCTCATATGCACATGTAATATTGTCATTATATGCACGTTCACATCGAAGTGCATTAAGTAATCTTAGATTTCACGAGTTGTCTTGATCATTTAGGATATCATCCTATCCTTTTTGCGACAAGTTTTATTTATCGTTTGCGCAGAACTTTTCCTGTCTAGTGCATTTTGAAACCCAAGAGTCTGTGGTTGGTTGATTGGTCCTTTGAACTCTAAGCTTCGTCATAGTTGCCCGGCTGTCAATTGTGTGTAAATAACCCGTAAAATGGAGGATGTGTTGGCGAGGTGGCCGTCACTCAAGTTCTGCCCCGTGTTGTAAAAGTAAACACGATAATTTTTTATTGTGCATTGTACCCTCGTCATTGTCCAAAGTAACTGATTCCTTTACTGTGTACAGTCGGGGGCAGAAGGTTGTATGGCATTCCACTACGTCTGGTTCATATTTATGGCGTGTCCTCCATTTTTCTCCTTGACGTTTCATAATTATCTCTTCCACTGGAATGCATAATTTCTCTTAAATATCATCCTGCTACTTGACTGTTTTATTCAGCCGAGGGAAGACCTTTTGCAATGAACAGGCTTATAAATCCGTATACAACACCTCTAGTTCATAAAGTCCTTCTCTTAGCTGAACGTCATAGTCAAAATACAACAAATATGAAAATACAAAGTAAGTTCTCTGGCTGTAAGGTTAAAAGAAAATCATCTGCAAACGAAATAACATACCAAGCTTTTCTCAGCATAAAATTATTAGCTAGCAGAGGAAGACTAACAGCAGGAGATACAATATTAGGCGAACCTTAAAAAATCATCTACGTATGGGCAGAGAAACATACCAAAACCCTTTTTTTAGAAATATTAAGCAGAAGAGGAAAATGAGAAGTAGGAGAAATGAAATGTTAGGCGAGATTTAGACCCCGACTGTGGCTGTGGGTCTGTTTGTGTTCTTCAGTGGCGTCTGTAACGGAAGGGTTGTGGTTTAACTAATTGTTGTGTCGCCGTAAATCACTGGGTTTTGTGCTGTTTGCTTCGGAATCATTTTGTTCTCTTGATATTCACTAAAGGTTCATGTTTAGGAGGTTCAGGTTTGCGTGTTTATTCCCTGGTTCTTTATTCCCTCTTTTCTGTGTTGGTCATCCCATTCTTGTTAGTTAATCACTTTTTTTTTTTTTTTTTTTAAGTTTGCTGCAAAATCAGTTAACTTTGTTGATAATCGCGAAGGTTCCTGTTTAGTAAATCGAAGTTTGTTTTTTCATTCGTCCCCTTCATGCTTCTCTTTCCATTCCTCATTCTTTTTCTGCTTTATTAATACACCTCTCCTTAACTTTCTTAAATTGCGAGGTTTCAGGTTTTTCATCTCAAGGATAGTGTCTCATTCCCATGTTCTTTGTTTCCACCTGATTCTCCATTCTTTGTACCGTTGTTGATGTTCCCTTCATTATGTACTTCTTTACCTAGGTGCTTTTCTTCTTTCTCACCAATACTTTAATTCCTTTTCCACCAGTGGCATCCAGTTCTTGGTGTTCCCTAGCCACTCCCATTCCCTTTCTCATTCTTCTCTTCCTTTCTCCAGTTTTCCTCCTATTCATTTTACGTTATTCCTTACTATCCCTCATCCTAGCTACTGTTTTTTTCCCTCTGTCCACATGACCTTTCCTCCCTAAATCTTTCCACTACTCCTCCCTTCCTCGTCCCCATCCTTTGCCTCTCAACAACCCCTCCCTAATTATTCCAGTATCTCTCCCCCAGCTTCTCCCTCCCTGCGCCTTCCCCTCCTCACCCTCTCTTCCTCACCCCATATCTCTTTCCAGTTTATAATCCCCCACTCCTAACTCCATTCCTTCATCACCTTCATACCCCCTTCCATCTTTCTTGTCCCTCTCTTCTCTTCCCCACAGCGACCCCTCTCCTCAGTTCTTCCTCTCTTCCTCACCCCTGTGTCACCCTCCTTCACTACTTCCCCTCCCACCCTCATCCATATTGGCGGTGGCCTTTCTTTCTCCCCTTCCTCATCCCCATATCTCCCCTCCCTTACTCTTCCCTCATCCCCGTAGTCCACCCTTCCCTCACTCATCTATCAGTTGTCATCCCCTCCCCCACCCTCATACCTCCCCTCCTTCATCCACATTCGTAGTCTCCCGTATCCACACTCCAGTCCATCCTTTCTTTACTCGTCCCCACACCACTACCTCTCACTTTACACTGATCCCTCACCTTCCTCCCCCTCCTGTCCTTTTGCTATGCTCTCCTCTCCTTAAACTCCTGTGTTCCTTCAGCTCTTAAGTCAATATATTTTTTAAGGTTGGGCCACCTAGAAAGGAATAAGTAGTTAGTAAATCATCGCAACTCCCTTTACTCTTAACACTGCACACGTCACCACCACTGCATCATTATATTTGTCCTCCTGTTGAACTCTTTCAGTACGAAGACGTCTTGTATGTCTTATTTTTTCTTACATTCAATGCAGAAGTTTTCAGCTTATGAAAGGACTGTCGTACTGCAGGAATTATACTGTTTATTTATTTTCTTTTATAATCCTTATATTCCATCATCCCTCCTTCCTTATCGTCTCCTTCATTTACCCCTTTTTTCTCTTCCCTCCCATTTTATTACCCTCTTCCTTCTTTATCCTGCCATTCTTTCCTCCTTAAACAACTCTTCTCCTTTTTTTTTTCTCGCTTCGTACTTTTAGCCCCCACCCCCGCCTTCTTCACCCCGTACCCTTGTTTAATGATATACAAAGGGTCAATGCCACGTACCCATATTCCATGGGTCTTGTCCCTCCCCTAGCCACACCCCTCACCCTCTCCCTTGTGTGTCCTCCCTGCCCTGCCCGTCCTACCTGCCCCAACCCCTCCTGCCCCCGCTTCGGATATCCTACTAACCCCTACCCACACCCCTGTCCATCATCATTCTCCTGTTACACCCCTGACCCTCGCTTGTGTCTCGTCCCTCCCCTACCCCTGCCCCTCCTGCCTTCTGTTTTGACGTCTTGCCACCTCCCCTACCCTGCCTTCCCTAACCCTGCCTTTTCCTGTCCTGCTTACTCCTACTCACACCACTGTCCATCATCCCTCCCATGCTGTACGTATCGTCTTGCTCTGGTGTCTCATCCCGTCCCAGCCCTTCTTAACGTTGCCCCAGTCTTTCCTTCCCCCTTCCCTTTTTAACCTTCCTTTACCGTTCGTGCCTCCCTCCTCTTCTTAACCTTGCCTCCACCTTTCCGACCCCCTTTACCCTTCCTTCCTATCCCATTATGATGTCCTGCCATTTCACCCCTATCCATCATCTCTCCCTTTTGGCACCCCTCACCCTTTCCTTTGTGTCTCGTGTGTACCCCTGCCAGTATCTATCCTTTCTTTCTCCCCTGTTCTTATCCTTTGTCCTTCATACCTCCTACCCTAACCTTTGCTTTCCTAACCTTTGTCTCCTACCACCTGCCTTGCATTTCCTACCCAACCATTCCTGCCGTGTCCCTCATCATCTCCCACCCTTTCCAACCTCCCCCTTAGCTCTGGTCTAATACCCCCCTCTCTGTCTTTCCTATCTCCTACCTTTCCCATTCCCTCCCTTAGTTCCCAATCCTCTGCTCCGTGCGAGTGCGTGGAGTGAGGGAGAGTCTGATGTACTGGTGACGGGGCCGGCAGGGCGTCTCCTCACACGGGTGGAGGCGGCACGGCGGCCTGGCATCCGGCTGTGTCTTGTGGCATGTTGGTGGGCCGGTAGCGATGTTGTGGGTGTTTGTGTTCATCATGACCCTCTCAGACGGGGTGGTGGTGGTCATTAACTTTTTTCACTTCGATGACGTTTTTTTTTTTTTTTTTTAATGCAGCCATACTGTTTTATTCAGCGGGGTTGAGACCTGCCGTAAGGAAGGGAATTGAAGAAACAATCTCCCTTAACCCATTTTCCAAGAGGACCCTTCCATAGATGGGTAAAATTTCTGTTGAACATTACAATAAATTAGAAAGAAAAAGCGTCATCGTATTTGTGGGGTTTGTAGCAGCTGTATGGATACGAATTCATTGACAAACCTTACTGTTTGTGGTGTTGGTTCATGTGTTTGTATTGATGGTGAACCGGTAGAGGTTTTGTGGGGTTGTGTGGGTCATCATTAATAGCAGCTGTACGGGTACAAGATCGTTGTCAGATCTTACTGTTGTCCTGTAATTATAAGAGTGGTAGATCTTTTTTGAATTTTACTGTTATCCAATGTATTTCAGTTGAAGGATTAATTGTGTGTGTGTGTGTGTGTGTGTGTGTGTGTGTGTGTGTGTGTGTGTGTGAACCTGCAGTCATTGTATAAAATAGTAATTTGATAAATCTTGTGGCGGACCCTGACCCTGCCTGGCTCCTCCCCTCATTTATATGCGTTGCACCCGCCACGGCTATCCAAGGTCTAGACATACTTTATTTTTATTTTATTTTTACCACCACCATATGATTTTATTCAACTTCGAGCATATGTCTGGTAGTGGAAAGGATAGAACCCACCCTAGCAATCCAGGGACACGACTTACTCTCACCTTGATCGTCTGTTCCACCAATTATAGTTCGTCCGCCTTAACTTGGCAGGGATTTTCCTCCTTGTGCTGCTGTTTCCCGTAGGCCAGTGGCAGAAAAAGACAATATTACGGCTCTTCCACCCTTTCCTACATTTCAACATGACTAACAACATAATCTAGTTTTAAGCTCCTGTTACTACATAGCATTCAAGATGGAGAGATGGTAATTTTAGACCAAGTTAAAGTGGACAGAAGATAATCCTGGTGTGTTCCCTGATGACCCATACACTGTCTCAGCCTGTGCTTCCCCGGGCTAGATTTTTCAGTACTCCACACTACCTTCTTCATGAGTGCTGTGTACCTTGTTAAAAAAGAAATATGTCACTGACCTTTGAGTCTAAATGATTTACGTTTGAGTCAGCTTATGGTCACGCTGCTGGTGTGGCAGAGGTGGAGTATCCCATGTCAGATGTAGCCCGAGGGATGCAGTAGTGCACGACCTCCGAGGCTCAGCGCTTGAAGTAAAGATCAGGCGGCTCGCTCCCTTATGCTTACGCCTCACTCCTGCCTTAGGAAGAACTGGCTGTGTTGGCTGTCTTTATTAGCGGCCATGATCAGCCAGTTGACCCCCTTAGGTTAGCACAGACCAGATTAAAGACTTGTGGATTTTCATACACTGGTTGTTTTGTATAAATGAACGTAAAATTTTAGGTATATGTTTT
Source organism: Coenobita brevimanus (assembly GCF_032717465.1). NCBI lineage: Eukaryota > Metazoa > Arthropoda > Malacostraca > Decapoda > Coenobitidae > Coenobita > Coenobita brevimanus. Next base: position 10,178,856 of record NC_137059.1, read on the forward strand.
TACACACACGCACACACACACACACACACACACACACACACACACACACACACACACACACACACACACACACACACACACACACACACACACACACACACACACACACACACACACACACGTAACCCCACTCCTGTCCACCAACACGGGTATATTTAAGAGGGTGACAGTGTTACCAAACCCTGGACATAATTCCACTCTGCCCAGCCGAGTCATTCATTATTAACCTCTTTTTACGTACCTAATGAGCAAACGCTACCCTTAAAATGTATTATAATGGTTATAATGATGACGGTTATTATGATTATTATTATTATTATTATTATTATTATTTATTAATTTTTAGTTTTTATATACAGTATATTAGTAATTTAAATAATTTTACTCTTATAACTGATGTTTTTCTTGTCATAACACATTTTACGTAGCGTCAGTACCGTTACCACAGATTATCCTTCCCTCCATGTTGTCTTATGACACACTGTAAAGAGCAAGATAAATAACCAAATAAATAAAAACCATAGCCTCTGACCTGTGCCTGTTTTCGTAGCGCCAGACAGAAAATTTGCTGATACTTTTATTATACCCAAGTGTGGCTAATATTTCTTTGTATATTGACACCGTGACTCGTGGTGTACCTGGAGTGTTGACACCAGGTGCTTTGAGAGAGAGAGAGAGAGAGAGAGAGAGATGGGAAGGGATGGATGTAGAATGGATAGGTGTGTAGGTGTTTGTGGTGGTGTCTACCTGTCTGGCGTCACACATTAATTCTGGTGAGGCTCCCTGCCACCCGCCCTCGCCCCACCCTCCACCCTGCATCACCTACCACAGCTACCCTACCACATCTGCCCCACCACAGTTACGGGACAGCTACCACACTATGTCAGTGACAGACTCAGCTACCACCACACCTAACAGAAATACCACAGCTACCTTACCACGGTTACGGGGAGAGTTCTTACACTATCACTGTGATAGACTCAGTTACCACCACAACTACCACAACCACCACAGCTACCCTACCACAGGAACAGGGACAGCTTTTACACTATCTCTGTGACAGACTCAGCTACCACAAGTACCATTGCTACCTTACCATGGTTTCAGGGACAGCTCTTGTACCATCGCTGTGACAAACTAAACTACCACCACAACTACCCTACCACTGATACAGGGACAGCTCCAACACTGTCGCTGTGACAGATTCAACTACCACAACAACCACAGTTACCCTAACTTGGTTTCAGGGACATTTACTTTATCTCACTGACAGACTCAACTATCACCACAACTGCCACACCACGGTTACAGGAACAACTCTTACACCCTTTATACAGACTCATTTACCACATCTGCCACACGTTCCCTCCCACTCTTACAGCCACAACTACCACTATCGGCCTTACAGACCCAACTACTACACTTAACAACTATTCGAGCACCGTTACGTGGACGACTATCAACATGTCACAGACTCGGCTACCACACCTACCACAGTTTCCGCATCACCACAATTACAGTCCAGACTACCACATCACAGTTAGGTTACAGCCATAACTACTGTGACACCGGGCGCAGGTACAGCATGCATACTATTGAACGTTACACTCTTCCTTCCCCTTTACTCTGAGCTTTATTTTTACATCTTTTCCTTTCTCTCTCTCTCTCTCTCTCTCTCTCTCTCACACACACACACACACACACACACACACACACACACACACACACACACACACACACACACACACACACACACACACACACACACACACACCATCCATCGTCTCGTGTTATCATCATCATCATCAGTGCAGCATTTATCAACCCTGGATTTATTTACACATTCGTATATATTTGCCCTTTTACTGACTGGATATAAATTGTAACTCTGATAAGTAAGTCAGTTTCTTCTGCACAGTGACATCTCTATACATGATTATACTCTCAGGTGATTTTATTTATTTACTGGAACCTGTCTAGTAATGGGGTTAAATGCAGTCTCCATCAACCCCTTCAGTAGTCGTTTTTATTTTCTCTCGCTACAGTCAGACGGTTGTATTCGGCTCAGGGGTGATCTTCAAAGGGTTACAGTCAATCTCCTTGATCCAGTACAGGAATATTTTGTGTTTTCTCCGATTCGACCAAGTAGTTTTATTTATGTCGTTGTTGTTGTGGCCCCAGGTTCATATGACGTTTGAACCTTTTGGACTGTTGGTTGAATTTGATCTGAAACCCACCATCCTCCAATCGGGGGATAGGGTTGGAGTTGAGGAACGTTTGCATACCCGAACAGCTGAGCCGTCCGGGTATATTGATGCCACAACGTGAAGGCTTGCTTGTGTCGTAGAAGGGATGACCAACATATGATAAAACGTTTTGGACATTCCTAATTTCACTTCTTTTGAAACCACAAGAGTAGGTAACCAGATGTTTGAATTTAGCATTGGGGAGCCCTTAGTAGTAATAGTGTTAATGAAGGCTGTATCTAACCATACAGTTCAGTACGACTGTTCCAAGCTTAATTAATCGTCAAGAGACAGCAAGAATAAATGTGAATGACGTCCTCGTGCCGAAGAGATTGACCTCTACAAACAAGTTCCTTGTCCTTGTAAAATCCTCTGCTTTGCGTGTGTGCTGGTGTGGTAGCGATAAAAAGCAGTTGTCACCTGATGTTTGGCGGTAAACTAGTGACGTCACATTTGCATACGAATGGCCAGATGGAAACTATCATGTGATCTGCACAACTTGACTCTGACCCTCCTACTTCCAGTCTGACAGGTAGTTCAGTGTGTGTGTGTGTGTGTGTGTGTGTGTGTGTGTGTGTGTGTGTGTGTGTGCGCAGCTTGACTGATCCTCACACTTCCAGCTAGACAGGTAGTTCAGTGTGTGTGTGTGTGTGTGTGTGTGTGTGTGTGTGTGTGTTATGAGCACAACTTGACTGATCCTCACACTTCCAGCTAGACAGGTAGTTCAGTGTGTGTGTGTGTGTGTGTGTGTGTGTGTGTGTGTGTGTGTGTGTGTGTGTTTCATGTGCACAACTTGACTCTAACACTTCCAGCCAGACAGGTAGTTCATTGTGTGTGTGTGTGTGTGTGTGTGTGTGTGTGTGTGTGTGTTATCTGGACAGCTTAACTCCGTCCCTTGCACTTCCAGGCAGACAGGTAGCTCAAGCTGGGTTGGTGAGTCTTGGAGGTAACAAGGCTTCGTGGGTGGTGGTGGTGGTGGTGGTGGTGGTGGTGATGGTGGTGCTGGGATGTTGCGTAAACCGAAAGCTAACAGGACGGATGGGTGGAAGGCCAGAATGGACGAATTAAGGCGATGGTGGAGTGGACAGAGCAGTGGGTTGCGGTGTGAAAGGATGTGAGATTGACACACGAGATCAGTGCAGACACAGGGAAGCAAGAAGAATAGAGGGAGAAAAAAATACATGAATGCAGACGGAAGAATACAAGTAGAGACGATGATAGAGAAGGGCAAGGAAAGACGAGGAACACGAATAAGTACCAGTGTCTAGACTACATTGATGTTTCTTTGGAGGGACTTGTAATTGAGGAAGTGAAATTTACTGTAGCTTCATTAAATGTCAGTATGGATGAGGGGTATGTCAGTGTGGATGAGGGAAGGTTAGTGTGGATGACGGAAGGTTAGTACGGATGAGTGAAAGTTTAGTGTGGATGAGGAAATGGTGAAGGTGAATGAGAGGTTGGTTAATTAGGATGAGGGGAAGGTCAGTGAGGATGGATGATGAAGGTTAGTATGGGTGAGGGGAAGGTCAGTAAGGGTGAATGAGGGGAAGGTTAGTATGGATGAGGGGAAGGTTAGTATGAATGAGGGAAAGGTTAGTACGGATGTGGGGTAAGTTAGGATGAATGAGGGAAAGGTTAGTTTGGATGAGGGGAAGGTTAGTATAAATGAGGGAAAGGTTAGTGTGGATGAGGGGCAGGTTAGTATGGATGGGGGAAGGTTAAAACGGATGAGGGAAAGGTTAGTATGGATGAGGGGAAGGTTAGTATGGATGGGGGAAGGTTAAAACGGATGAAGGAAAGGTTAGTATGGATGAGGGGAAGGTTAGTATGGATGGGGGAAGGTTAAAACGGATGAGGGAAAGGTTAGTATGGATGAGGGGAAGGTTAGTAAGGACGGTGGAGGGTCAGGACAGATTGAGGAATAGTAAGACGGAGGGATGAATGTGTGGAGGGTGACATGCAGACAGCTTAGGGGAGGCAGGTGATTGTGGTGGCCGATGGGATCCGATTAGACAGGAAGGTAAATGGTACTTGGTTACACAGGAATGATCGTGGGTCTTGTACAGAAGTATAAGTGAAGAATGAAAATGCAATTCGTACTATACAGACTAGTGACCATAAAGAAGAGCAGAATGATTAAATGAGAATGAGGGAAAAAATAAAACACATTGCAAATGGAAAGCAAGTAAATGAAACTGAAGAAAGAAACGACACGAAGAAATAGCACAAAACTTACACGAGCGCTACAGAGGGAAAAGTTTCAATAAAAACAGTAAAATACTATAGTTAATGGAGTGAGTTGGAGACAAAGACAGGAGGCAAACAGCGTGTGTGTGGGAGGGTAAACAGTTCCACCCTTGAGGATGAATAAAATGCGCTTCTGTTGTCTCTTGGTCGCCTGGGTCAGTATTTGCATTGTGTATAAGCCCCAGCCCGCCCAGTGGCATGCTTTATACACCTGCACCCCGACAGCGGATTTGGTGTTCTGTTATTGCTGCCACAAGACGATTTCTTCAACTTGGGAGAGACTTTTCAAACTGGACCATTTAGCTATAGCCTCCAGTAACTCCATATGAGAGATTCTTATTAAAATTGAATAGCATCTTGTGGAAGTTGTTGTTTGTGTTTAATCCCGGTCTCTGGGCGAGCACACCCGTCGACCGCAGGTATACAGTTGCTTCTGTGGACTGTCCTACAGGCCGAGTACAGTACATGCACAGTGTAAAAATCTGGCTGTCCCCTTGAGGTAGATAACGTCTCATGAGAGTCGAACCAGGGTCCTTCTCACGACGAGCTTTGGCCCCCGGGTAGACGTCGCAGGTGCTCCACCCAGGGCACACAGCGCCACCACGTAGAGGCTTCTCGTCTGGAGGTAGCAAGAATAAACCAAATAAGACGTCATCTGGGTGAAGGGGTTAACATCATCAGCCCGATGACCAATTTATTAATTTTTTTTAGGTAGGGAGGGGGACGCCCACTAGCCATTCACTCTGGTATGTTTTTCTTCTTCCAAACACGACCGAAATGTAGAATAATCTCTGCTGTCTGTCCTGCATTGTTTTTCCTGCTGCTGCGTCGTTTATAAACCTCACTCCTACCCACCCACCCACATTATTATTCCTTACCTCTAAATCTATCCTGTAATTTGCTGGTTTTGGTTCTCCTCCTTCCTTCCTTCTGAACCCCGTCACTACGGAAGGCTGGTGATACCTCCTAAGGCGATGAAAGGTGTCACATGGTAATAAGAATAAAATATTGTTCCTAAGGGGGGGGGGTTACGCCTGGAAAAGATAAAGTATTAAAAAAAGTCATCGTCGTATCGCATTTCATTTTCAGTGAAACCTGGTGTATAGGTTGGTCAAGGAAGAGGTGATTAGTTTTTTAGGCGAATGTGGATCCGGATGCAGGAATAGTCTTATAATTTGTTGGCGTTGGCGGAGGTATGCGCTCTCTGTGATTGTGTAACAGGACAGACTAAGGCCGTAAATTGACTATGTCAGACCGTAAAATATTCTTCTGGTAAAAAAAAAAAAAAATGCAGCAGTGAATCATAAATTTTATTGGCTATGGCAGTGGTATGCGCTCTGTGCATTCTAGGTTCTTCAGCTTTCCATTTGCTTTTCAGTCCCCTTTTTATTCTCGTTGCTTATTAACTTTGTTATTCCTCCCTAGAATTTGTCTCCTGCTTCTTTATCCTGTAATTTCTTTATTCAGTTATAATCTTTTTGTTCTGTTTTTATTCTCCCTCCTTCCCTCATTTCTACTTTACACTTCATTTTTCTTCATATACTGTTCTTTATTTCTTCTTCCCAGTTTCCTTCTCTGTTCCTCCCCGTCCTTTCCATTTCTCTCTCGGTCGTGTTCATTCACGTCAGCCACAGTGCTAAACACAGTTTTATTCTTCGTATCCTCGTTCCCAACTCAAAGTTCAGATTACCTCTCATCTTAAATCTCTCTCTCCTCTTTTCCCCTCCTCTTCCGGCTATCTTCGTAATTTTATTCATTCATTATTCATTCATTCATTCATTCACTCACTCACTTATTCACTCACTCACTTATTCATTCACTCACTCACTCACTTATTCACTCATTCATTCATTTACATGCACCATAAAGGTTAGTGTAGATGCTCGTCCTTGCTACTGTCTTGTCCCACTTGCTACGCTTCATTCCATCTTATCGCTGTATCACCTTGTGGTCAGCCCGATAAGGAACCGTACACGGTAAAAACTTTAACATGACAGCGTCCTTCATTTCCTGGGTACAGATTTAACAACCTGGTGATCGGGAGAAGTATTGTATAAATGATCTTAACCAGTTTACAGGATACACAGGTTCCGTGAAAGTTATCATCACAGATCCTTGTGTTTTTTAATTTATTTTATTTTATCAACGTATTCTGATAATGTATCTCACAGGCTGCTGTTGCCACCACCAGGCCGTTATATTTAGTTTAGCTGATACCTTTGAAGTTTGAGAGAATTTATATTTAGCTCTCAGTTACCACTTCTGTACGAAAAATCTCCCCTAAGCTGAACAAAATCATCTGGAGGTAGCAAGATAAAAAAATACTTCATGGGATTAAATAGGCTAATATATCCTAACATTTAATTGTTACGTGTTTGGCAGGTGTGCGAGTGGTGATAAAAGTATACACAGTCAGTCTTATACACCTCATAAGCTTAGGAGAAATTATAAATACATTACCAGTACTAAAATCCATAAGTAGCAGAGTTTTTTCCTAATGATAAAGAGATATGAATTTCTCTTGTATTCTCGTATATGGGTGGGTTTATGCGGCAGGCATGGTTGTACTGTTTTTCGTGTGTGTGTGTGTGAGAGAGAGAGAGAGGGAGGGGGGGGAGGATAAATGGGGGTGTGATTGTCAGTGTATGTATGTGAACATGACTTGCTGCCAGCTTACCGTACACCTTGAATGCCTTACACTCCCTGCCATAACCTACACCTTGACACACAGACGAAACACCACTCCACACCTTGACACACATAGCACTCCATCACACCCTGATACACACAACACTCCCACATCACACCCTGATACACACAACACTCCCACACCACACCCTGATACACACAACACTCCCACACCACTCCCTGATACACGCAACTTTCCCACACCACACCCTGATACACATCCCTACACCATGCCCGGACATACAGCACTCTCACACCACACCCTAACACAGACACAGTACTTCCATTCCACACCCTGACACACTTCACATTTCTGACGTGCACAAAACCCCAACTTCACACCCTGACACACCCAACACCCTGATACACAACAGTCTTTTTCCACACTCCCTACCGATGCAATCAGAGAACGTCTTTATTATTTTATTACGGTTGCCGCCAAGACGATTTCAGTCAGCCATGGAAAGATCCTCACATTCAAGGGTTAGAAACATACTTCACCAGTCGTTTCAGTCAGGGGTGTTTTTCTGCTTAAATTCCCACCCTCCAGGCAGTTTAATTAATGTACTTATCTGAGTGGTGAGTTTATGGTCCGCCCCACACATGCACTCCTTCAATAATAATAAGAGGTCCCCTGCATGTTCCTCCATTCTCACAGAACGACCACTTCCACAGCCGCTGGTTTTACGTTAAGATGCTAAGCAATGTAACCTTCACCCCTCTTTTCCACTTCCATCTCCTTAGGCGATGATGACTGCAGGCACGCGAAAGCAGTATTAGAACAGTTACCAGGAAGTCCTTTAGTCTGCTTCAAATCTCCCCACGAAACCTAGCCATGTTTGCGATTCTTTACGTGATGTTAAACACATGTAAGTGTATTTAATTTGGGTGGAAGGGGAGGAGGGGGGGAGGAGACTGTTCATAGATGACGTCACTCCTGCCGGTAGCTTCAAGTCATGGATACAGTGTTCATTGTGGATCTCATCATCATCATCATCATCATCAGCAGCAGCAGCAGCAGCAGCAGCAGCAGCAACAACAACAACAGCAGCAGCAGCAGCAGCAGCAGCAGCACAGTGACACGCACCCAGGCAGCCACTCCTTCCTGTGACGTCAGCTAATTGTCCTGCACAGTGTACATAATGCCTTACCGGCGTGCTGGGGCGGGGGTTTAGGCCACGGGGGCCGACCTGGTCTTATTATAAAAGTTACGAATCACTAAAGTTAGCACAGAGGTAGATAATGGAGGTGAGGGAAGGTTTGAGAGGGAGTACAAGTATTAAGTTATGTCTGCTTTAACCTAGCTTAATAATACCATCTCGCCGTCTGGTATGCTAAGCTGTGACAGAAGATTAACACTGGAGTATGATGCTCTGGTCTTTTTCTGCCCTTGAACTACGGAAAATAAGCCGCAGAAGGACGAAAATCTCGACCAAGGCAAAGTGGACTAACTGTACCATGACCGATTCTTTTTTAGTATTACGGTGTTCAATATATTTTAAGTGCTGCTTAAAGCTTTATACTTTTTTACACAAGATGGGAAAGGGATACTGTAAACTTGCATCAAATTCATGTATTCTCTCTCTCTCTCTCTCTCTCTCTCTCTCTCTCTCTCTCTCTCTCTCTCTCTTTCAGTTCCGAAAGCGTTATGGGATGTCATAAATGAAAACACCTGTGGCGTAGTATCATCACGACATGAATTGGAAATAATTACGAAATACAAAGGTTGTTTTGACTAATAGAAACTGTTGCCCCTCAGTTCGTATTTCGTGTGTCGATAAGATTAATTTGGTTAGCCTGAGAAAGGATGTCGTTGGTTTACTGTGCACACACGGAAGGAATGAGATGACGGTAGGGGTTAGTGACGGGATGGGTGGAGAGAGAGAGAGAGAGAGAGAGAGAGAGATGGTGAGAGAGAGATGGTCATCGTCCCTGCCAAGGGGAAAGAGGGATGCTGAGAGTGAGGGTGAGGGAGTATCAAGGGAGGAGTGAGGGCGTAGGCGACCTTGCAGTGACGCGTGTGAGTGATGACTGGCAGGGATGTTGACCATTCTCTCTCTCTCTCTCTCTCTCTCTCTCTCTCTCTCTGTCGTCAATACTATTCTGATCACAGTTCTTTTGACCTGCGCTTGCATTTTTCCCGTCTAGCTGTACACACTCACTGCTTTATGTTCAACCCCCTAATGCGAGGGATAACAGAAACTGTCTTTCGTGTATACATTTTCCTTCAGTTTGTCTTTCTCACTGCCGGTGATCCATAGCCTTTTAAATTAAGTATTTCCAGGCATTTAGAAATGATTAAATCTTCATATTTGTTTACTATTATCCTCGGAAAGAGTTAGTTGTGCAGAACCTAATCCTTGAGTTCTTTCTTTTCTATTAAAAAAACAACAGCTTAGCAATATCTTCCTGGTGCATGAGAATACAGAAGCTTGGTGTGTTTGGCGCATGTCAGTACCCTGAGTCACTTCCCACACAGGCGGGGGTCAGTGACTGTGCCAGTCATGTCAGTACCCTGAGTCACTTCCCACACAGGCGGGGGTCAGTGACTGTGCCAGTCATGTCAGTACCCTGAGTCACTTCCCACACAGGCGGGGGTCAGTGACTGTGCCAGTCATGTCAGTACCCTGAGTCACTTCCCACACAGGCGGGGGTCAGTGACTGTGCCAGTCTCACCAGGCAACCAACTGGCTGCCTGCCACTGCCCGGCTTGGCCTTAATAACGGGACAGATCCGCCGTAAAAACTTGTAGCGATCATTTATAATATTCCTGCTGCCTGGGTAATTGCACCAACTTTGTATCACAGCGTCCTGATGGTTACAGCCATGTGGTACAGTTGTACTCCTCTGCGTCAGTTTCACACACTGGACATATTCGTTACTTTACTCCTTGGCCTATGGTACCAGAGAGAACATCTGTGGGCAGGGAAACACACGAAACCTTTCTTCTACTGTAAGTACGTCAATATCTGGTTCAGGAAAGTGAGAGTAGAAGTTGTGGATTACTCGTAATAAAGCATGTCTCCCTGATCGTAAAGCAGTTTGTTTATTGCTGTGTGTGTGTGTGTGTGTGTGTGTGTGTGTGTGTGTGTCCTCATATTACAACATCGTAATTCACAGCCGCCTTGTTCAATAAAGTGGCCCGTTCACTACTGTTTGTCTATTTTTTTTTTTATGTGGTGGTGATGATGAGGATGCCATTTATTATTATTATTATTATTATTATTATTATTATTATTATTATTTCGTATCACCGTATCCATATACAGTATTCACAGCCGTGTGTCAACAGCACCCAGGTTACGGCTGTTTTCGTGTCAGTTTGTTAACATGGAAATATCTATGACATTTTTCTCCCGAATCAAGGGAAAAGTCCTTTTGTCCGAGCGTCATGCAACACGAGAGGTGGAAGTGTGGTGCAGGTACAAAAAAATACACACACACACACACACACACACACACACACACACACACACACACACACACACACACACACACACACACACACACACACACACACACACACACACACACACACACACACACACACACACACACACACACACACACACACACACACACACACACACACACACACACACACACACACACACACACACACACACACACACACACACACACACACACACACCGAGCGGCGTGCGTATAGAGGTGGGGACAAATGTTCTCCTGCTGTTCGACTACATCTACTTCACGCTTATGTCATGGCCGTCACTTGTCTCCCTGATGCGTCATAGCAGAGAATTATCTGTGAGCAGAAAACCACACCAAGTCCCTCTCTCTTTAGGGTTATTTGGCAGCAGAAGGTGACATAGATTAGGTGAACTATTAGGTGAACTTTTGTGTCCGACGGTACTTTAATGTGGGTCAAACACCACTGGTGAACGGGGACATAGGCAACGTGACAGGGAGGCGATGGTCACACACACACACACACACACACACACACACACACACACACACACACACACACACACACACACACACACACACACACACACACACACACACACACACACACACACACACACACACACACACACACACACCTTCTGCTCTCTCCCCTCACATTCGCTCACTGTCTCCATACATTCTGATTGTTACTCGCACTCCCTCACACTTATTCTCCTTTACACTCATCCCTCACACTCACTAATCCCTTACACTTAAGACTTACCTCCCTTGACACTTTCACTCTCAGAACTGCATTCATCCTCAAAGTTCCATCACACTTATTCCATTACAGTGCCTCATTTTCTCATGGGGAGAGAGAGAGAGAGAGAGAGAGAGAGAGAGAGAGAGAGAGAGACCGGCTGGTTCTCGCCGCAGCGTAAATAAGAGGTAAATATGGCAAGGTCCTGGTGGTAAGTATGTCATAAATGCAGACGGTACCGTAAGTGTCATCAGTGGGGTGGGTGACCAACTCTGCCCCGTCTGGGTGTTGGCTTAGCGGTACCATTGTTGCTGTTTCCTGTTGTGGGTTAGACCAACCTATGCGTATATGTAGACACCAATCAACGACCTTTATAATTCTGGTGTAGCTAAATCCTCTGTGGATGTTTATACCGTAATAGATGCTTCCTGTTGTGAGTTAAACCAACCTGTGTACGTAGGCACCAACCAGCCACCTCTATACTTGCTCTAGTGTAGCTAAATGCTCTGTGGATGTTTATAATAGATGGTTCCTGTTGTGAGTTAGACTAACCTGTGCGCGTATGTAGGCACCAACCAGCCACCTCTATACCCGCTGTTCTGTAACTGTGTTGTGTTAGAGCAACCTGTGCGTATATGTAGGCACCAACCAGCCACCACTATATTTGATGTTATGTAGGTAAATACAACATTTAGGCACGATCCACGTGAACCGACTCAAGTGTGCCTAGTCGCTGTATGGATGTTTATTAATAGATACTTCCTGTTTTGAGTTAGAGGGACCTGTGCATGTGTATAGACAGGCTTCATCCACGTATATACTCTCTCTATGTTGACCGGTGTTCTGTCATTTTATCTAACCGTTACCATCCAACTCTAATTATTCTGGAATTGCTGATTGCTCTGTCGGTAATACTGTGTACTCAGGACAAGGAAATAAGCATATCTGAGATAACCTACATCCAACTGTCCTCGGTTTGGTACCGTATATCTGATTGTTCTATGGACATTTATATCGGACAATTAGACAACACCCAGCCGTACACGGTATTCACTTTGCGGACATTTCTATCAAGCCAGAATGACAATGCTGACACGACCCATCTCTGCCTGCATGTTGTATTACCTGTCCATGCTGGCCTACTGATCCACTGCAGATTCTGGCAACTGTACCTGTGTCGCACTTACTTTGATCCCCCGACCATCACCACCCCCACCCTAGCAGTACTGTTTTTTTTTTTTTTTTTTTTTTCTCGACCTGATTCTCTCTCTCTCTCTCTCTCTCTCTCTCTCTCTCTCTCTCTCTCTCTCTCTCAGTAACTTTTAGTTCTGCAGTGTTTGGTTAGGTACTTTTACAGCACTAAGTCTCTCATGGTTTCTGTTGTTTCCTGTTTTATTGCGTGGAGTCGTGAGCATCCTCCTTTACGCTAATTAATTATTGCTTGTGCGTGCGTGTGTGTGTGTGTGTGTGTGTGTGTGTGTGTGTGTGTGTGTGTGTGTGTTTCTCGCCACACCCTTTGAAATACATTGTGAAACTTAACATCCATTCTGTTTGGTTGATTTCTATTTTAGTTCATTCTGTTTCACGACGATTTTCTTGAACCCTAGTGAGGCCTTGCGACCCCAGCTTTTAGATATATCCTTCATTAACTCCTTCACTCCTAGGGGCGCTTCTTGAACTGAATGTAATAGTGTAATATTGGATAAAACATACTTCCAAAAATATCCTGGGTGTGAAGTAGATCACCATTTTGAGGTGACGATTTGAACTGGAAGAAATCGTCCATCGTTCACTTAATTAATGGACAGTTGTTAATTCTTAGTCAGGATGTTAATGGTTATAATTTTTAATATTATTATTGGGCTAAATTTGTCTTGATCGTGGTAAAACTGTCTGAGGTTAGCCGAAATGAAATGGAGAGCATGTAATTCGTAGCCACAGTGATAACCCTTGCCTTCCCTCCTTTTCCTAAGGCATACTACTTGTGCTTTAAACCATGTCAGGATTGCTCACTAAGTTGTCTCTTTCCAGTATGATCGCTCTTATTTTACCTTCAACCCTAACAGACTAACCTAACCTCATTTAATCTGATCTCCTTTAAGCTAACTCAGCCTAACTTAATTGGCTAAATTAACGTAACCTAACCTAGCCTGTCTCGAAAAGAAAGACGTGGCGAAACAGATTACAATTTGGTAACATACCTGCCTGAGACCCCCGAGTTTTGTGTATGTGTATTGCGTCACCGTGAGGCGGTCACCTGTGATTTACGGTGACGCTGAGTCGTATTCTTGCCAAACAACATTTACTACCACATTCTTTAGCGACTTTAGTTGCGTATTACATCGAATTTCTCTAGTCTGCTATATGCTACTTATCTTTAACCTTTGGACTGCGGGGATTTTTGTCGACTGAATAAAATCGCCAGGTTTTAGCCTGCGAATAAATAACATTCCTACGTGTATTAGTAGTAGAAAAACGGTTACTCATTTTTTTAATCACATTGCTAGGATTCCTTTCAGCGAATCTAAGAGTTAGTTTTGACGTAGCTTGCATCAGAAATATACAGCAGGATGATACATATGTGTAATGCATGAAATAAATCGGTGGGGAGGGCTTGTTACTAAATCAAAACCAAGGAGAATACGACCCGTTCTGCACAAAGGCAGTGGTGTGTCGGTGTGGCCGTAAAGTCAGAAATCCTGGTCCTGTGTTGTGTAATAATGGAAGTTTACAGTGTGCGGCACCCTTGGATGGCCAGTGTATTATACCACCAGCACTGAATGTAAACCCATGGAAAGAAATTGTGTGAGAGAGAGAGAGAGAGAGAGAGAGAGAGAGAGAGAGAGAGAGAGAGAGAGAGAGAGAATGTTATGTAATTACTCACCCATCGGTGTTTTGGTCCATGCAGTGTGGGGAGGGATACCAGGAGTGTGTCTTGAACCTTGCAAATAAACTCTAGGGGAAAACATGACATTTACCCTATTAAGGCCACGATTTGTTTTCCATATCCAGATGATTCTCCTCAGCCTATAGGAGATGATTCGAACTGAAGTAGTCAGATGCATCCTTTATTAAGTCCTTTACTACTGTACTTGGATGCTATTGTAACCTGACCGAATCTTTTATCAGTTGCAAGAAGACAAGCCAAGGAGATAGATACAACGTACAGTACATTAACACCACAGCTACGATGCTCTTGTAAGCTGAGTGATGGTGTGGGAGTAACAAGAAAAAAATACAGAGAATTAGATACAGCCTTCATCAACACATTCACTTTAGTACTACAGATGCTATTTTAGGCTGAACTATTCGTGTGGTAGTAGCAAGAATGAATACCATGACCGTATGTATGCTTATGTAAGTTGAATGAATCGTCTGATGGTAGCAGGAATGAAATACAAGTGGCGCTATCGGGCGAAAGAGGTAAAAATAAGGGGTGTAACTGGTGTGGGCGTTTGATAAGTGTGTGTGATGGCTAAAGGGTGGAGGGGGGAAAGGAAGGCTGAAGGGTGGAGGGGGAGAGGGAGGTGGACACGAAGAAAAGTCACCATCAACTGAAAGACTTTTTTTTTTTTCTCTCTCCAATACTCTTTACGGTCAGTGTCTCCGGCACGTCCCAAACCTTTTCCTTCCTTTTCAGGCCTTCAAAATCCTGGCCGCGTCCACACCCACCACCACCTCTCTTGCCTCATCTCCGCCGCTACGTCGCTCTGCACTTTTACGGTCTTTTGGTTTTCTAGTTTGTTTGCCGAGGCGTGTGATGGTCAGATTGTGGTGTTTAGATCATGGTTAGGTCGGCATTGGCGTGGCCGTTGTTTCACGCTGACACCCGCGTGGAAATCTTTAATTGGGGTTTGTTACAATTGGTCACATTAGTTGATGTTGCTGGCGACTACAAATACTTTTTTTTTTTTTTTAACCTTGGTTTCTTTGTGCTTTTGCAAGATGTCTCAAACTTTAACAAATCAGTGTAAACGAAATTTGTCACTGGCCTCCCAAGTACAACTTGCGTGACTCCTTTGGCAGCTTTTCCCCCTTTAAAACCCTCTACTACCTCAGAATGACCAAAAAAAAAAAAAAAAAAAAATCACGATCACAAAACTCGGTTATCCTTAGCACTGTATCATGCACAAGACAGATCGGTCACTTCTGTGTTATTGATCAGCCGCATGATGAACGTGTATGCCTACATATCCCCCCCCCCCAGGATATGAATATATACATGTATCCAACGAACATAGAGGAACTTTGATGACTTGCTTTCATTATTTAAATATACTGCACGATGCTGTTAATGGTTATGATTCATCAACTCCCATACCCTAGTCCACCACACCTTTGTAGACGATAATACGAAAAATATATAATTAAAATATTACAAAAATTGTCACGCATAACATACCTGAAACAGAATGCCTTGAATAATTTAATCTGCACAAAAGTCCAGTCAAGTAACCATTTACCGGACGCCTGAGCTGTTTGTTACAAACTTTTTTGTATGTCAAAAATATAGCGATAGATTTATATGAATTACAGTGATTACATTCAGTACGAGAAATTACCGAGTGTTGTAGCTTTTGGAGTAGATAAATTGACTCCCCCCGCCTCCCCCCCCCCACACACCTCCACCTGGATTCACTTAAGCTGTAAAAGATCGTCTGGCAGTAGAAGGAATAAACTACAAAAAGACGTCGTCGTATTGAAGGGGTTTAAGGACACGGTGTGTGAAGAGGAAATTGTGAAGTGCGAGAATGTGTGTGTCGAGTGGGTTTGCCTTGGAGCCTTGACTTGTGTGTTTGTGTATGAGAGAGAGAGAGAGAGAGAGAGAGAGAGAGAGAGATGAAAAGGGACATTAATATAGCCTACCAGTCACGCTATTTAGCGAAATTGAAGGACGTGTAAGGTTGCCATACTTCCTTCTCTTACACACACACACACACACACACACACACACACACACACACACTCTCTCTCTCTCTCTCTCTGTCTCTTATTTATTCTCCACCACCATCTCTCCCGCACCTTCCTTCTCCATCACCTCTCCTCAGTGACCCTCCTTACCTCCGTCAACACCTCTTACTCAACTCCCTTCCTCCCTTTTCCACTCTCCTTCACCTTCCCTCTCCACCCCCTACCTCACCCAACACCCCGCCCTGTGGATGTTGACACCTGGGGCCATACAAAGCCTCCATTCATCCCTGTTTACCTGTACTCTTTATTCCATTCCACTTCTCCACCCTTTCTTCCTTCTCTCTTTACCTCTACCCTCCCTCTTGACCTCCACCCTTTCTTCCTTCCTTCTTTACTTCCACCCATTCTTCCATTCTTCTCTACCTCCACCCTTCCTTCCTTCTTTATTTCCACCCATTCTTCCTTCCCACTTTACTTCCACCCTTTATTCCATTCCCCTTTGCATACTGTACAATAGACTATTAATTTGTAACATGCAAAACGAATAATTACTACGAAGCCTGCCATGGCAAGGAGGTAAGGTGCGTGTGAGTGTTCTGGTCACTCTGGTGTGACCCGCTGACCCCCCAGGCCAAATGTAGGGCAGCAGCAAGTGTACGCGATGAGAACAAAGCGTGGCCTTAGCGTGAGTACCACAGGCCAGCAAACACGTAGGATGAGGAAGGGTGGGTGTAGGAGGGAAAGGAGGAGAGAAAGAAAGGTAGGGAGCGTGAAGGAAATGAGGACAGGAAGTCGTGGGGAGAAAGAGACTGAGGGATGAAATGGGAAAAAAAATAGAGGGTGGCAAGGAAAAGGAAAGAAAGGTGAGAGGGGAGAGAAAAAGAGGGTGATAGAGGGAGGAAGAGAGGAGGAGTTGTAGAGGAAGGAAGAAAGAGAGTGGTAAAGGAAGGAAAGAAAAGGGTGATAGAGGGAGGAAGAAAGGGAAGTAGGTAGAGAGAGGAAGGGAGGAGGATAACAAAAGTAGGAAGAGAGAGAGGGTGACAGAGGAGGAAGAAATAGAAGGAAAGTGATCGAGGGAAGAAGAAGGGGGGGGGTGATAGAGGGAGGGGAAAATGGGAGGGTGATAGATGGAGGGAGAAAGGAAAGAGTGAAGTGGAAATGAGAAAGAAGAAGGGGGTAAGAGATAGGAAGAAGGAGTAAGGTGGGGAATTTAAGGAAATGATCATAAAGGGAGGAAGAAAGGTAGAGGTGATAGAGAGAAGAGTGAGAGGAAGGACAAAGAGAAAGTTTAATATATATGCAGGAAGAAATAGAGGGTGATAGAGTGTGAAAAGTAAGGGATGATAGAAAAAGAAAGGGAGAGAGATTCAGGAATATAAGAAGGGGAGACAGAAGAAGGAAAAAAGACGTATGATTGAGACAGGAAATAGGGAAGGAGTACCGTAAGAGAGAGAGAGAGAGAGAGAGAGAGAATTATGGTGGCGTATGAAGTAGGAGAGTCTCGGTGAAAGAGGCGTTGTTTGCTATAGTAAGAGAGGAAGTAGGAGGGAGTGGCTCCATTGTTTATTGAATGAGTGAATTACAAGCTGGCAGTGTTGCGGGAAATCCGAGAGACACAAAGATTAATGCACTGATAAAAACATAGTTTACTGGAAAGAAAAGACATACAGTATATGTAAAAGACACAAGCATTGAGGGTGTTGATAAGAATGACGTACTGTGATGATGGGGTGGTGAGCTGGCGTAATAACACCTTCCTGTTAATATACACACAGGATGTAGGTCAGGTGAGGTATCTGACACAACGGCACATTATTACCACAGTGACGGGAGACGCAAAGGAAAATTATTATATTTTTTGTGTGTATATCTCACCAGTTGGGGAAAAATGAATAAAAAAATACGATTATTGGCAGCAGGACAGCGGGATGATCGTTGCGATCTTGACGAGAAAGGCAAAAGAAATTACAGTATCCTGTTTACATTCATCAAAGTTAAGCCCTTCAGTTCGATAACGTATTATGTTTCATACTTGATATTCAACTCAGAAGAGACCTGTAGTAGTGAAAAGGCTAACCACCTCAGCCACAGGACGTACTTTTTAATTATATGATCATCGCCAGACTCATCAACAGACTGGGACAGACCTCCTTGAGATGGCGTGGTTGATGAATTTTGCAGTGGTCAGTAAAAGCTGAATGTACAAAGACGTGACCAAGACCAGGACGCAGATATTTGAACCGCAGTCGATTTCTGGATTCTTTGTCAAGAATGTCTGGGTTAGATTTGGTTAGTCCGTTAAGTTAGGTTAGTGTATTGACGTCAGGTTCGGAAGCATATTTCCGAATCGTAGTCGATGTCGGCATTCATTCATTTTCTGGAAGATCTTGGTTATATTAGGTTAGTCCGTTAGGGTTAGGTTAGGTTTGGTTAGGCTATGGATAAATAAAGAGTGATCATGTAAAAAGAGCGAACTTAGCACTTTGTGCTGAAATAGCTTGCAGTTATGGAAATACGAGTATGGGAGCAGCACAAGGTAACGTTGATGACCGTGTTGATGTGAGAGGGTGAGATACAAGCCGCGTGTTGTTTACTCCTAGCCAGCTTTATGAGTCCTTCAGTGTTTACAAAGGTCAGAGGGGCGAGTCCTTGTGGAGGGGCGTCAGAGCCTACATTAGCACCTTCACAACATCGACCACTTTATTGGTTTTGTTATTACAATCGCCAAATAATTTTGCTCAGCTTAGGACAGACTTGCAGTAGTGAAGGGGTAAATGAAAGCTGTAGTTTATTCCTCTAGTTAGATTAATCTTTCCAAAGGTGGATGAAATAGCCTGAATGTAGCAGGAATGAAGTGATAGAGATGTTATCACACGCATAATAGGTTAACACCTTCACTTCGATGACCATTTTCATTTTTTACCCTAGGTATCAGCAGACGATTTCCTGCGGCTTCGGAAGGATCTCTCAGACTGAAAACCTAGCACTGTGTTTAGTAACCCACGTTGCTTGGATGAAGAGTTTTCTGGATCATTCTAGCTAATCCCTGCAGGTTGTAATCATCCTAGGAAAGCCCCCTGTTAATGGAGGGGTTAATGAAATCTGTAACCAACCCCTCAGGATTGAAAATTCACTCCTCAGCTAAGTAAAATAGATTGGAGACAGCAAGATTGAAACAGTAAATAAGTACGTCAAATGTTGAAGGAGTTACGAATGACAACATAATGAAGAACCTAAAGAAAAGGATGTTAAACGAAACTTGTTACTGATTACCTGTCTTCATTTGTTATTATTGCCACCATCAGACGATCTTAATTAACTTTGGAAAGAATTTATGAACTTGAGGGCTTAATTGTATCTGTATTAACCGATTCACAATTGGGAGGCTTTTCTATGTTGAATCAGTGTGGAATTGGCAGAATTGAAATAAGAAAAAGACCCAGTCGTTGTGAGGGAAGTTAAAACTAAAGAGAGAAGAAAGTAAATGACCAGACAGTTGAATGAAGTCTTACCTTCGGTGAACGCGAAAAGTTACTGTACTCAGAGTAACACTTTTTTTTATGAGGCGAATTTGAATAATGGAAGTGTTGAAAAGTATCTCGATGAACCATTGAATGGTTAAAAATTTCCTTAGCGGAATATAGTACTTCAAAGGATACAAAAAGGAAGAAAGTTTGCCGGTTCTTTGAAAGCAGTGATAAGAAACAGGGAAGTGAGCATGGAAGTGAAAAAGTTACTGCGTGACAGTATTACAATACCAGCTCTAACGTATGGAAGTGAAACTTGGACCTTGTTGGAGGGATACAAGTCAAGAGTGAGGGCAGAGGAAATGAGTTATTTGAGAGGAGCATGTGGAGTCACATGGAGAGACAGACTGACAAATGAGGAAGTGAAGGAGCGTTGTGGTGTGGATGTGGATGTGATAGGAAGCGTTAGGAGAAACACACTGAGGTGGTTGGGCCCGAGGTCAGGAGAATAGAATAACGAGAGACTGACGATGAGAGTGTATGTGAGTGAGGTGGAGGGGGGAGAGGGAGGGGGAGGCCAAGGATGAGATGGAGGGATGGAGTGGAGAGGTATATGAGAGAGGGGGTGTGTGAGCTAGGAGCAGGGCAGTGAAATGGGGAAGGACAGGGCGACATGGAGGCGATTTGTTTGTGGCCACCCCTTACGGTGTTAATGCGTCTGATAGTAGATAGCTAGGCTAGATAGAATATAATGCTGTGGATTTGACTCGAGTAAAATAAACAAGCGCATCCATGGCAACAAAAGGGTTAAGTGAAGAAAAATGTGTGTTGTGGTGTGGGTGGGGTAGGTGGGTGGAGATGAATTAGGTTGGCTGAGTGTTTACATTAGGCTGGTGGCTGCACGTCCTTCTTGCTCCTTTGGTTTGCTTGTGTTGTTGAGCTGTATTTTGGTTGGTGAAGCAGACATCATAGTGATCCATCCTTTGCTAATCGTTTCGCATATTGCATATTTTCACAAAGATGACACCTTTACAGTATAATTCTTGTCATCACCAGAAGATATATATTTACCTGAGGAGAGTTTTTGAACTGTATAAGTTAGATATTCAGTAGCTTTCATTAACTCGTATATACAGTAGCTAGGACGGTCTCTTAACCTGAACACAGTCGTCTGGTAGCAGCAAGAAAAAAAATAAACAACGCAGTCTTTTTTCGTTCTCGTTGGCATAGGAGTAGAAAGGAACTCCCAAGCTGAAACTTACCATACTGATATAAATAATCATATTGATATAATCATTTTCATATTTTTTTCACTGCTTTTGTCATGGTAATTTGCTGAAATTTTAGAATGGCAATATTATTATGAAGCTGCGTTTCCCTTGTATAGATAAATATTAATACTTCAACAAGACGACGTCCTGGTTTTACTTTTACTCTTGATGCAACCAGACAATTTATTCAGATTAGACGGGGTTACGGGAGATAGCCCTATTGCATTGATCTGAATTAAATCCCCTGTCGGTACCAAGACTAAAAAAAAAAAGACAAGGGATTAGCATTCATTATTATATATTTCATTTGTCATTAACTAAAGGACTTTTGTAAACAGTTGCTAATTATAAACGTAATAATATTTGCATACCACTTTTTACTCCCTCATTTACCACCACTTGACTGTGACCAAATATGACGAGAGGCCTGAGAGAGAGGGGGAGGGTTGACAGTGCATGATGAAAGTGAGTGTGCGAGTAGGATAAGTATAATATGTGTAGGAGTGCATGAGAGAGAGAGAGAGAGAGAGAGAGAGAGAGAGAGAGAGAGCATAATGAAAGTGAGTTAGCGAGTAAGATGGGGACTGTGTGTAGCTGTACATCGGGGAGAGAGAGAGAGAGAGAGAGAATAAATTCTGTAGGCAAAATAAGTCAGGCAGGTGCCAAACGATCCAAATTAGTGAGGTTAAGGACACACAACTCGGCTTCTTCGTCCCTTTGTTTATACAGAGAGTTTCATCCCTTTGTTTTTACTGAGAGAGAGAGAGGGGGGGGGGGATGAAGGATTGCTTTTGTGTTAGGGCGTACCGTACACTTACAGACTTGCAATAATTTTTCCTCTCAGTTAAAATATATTTTTGCCAGAAGAACGGGCAGGAGTATGGGAGGCCAGCACTATTTTGCCCTCCTGCAAAACAAATCATAGAAGAGGATATGGAGAGTAACTAAACGCAGGTCATAGTTACAAGGGGAAAATGATAGTAGTTAAGATAAATTTATACAGGAAATCAACAAGATATGGGAAGCTTGTGCACTCTCCAGTTCTAGCCCTTCCTTGATTAAAAAAAATAGTTACGTGATGAATACTGTAATAACTACCAAGGCAAGATTTGTTTCTGCCGGATGAACAAGACGCACGCGTGGCTTCTGTACCCTTGCGTCGTTATCCTTCATGCATAAAGCAGTGTTAGTTAGGAGAGGGTATTGGTGGTAAGTTATATGTTGGTGTGTTGATGGTTTGACTTGGGGTGCGGCTTGTTATCTGATGTATCCTGCTGCTTGGTTTGTATTGTGCCTGACATTGTTACCATGGCGGTCTGATCGCATGTTTGACGCTGGCTGGTGGGTGCAAACTGTTTGGAGGATTGCGTGTGTGTGTGTGTGTGTGTGTGTGTGTAAGAGAGAGAGAGAGAGAGAGAGAGAGAGAGAGACTGCCATAATTACCATGCCTGCCTGGTAGCTTGTTTGACACTGGCTGAAGGGTGCAGTGTTTGGAGGATTGTGTGTGTGTGTATGTGTGTGTGTGTGTGTGTGTGTAAGAGAGAGAGAGAGAGAGCCTGCCATTATTACCATGCCTACCTGGTGACATGTTTGGCACTGGCTGATGGATGTAAAGTGTGCGGAGGATTTTGTGTGTGTGTGTGTGTGTGTGTGTGTGTGTGTGTGTGTGTGAGAGAGAGAGAGAGAGAGAGAGAGTGAGAGTGAGAATGTGTGTGTTTGTGTGTGTAAAGGTACATGAAGGTTTATCGGTTCAATCCATCACGTAAATTAACTCCTGAATAAAATCTTCCGAAGGCAAAAAAATAAATAAATAAAAGAATCCTTGGGCTGAATGGTTTAAGAGCTAGCGGGGAAAAATGATAATCTGGAGTGTGGTGGAGGGAAGGGAAATAGAAGGTGAGGGGCGGCTAGGGCAGGGAGAACGGAAAGGTGAGGAATGATGGGAAAGAGAGAATGGAGGCAAGATGTATGGAAGGGAAGGAAGGCCTGGAATGGAGGAAGGGAGAGAGGAACTGAAAAATGGAAGTTTGGAATACAGGAGGGAAAAATGAAAAAGGGATGGGTGGGAAAGGGAAAGGGAGAGAGGAGAAAGGGGGCAGAGCGTAAAGTTAGGATGAGTAGGAAAGAACAACAGATGCCAAGATTGGAGAACAGAGAAAGAGGGAGGGAGATGTAACAGTGGAAGACTGTGATGTGGGAGGGAATAATGAGATGGAAAGAAGGGAGAAAAATAGCTAAGGTCAGAAATAGGATGTGTGGGAATTTACAGTTTAATATATGTGAAGAAAAGACTGGATGATGGAGGAGCGGGAGGAAGGAGGGAGAGAAGTTGATATCAGGGATGTTGGGAGAAAGAGTGAAAAGAAAAAGGGCGATAAAAGGAAGATGAAATGAAGGGAATAGGGAGGAGCAAAGAAAAGGGAGAGGAAGAGGGGAGGGTAGTAGACCAAGTGTGGAGGTAGTACACCAAGGAGGAAGAGAGAGTTGACTTGAGGGAGTACCGGAAGTGAGGTAAGTAGGAAGGAGAATTGTAAATCCGTGTGGTATGAGGAAGTTAATGTTTAAGGAAAATGGAGATTATAGTGTATAAGTGCATAAGGGAAAAAAATGAACAGAACTGAAGAAACTATAAAGGAGACAACACAAGAACTTGAGACAAGATAATGAACACCTGGAGGAAACTTGAAGAAATAAAACTGGAAGAAATGAGAAGGGAAGGGTTAAACAAAAAAAATAGCGAAAATATTTAAGGGAATCAACACGAGACTTTAGAAGACAAAATAAGCGTTTATAAGAGAAGCTATAAGAAATTAAGCAAGCTGGAAGAAATAAGAAGGGAAAGGAAAAGTATCGATGTGGTGGAGTAATTGGAGAGACTGAGTATTGGCAGAGAAAAGGCCTGGAGAGAAAGGTTAATGAAACAAATGGAAGATGTCTGGTATATGTGTGATGGATTGATGGAGGAGATTGAGAAGGTGATGGTGTGGAAATGGACTGAGAATTTTTGTGCACTAGAAGAAAGCGGAATGGGAAGAGAGGAAGGATTCACACAGTATGCTTACGGTCGTTTCCCTGTCTAAAGATTTGTTTTTGCTGGAAGGGCAAAACATAGGGTGGCATTTATAGGAGATCCTAGCGAATTTTTATAATAAACAGATTTCCGTAACAGTTAGCTATTATCACAGATCTTTTTATTTTTATTTATTTTTTTGTCACATCCATGATATTTACTTTGATTTGATGGTGCATTGTTTGGCAGCCCTAAGAGTGAAGACTAATCAGTACTGAGCGATCTTCAAAGCAATTTAAGATTAGTAAAGTTTATTAATATGGGGCATGAGAATAGTCTGCGCTCTGCTGGCCTTGTCCTTCCCACGTAAACACGTCTCAATTAAGTCAGGGAAGTGATCATAAGTATGTGTGTGAATCCGGATCCTGAACTACTGAAACAGGCAAGTTTAGGGACGTGGTCAGCGCCAACCATCAGTTTAACCAATCAACCAATCACGATCAGACGTATCCCCGAAACCGGAAAAAATCGTTTGTAGGTAGGAAGAATAAAATGTATAATACTTCTTCGGGCTGAAGGGGTTAAGCCTTCTTTCCATTCTCCCACATTTCTTCTTAGCTCTCTTTTTCTCTTACCTTTCCTTCCCTTTCCATACCCCAGCCTCGCTTTTCTATCCTCCAGTCTTTAACTTCTCTTCCATCCCCTTCTCTCACCCGTCCCCTTTCCCTCCCCCTCCCTTCCTTTCCCCTTCCCTCCCCTCCCCTCTTTCACCCATCCCCTTTCTCTCCCCTCCCCTCCCTTCCTCTCCCCTCCCCTCCCCTCTTTCCCCCGTCCCCCTCCCCTTTCATTCGTTGCGCCCCACATCTGCATGCTAAGGTGAGTGGGTAGGATGGCGTGCAGGTTTGATTAAGTCGCGCCTTCTTTGTCTGTTTGGGGTACCTGGATGCACACACACACACACACACACACACACACACACACACACACACACACACACACACACACACACACACACACACACACACACACACACACACACACACACACACACACACACACACACACACACACACACACACACACACACACACACCACTAAGTATGTGGAATAAAGTGTATGTGTCAGATGAGTGGAGTCATGTGTCGGATCGTGTGTGTGTGTGTGTGTGTGTGTGTGTGTGTGTGTGTAAGGTAAAGTAAGGTAAGGGCGTGCAGTGACCCACAGTGACCCTCCTTTTGCCCCACCTGCCCCCCGGGTCGCCATTGACTTGCACCTTTTTTTTATGATAACTTGCTTCCCATTTCGTTCTTTGTCTCATGCAATTCTCATTCCGTTTCTCAGC
Source organism: Coenobita brevimanus (assembly GCF_032717465.1). Taxonomy (NCBI): domain Eukaryota; kingdom Metazoa; phylum Arthropoda; class Malacostraca; order Decapoda; family Coenobitidae; genus Coenobita; species Coenobita brevimanus. The sequence continues at coordinate 10,204,213 of NC_137059.1, forward strand.
TTTCCCCTCCATCACCATCCATCACTGAGACCACTAGCACGACCAGTAAAGACGCCAGTGGGATGAAAAAGGAAGTTGAAGAAAAGGTGAATGAAAGGAAAGAGGAAGGGAAAGTGAATAGCCGAAAGGAAGTAAAATGAATGAGTGGGTGGGTGGAATGAGAAGGGAATGGGAAAGGTAATAGATGACAGGAAGAATGAAATGAGGAGAAAGGAGGAAAGAAATGATGAATGAGAGAGTGAACGAACTGAAAGAAAAAATAAGGAGAAGATGTATGAAATTAGAAGCGAAAGGAAAGGAACGGATGGCTGAAATTTGATAGAAGGGGTATATGAACAGAAGAAAGGAAGAAAAGGTAGATGAAATAATAAGGAAAAGATAAAGCAAGTGAAGAGGTGGACTGCTAATACTGCCAAAGGTGGACGGAGGGAAGGATGGGACGGTGAAATTGGGTGGATCAGAGGCGACTGGTGTGGGTGTGTGATGGATGAAGGAGCAGGGAAAGTTGATGTGTGGAAATGAACCCAGAATTATATGAACCACTGGGCCGTTTGTAAGACCATAATTCTCTCTCTCTCTCTCTCTCAACTGTATTTATGTATTTATTGAGAAAAAGAGCGGTACATCATTCAGTACTAGTGTAATGGCATTAGTGTAGGTACTCATTGACGCATTGGCAGGTATTTACTATAACCCCTAAAACATATATACCTGTAATCAAACACCAATTCTGTCCATTATCACTGCCATACGAATTCAAACATGAGTCACTGATACCTCTGACCCACTGGTGTAGTAAAGTAAGGCTAATTCCCTGCACTGTGATAGCAAGACACAATAAAGCACATGGATGTCATAGTAATGCTTAGGATCAAATGTCCATGAGTCGTACACATCACAAGAGTCAACTATGATCACAACTGCTCGGCGGGTGACAGAACCACCACAACAGAATGTGTTTAATCTGCGTTTACTTTAGGATCTGCAGACCACATCTCCCTCCACGTGTCACCAACTCAGCACAAAGGCCGTAGATGCCCTTGGTGTCTGTGCCAGCCTTATCTTCCGCCCTGCACGCACTCCCCTAACTCCTGCCAGTCTTTACCCTGCCAGTACCATGACGTCTTTGATATTTCATTCATGTTATCTCCACGTGGTTTCTTTTAACATTGGGAGACGCTTCCTTTTGGAGATATATGATTTAACTTTCATTAACCCCTTCACTACTAACAAAAGTCCTTCTTAACTTGAGTAACAGTTGGTGGTAGCCTGACTGAAATGATAAATACGTCATCGCAGTTATAGGGTTGAGGCAGAAGGAGAGCAAGATAATTACCTGAGAGAGAGGAAAGGGGAAGGAAGATATGAATGGAAGAAAAATGATATAGTAAAAATGGGAGGAAGAGACAAAATGAGGGAGAGAAAATGGTAGAGGGAAAAAAAAAAACATGAAAGAGAGAGTGAGGGAGGGGAGAACAGGAGAAAAATGGAAGAATCAAAGAAAAAAAGAAGATAAAACTGAGAGAGGAGGAGACAAATGAGAGGGTGTGATAGCGTAATGTAAGTTGTGATGGTGGTACGTGAAGGATGCAAATAGATTGGTTAGCGAGGCGATGGGCAAGGCAGTGAAAATGATGAGGGTATTTACCGTGACCTGACTGACGATGATGGCGTTGATGGTAGCGATAATACAGGCAATATTGATGACTATGATGGTGATGCTGATGATACGGACGATAAGAGAGGTAGTATTGATGGCTAATGGTGAAGCGGACGGTAGTGATGATGTTACCGATACTGGTGATTATACTGACGATATCGTAATAAAGATGATATGGAACTGATGACTCATTGCGATACTGACGATAATTAGAGATAAAACTGCTGACTCATGGCGATGGTGACGATAATAAAGCTAATACTAATGACGAATGGTGGAGTTGACGAAACTAGTGATGATATTATCGGTATTTGTAATAATGTTAGCGATAATAGAGATGATTCTGATGACTCAAGGCGATGCTGAGGATACTTGTGATGATTCTGACGATGCAAGTTATGTTGGTAATGCTGACGCTGCTGATGGTTACGATAACACTGAGGAAGGGGGGGAGGGGGTTCTTAGAAGTGGTTGTGCCAGTGATACCAGATGTACCACTTCACTACCATGACGTATTTTTCTTTTGTTTTTTCTTTCAGACGATTGTATTCAGTTTAGGGAAGATCTCCTGTGAGGTACGGACGATACCTCTATTTTACAATAATTGGGTAAGTCTCTCTCCCAGGCTTTAAAAAAATCAGGTGGTAGCAAGAATAAAATCAGAGGTATATCTTCAGGGTGAAAGGGTTAACTGTTTTGTACCAACTCCAATGTGCAAAGTCTCTCCTCAGGTGTGTATAATTGTTTGGTGGCAGCAAAGTCTCTCCCCAGGTGTGTATAATTGCTTGGTGGCAGCAAAGTCTCTCTCCCCAGGTATGTATAATCGCTTGGTGGCAGCAAAGTCTCTCCCCAGGTGTGAATAATTGCTTGGTGGCAGCAGAGTCTCCCCCCAGGTGTGTATAATCGCTTGGTGGCAGCAAAGTCTCTCCCCAGGTGTGTATAATTGCTTGGTGGCAGCAAAGTCTCTCTCCCCAGGTATGTATAATCGCTTGGTGGCAGCAAAGTCTCTCCCCAGGTGTGAATAATTGCTTGGTGGCAGCAGAGTCTCCCCCCAGGTGTGTATAATCGCTTGGTGGCAGCAAAGTCTCTCCCCAGGTGTGTATAATCGCTTGGTGGCAGCAAAGTCTCTCCCCAGGTGTGAATAATTGCTTGGTGGCAGCAAAGTCTCTCCCCAGGTGTGTATAATCGCTTGGTGGCAGCAAAGTCTCTCCCCAGGTGTGTATAATCGCTTGGTGGCAGCAAAGTCTCTCCCCAGGTGTGTATAATCGCTTGGTGGCAGCAAAGTCTCTCCCCAGGTGTGTATAATCGCTTGGTGGCAGCAAAGTCTCTCCCCAGGTGTGTATAATCGCTTGGTGGCAGCAGGTATAAAAATATAAAATGGATGGTGGTGTTGAAAGGGTTAAGTGGTTTGTTTGTGTTGTTTGTCATGGGTTAATGGTGGTGTGTCTGGCTGCTCATCACAATGCAGGTTGACTGAGGCGGAACACAACTACCTCTTGACTGATATGATGATGGTTTCTCTCTCTCTCTCTCTCTCTCTCTCTCTCTCTCTCTCTCTCTGTATGTATGTATGTATGTATGTATCTGTTTCTGTCTGTTTATCTTAGTCTCTAATAGTAGGGGGGTCACTCAACTTCTTGTTAAATATTCTGTGGCATTGTATGTTAACTTATCAAATCATCTCCTTTTTTCTAACTGTCTGCTTAGTGTTTTTGTAACAACTGTCTCTTATATTTTTCATATTAGCTCCCTGAAATTCATGAAAATCATTATGCTTATCAGTGGAGGTGGTGTGTGAGTAGTGTATGCTGGTAGATGAGTATGGACTACCAAGCCTAACCAGCGGCCTAGGACGCCAACCTGTAGGAAGCTGTTGTGGTGTAAGTAGCCCCTCACACCTCACTCCTCGCGCCATTACGTACACACACCCAGGCAGGATCCAACGGTGTGATAAGAGTGGTCAGCTGTAACACGCATAGCTGCCTCTGAATAATGACAGTGATTAAGAACCGGCTTAAAATCGTCACTACCAGTACATGTTTAAAAAAAAAAGAATCTTACGATCACTAGATTATTTTCCTCAGCTTCAGAGGGACTTTTCGAACTGGAGAGGTTAAGTAGCCTTCATTACCTCAGCCTCTCCTGCCGTGATGTACGTACTCCCTGGCATGACCCAACTGCCTGATAAGAAGGGTCTGCTATAACCCTTTATAATATTGTGGATTTCCCTGTGTTGAACCTATTCGTCAGGCGGTAATCAGATTAAAATGTACCCTTTGACTACTTTGGCTTTATTTGTTCAGAGGAAAGTCGTCAAGCATAAATATTAATAATATATCACACCTCTGTAATTCAGCTGCCTGTTTGAAGGATCGCCTTTAACTTTGTGGATGCCATGAACATCTTTCATTGGAATAAGGTTGTCAGAATAATAATGCAGATTACTTTATTCTAGACCACCACGTTAATGGAGGTAATTCTTAACCTTTTTGCTGTGATATGTGTCAGAATTGAATAAAACAGACTAACGTTAGCTGGGACAGTACAAACTCCGCGTGTTACGTACAAAAGGTTATCCCGCATATCTGGTTGTGGGACAATGAGAGGGAGTGAGCAACGCAGACTTAACAAGCAAAAACCCTTCTTGTCATTTGTAACCATTATTGTTTATGACTGAGAGTGAGTACGAAAAAGGTATTGTGCCTGGCCTTATTCCGCTGTGCCGAATTGATCGAGTGGACGAAATAAAAACACTGAAACTGTGTATAGTATAATGAAGATGCAGCAATGCCGCTTGACTTGAATACTTCGGATATAAATAAATGAAGGTCCAAGTCAGGTCGAAAATGTTGCAGCTTCACATTATACAAAACTACAGTATGTGAGGGTAAATTCTTCCCAGATTACTTTAGTATTTTATGACTATATTTTTCTTCTAACCCATCAGTTGCTAAAAGTATTTTTTTTTTTCCCAAGCGTAGATGTAGTCGCCATTCACCGTAATCCTTTTGCCACGATGCATTTGGGTATTCTGTTCATGTTAACACCAGATGACCTTGTTCAAAAGTATCTTAAGTAACTTTTACTGTCCTAATCGTGGGCTTATTATTGTTGTTATTATTATTATTATTATTATTATTATTATTATTATTATTATTTTATTTTATTTACGTTAACATTTAACGATTTCGTTCAGTCAAGGGAATTCAGCCGTCAAAGGATTAACTGGAACTGATTTGGTCGAGAAGGCTATGCAAACTTTGCTGTCCATTGTTGAGGCAGTTTATGTGAGTCTGTCACCTCCGACCTCAAACATTCCTGCTGGGAAAGTTATCATATATATTGTTAATCAGTATTTACGATAAACAGATCTATGCAGCAGTGAATTATCATGAAAAATAGTTTTGTCGTTTTGCCTTCTCTGAACTTAAATTTAATTTTTTTATGACGCAGTATTATAACATTAAGTTTAATATTGGCTGAAATTATGGTTTCAGCCATTCACAAAATTACGGGATTTCGATCTAGCAATAGCTACTTTTGAAGCTGATGAGTTACCGTAAGTATAATGCTTGGAGAAAGAGTACGGCTGTTGGTGTACAGTGTTTGGTTGGTAGTACAGGTACAAATTAGTGCCTTAAACCCTTCACGACGAGGACACCATTTTAGTGTTATTGTTATTGCTTTAAGACGAATAACATCATCTTGAGGTTGCCGAAGAACTCACCATTTTGAAGGGGTTAAAATTAAAGAATGGTTGTACTGTAAAATATAGTTTTAAAAGGAGAGGTCATATCCATAAATGAGTATAACAAGACAGATAGCCGAGGAGAGAGACAAGATGCAGGAGACAACATTGTGATTGGTTGCTGACACGGAAATTCTCTCCTACACCACCAGGTGACCACTGGATTTACTGGCCATTCTGGCAGGGTGTGTGTGGGAAGCCGATGGAGTGTGGGGAAGTGTTTATAATTGTTCTTTAGATCAAATTGTGTCTAAGAATGATAATTAATGTTTTTATTTTCACCCCTGCTGATAATAGATACCGATACTTCAGAATGAAGAGAGTGATTAAAAAAAGTTAGTTATTTATATCTATAGTTTTATTAATCTTAAGACTAAGCTGAGACTTTATAAATACAAGTATTTTCCCCTCACCTCTTCTTTGCCCTGCCCACCCCTTGCAACCTCATATCCTAATCTTCTTCCTGTATGGCCTGCCTTCTATCCCCTCTGTACCTCGTTTATCACTTCACTACTTTTTACTTATTACCTCCGCCAAGGAGGTTATGTTTTTGCCGGCGTTGGTTTGTTTATCTGTTTGTCTGTTAGGAGGATTACTTAAAAAGTTATGAACGGATATTGCTAAAATATTCTGGAGGGGCAGGGTATGACACAAGGAAGAATCAATTAGATTTTGATGGTGATCCGGATCATCATCTGGATCCAGCAATTTTTTAAAGGATTCTCTACCATCGCGGGATATTGGAAATTTTAACTTTTTTGCTTCTAACTCGATAAATAATGCGTACGATGCTTGCACAAAATTTACAAGATATCTCCGTAAGATCTACCACACACTCCGCCTTGGCGGAGGTTTGCGATATCGGATTGCTTCTGTTTATTTATTTAGTTGTGTACACCTTCATATCCGTCTTCTGTGTCAGCCTTTCCTCGCCCGTCTGCTTTTTTTTTTTTTTTTTTTTTTTCCCCCCCACCATTATGCCTTATTTCCAGCCTCACTTGTTCATCCTTCTGGTCTGGCCTCCCGATTTCCCAAGTACCTCTTTTCTCTTTGATATATCTCTGTTTACCTTCATGTCCTTCCTCTCTTTAAATCCCTCGTCGCTCCTCAATCATCTCTCTTTTTTGACATAAGGCCTCATCGTCAGTCTTATGCTGAAGTTGCAGGTAAAGTTGCAGCAATTTTGTGTTCATTAATAATTATAAACTTAACTTTTTCCTTGCAGGTGAGTTGGTGCAGCGAGGAAGGTGAACCTGAGGAAATAGTAAGTGAAATTTCGATTCCAGATACATAAAATTGCGTCCATTGAACTTATTTTAGGCCCATTCAGGCCACTTAGGTCCGGTCAGAAGATTTTAGGCCTGATGAGGCGAGCCCTTCACGTACATCATGTCCTGTTATTTTTAACGTCCATTTATGTCCAGACAAGTCAGTTTAGGTCCATTCAGTTTACTTAAGATTCCAATAAGCCAATTCAAGTCCATCAGGCGGCCAAATGAACCGGTATACTGGCACTCAAATGAAACAATAGCGAATTGGATTTTGCGCCCAAATGACATGCAGCCGAATAAAACAAATAATACGTCATGAAACTCAAGCGGTTTTTTTCCCTGGGGGGTTTAAGTGTATTTTTACGCATCTGCATTTATTTATTTATGTATTTAACTTTTTATTTTTGTCTGTTACGTTAAGAATCTATCAGGGTATTTGCAGATGGAGGTTTAATGATGAAGGATTTATTCTTTTAACCCCCAGCCCCGACTCCGGTGCTTGAGGAGGGAGGCAGCCATGTTTGTTTTTGTTGGGGATTAAGTGGGATTACAGGGACTCACCTTTGTGTGTGTGTGTGTGTGTGTGTGTGTGTGTGTGTAGTTTTATTATCTTTGTGACTGTTGAGGGTAATATTATCATTCTTCAACACGGGTGACTGGCATTAGCAGAATAAAATCGTCTGGTGTTAGAAAATTACAACCGTAGTGGATGTGTTCGTCGCCACAGGGGGGTTTGCCCGTCAGCTGCGTAAAATCATCCGGCGGTGGCAAGGACAAAACACCAAACTCATCATCGTAGTGGAAGGAATCAACCCCTTCTCTCCAATGACGTGTTAGTGGATTCTTTTCATCTCCAGTCAGCTTTATTCAGCTTGGGAGACTTTACGAATTGGAGGACTTATATACATCCTTCATTAATCTCTTCATAACCTGATGTCTGTTCCTAAGCTGAAAAGTATCGCATGAAGGTAGCAAGAATAAAATAATGTATACGTCATGGGAGTGAATTAATTATCTTCATCATGACTGTTAATGGCCCAGTTGTGATATTTTCCTAGACTTGTTTAGAAGATAATAGTGGCCTGTTGTGCGGAAGTGAGGTATGTGAAGGTTGAGAGAGAGAGAGAGAGCTGGGGGAGGAGGCTATGTTACTCATTAACCTTCCCAGGGCATGTAACATGCCATCAGGGTTGGGTTACTTCCCCGCTGATAATGTTGGCTGGGTCTTTGTGTGGCGTAATGGTTGAGTTAGTTTTAAGTTTGGTGTTTTTGTGATAATTTAGCGGTTTAACTACAGTGGCCTCGTGTTGTTATATTCTTCCCTGTGGAGAACAATTGCATTGGACTTAGTAAAGACCTCTTGTGATGGGGACAGTGGCGGCTGTGGTCCAACCCAGTCTGTGCCATAAGTCTACCAGGCAGACTTAAGGCCTCGCTTGGTGGCAAGAAGGAAATATAAAAGTAATCGTACTGAAGGTATTAACGTTGTCTTTTATAATGCTACATTATTACACCCAAGTTTGGAGGTTTTGTGTAAGGTTAATGTCGTCATCATCACCATCCATCATCATCTGTGTCGTTGTTGCATTATTTACCACAAGGACATAATTATTTAGGATGAAGAGAATGGTTAATGCTGGTAGTGCACCATTAACCCTCTCACGGTTGGGACAACTCAGGAATCTTATCCCAGGTTACACCAGATGATTTTATTCAGCTGAGAGTGTTGTATAGAAGCACCGAAATGGGAGAAGAGACTGATAACCAGGTGGAAGGATGTAGGGAAAAAGGACATGAGGGAGGACGACTTCGAATGGCGGGGAGGAATTGTGATGAGCTGTTAGAGAGCCATGGAGGTTTGCCACGGTCACCCTGAATAAACTTAGAGATTGGCCTTCTGGCAGTAGATAGATAGGTAAGAAATGAAAGACGATAGGAGAGTAGGAGGAGGGAAAAGGTAGGGAAATGTGCTGCTGTTGGAATGAATAAAAAAAAGAAGGGGGGGGGGAGGGGAAGAGGAAAGAGAGAAGTTCAAGGGAAGATAATAACCATGGATAAATGAGTCATGTATATCGGCCAGCTTGCAGTCATCGTAAATTGATTGACAGTTGTGTTGTACCGCACTCGTCTAGTCAGTGTATTACAAGTCCTTATTTGGACTAAGGATCACCACTTTGTGTCCAGATAAGTGACACATTTCCACCCAGTGCCACACACACGAGTATAAGTGTAAGAGGTGTTTGAAGTGCTGAGGGTAAAGTGAACGTGGGTATATAGTTGGAGTGGAAGTGGTTATGCATGAGGACTATACGTCGTCGAGAGTATATCAACAAAGTAGTAACAAGTGAGAATACTTGCAAGGACAAACTACTGCACCCATTTACTTAGCCTCCACAAGTGAGACTGAGCCCAGATTTCGATGAGTAAGAAATGCGCCTCACTTAGAACTCGGAAGTTGGGATGTGAAGGAATAGGAAAGGAATGACAGTCCTGTCATCGCCGTGAAAGCCATCTGTACAATACCTTTCATTTTCAACAAGTAACTCAATACCGCATATACGCACGAATGTGAAGGAATAATATAAAATGGAAAGGGGAAGAATGACATGTGAAAGGGAATGGCATTGAAGTCTAGTTATCCCTGCAACCATCCATTGGCCTCATCTTCAGCAGTATTCATTCTTCCAGGCATTTTACTGTTTCCTTTACACCACCACCACCATGCAACTCAGCTAATTCAATTGTCCTCTGCCTTCGCATAAAACTCACTTTCTCTTTCAATTGGCCCTCTGAGCCTCTGTATCCAGGCTCCCATGGTCGCCCTTGTGCCCGTCCTCAGTAGAGCCGAAAATAGCTTACTTCCCCAACCCAGGCAGCTAGAACCACGACAATCACTCCAGTGCAAAAACGTAATAGGGGTGAAAACGACAGTTGCACAAAAAACGGGGGAGGGGGTAGACGAAATTACAATATGGCTTCCTGTGTCCCACTTCTTTGTTTTTGCTAAGTTTTGTTTTTGTTTGTTTGTGGCATTAGGGGTGGCCTGTGTGTGTGTGTGTGTGTGTGTGTGTGTGTGTGTGTGTGTGTGTGTGTGTGTGTGTGTGTGACATAGGAAAAGGCGGAAGGGAAAACTGAAAACGATAATGGTGATATATATAAAGTACGAATATGATATAAAGGAGACAGAAAAAATACGACCATAACAAAAGAAAATTTGTGATTACAGATAAATGCCATACAGAAAGAGAGGAATAAGAAACATGAAAAATACCGAATATGTTAGGGAGGAAGGCGATGGTGAAACAGAAGACGATAATACAGGAAAAAATGCGAATATGTTGCAAAGAAGGAAATGGGAAATATGATCGTGACAGGAAAAAAAAATGTAAGGTATAATGTGGACGGAAAAAGGCGAGAGTAAAACCGAAGACGATGATAAATAAGTGAAATTCGAATACGATGCAACTATTAGGAAAAAAACATGATAGAATTAAAGACGAATGTGATAAAGGGGAGCGAAAGTGATAGAGGAATGAGAATTAAAAATGAATAAATAAAAAATAAATGTGATAAGGAGAGAGAGGCGAGGGTGAAACAGAATACGATGGTAAAGCACAGATGAAGGTGTAGATTCATCCTTCTCCAGTCCTTTCTTTCTTTCTTTTCTTTTTTTTTCCTTATCTGACCCATACTCACTAGTTTTTGTCCTTTCCCCTACCCTTCCCTCCAACCTGCCCCCCTTGTTTCTGTCCCCCTTACCATCTTCCTCTCCTTTCTCTCTCTCTTCGTTTTTCCTCCCGCCCACCCCACTCTTTCCTCCTCTCCTTCCTGCTTTCTTCCTTCTTTTCCATCCATTTTTTTTTTTTTTACCTCTTCCCTTCTACTTGCTCTTCCCATTCCGTCCTCTTTTCTTTCACCCTTGCTTGTGCTGTCTAAAGTCCTTCCTTCCACCTCAATTTAATCTCTCTTCTTCTGTCTTCTTCCATTTCCCCAAATTTCCTTTTCTCTCATTTTCCCGACTTACAGTTTTGCATTCACTTACCTCCATCTTCATACTCTTGCAGCATCGTTCCATGTGATTTCTCCTTTTCTGTCTACCACCACGCCGTGTTCTTATCTTCTTCAGTCTCAGGATGTCTTTGCTGTTTTATCCTCGCCACCTTTAAACTTTGATATTTAACTTTGGGGAAACCTGTCGTAATGAAGGGGTTAGAGGGAATATCTATTACACTCTGTTGAGAAAAATGTCACTAGAAATAAATAAAATAATCAGGTGATAGCAAGGGTAAAGTGGCAAAGACTTCCCCGGCCTCAAAGCGTTAATTTTACTTTCTAACTTCGACATTCCTTCGTTTCTGTATTGCATTCTGCTTCTGTTTATTCGTATTTTTTTAACTCCTCATTCTCCCCGACCATTGATTCATTTCCTGTATCCTCACTTTCTTCTGTTTCGTACTTTCATTTCAGTATCTTTTCTTCTGTTTCATCCTCACATCTTTAATTTATTTGGTGTCCTAATATCTGGTTGTCATCTTCTTTGTCCTCCGCCGCCTTTGTTTCTTTTCTGCACCCACTCTTTCCTTTTTCATTTTGTATTTCCAGCTTCCTCCTTCTTCCCATTCCTGGGTTTCATCCCTACATCTCTCCTTTCCTTAATGTCTTAATTTCATGTTTTCACTTCCTTCCTACTCCTCATTCTTGTCTCATCCCTACATCCTCGTTTCTCACTGTCGTACTTTCCCTCCTTTCACTTCCTCGTCTCACACTTTGTTTTATCTTCACATCTTACCTTTCCTATGTGTTTTAATTCATCTTTTCCACCTGCATCCTCCTCCCTCTTCTCTGTTCCACGCCAGCTTTCTCCTTTTCCTTTGTTTCGTATTTTCCCTTTGGCCTCCTCCTCCTCCCTCCCGTCCTTCCTTCAGTTTCTTTTAATTACCTGCTCTTGCATACAGCTAGGCCTTTCTTCTATTCCAGTTCTTCCTACACCTGCCCACACTCCACCCTTTCCTTGTTCTCACCCTCCTTCTTTCCTTCCCCTTTACAGCTAACCTCTCCTTTAATACAACAGTCCTACACTTCCTTCCTTCCTCACCCAACTTTTCCATCCTGCTTTACCTCATGTCTTGTGTTCTCTTAACCTGCTCCCTCCTGTCCTGCCGTGCCCCTGCCGGCTAGAGTGAGACAAAAGCTAGCCTGTGGTGGTGAAGGGTGTGGGTGGGTGGGGTGGCAGAGTGGTGTGGCTGGGTGGGATGACTGGGTGGGATGGCAGGGTGGTGTGGCTGGGTGGGGCAATGTGCAGGATGGTCTCATCTAGGCCAACCCGGTCACGATCCCAGCCTCGACTTCCGTTGTGATGTGCTTGTAAATACACCCGCACCCCAGCCTGAAGGGTGAAGGAGCCGCGGCCTGCCTGGTGGTTGCAGTGTAAGACCGGCGGCAACCATCAACACACAAGGTTGGCAGTGTTGGTGTGCTCACAGGTCCGTGTCCTGTGCTGGGTGGAAAGCTGTTGTTCTTGGTTGATTATCTTGTAACAGGTGTATTACGTCGACCACCTGACCTTCGTCCAGCCATGAAACCATCAAAGGAGGGGATAAAGAAATGGGCTTGGTGAACAAGGGAATGGTGGAATGGGATGAACATTTGATGGACGGTGGGGCTGGGGCAGGAAAGTATACCTTGAGAAAATGTGTGTTGTAGGATTAGTGGTGTGAGTGCAATGAAGGATTATTTCAAAATATCCTCCAAGAATGAAAGTGCGGGAGGGTGAGGAAGGAATGGGGGTGTATGACAAAGTAATGGATGGGATGATTTGGACTTGTGGTGGGGTGGGGGAAGGACCATGAGAGTATGCCCTCTGAAGATGCGTGTTGTAGGATTAATGGTCTGAGTACAGTGAAGGTTTATTTTAAAGTTATCTTCAACATCAAAATAATCTTGGTTCTTACTCACGTACTTGTCACGTTGGTGGCTATTGCTTGTTTTTACTTCTTTATATCCACAGTGAAGACAGGATCATTGTTGTTGCATGTGCTTCGCATCTCTACTAATTTAACACATTCTTTGATAGTGTCTCACTTACTTAATAGCGCCTACAGTGTCTAAAATAAATTAACTTCTTCAGCCAGAGCTCGTAAGTTTCTGTTTAACCCGTTGAGAATGATGACGTCATACTGAAAGGGTTCAGGAATAAAGTGTGACATAAGAGTATAAGGAATACTGTGTTGCGTTGTGCAGTAAGGATGTACTGTTAATAAATGAATCCAAGTAATGAAGCCCACTATAGACCTATATATATTTTGAGCCAAATACCAGCGGGTCATATTGCTAATGTTATAACCTGCGTTGCAAGACACACGTATACGTGTAGTATTTCCTTGCCTTATTGTTCTTGTTTAATTCATACTGCATTTATCTACACAAGACGAACTCTGAGCGTTTATATTTTAAGAAGAATTAGATTTTGCTAGATGTTCGTCAATGATCACAATTTATGGCCATCTCATTCAGTTTAAACACTCAGTGGCCAGGACAACGGCCATGGCTACGCTGGGGCCGACTGCATTATAGAATATCACGTTGTTGTTTTTGTTGAGTCATTATGTATGTATATGTAATGTAGTTACTCTGAGGATGGCGTGTGACTCACCTGGGAATCAGTTTTTGCTTCACTATGTCATTAAAATACATTGCCTAGACTGGTCGTTTACTATTTGCCAGCATTGTTGGTAATTGGAGTTTATTACGGAAATGAAGCTTTAAAATCATACTGAATTGGTCAGCACTAAATAAACTTTATCCAGTGTTGTGAAGTGATGTCCTTTGATGATATACTGTCGATAGTGCTCTTTTAAAATTATGAGGGTGTAACAATGGAAATATTGACTCAGGGTTTGTTTATTTATTTATTTATCTATTTCATATTATTTTCATTTACATTACTCCTAAGTTTCGATCATTATAATAATGTCCTTTTAAAGCCAACTAATTTTACGTAAATTATTATATGCAGTCAATTATTTTAATTACATGACTAACCATACTGTTGTAACTATTTCAGTCCGTCAGCGTATTTTATTTTGTATCCTTGCTACTGTCAGTCGATTTTATTTTGCTTAGGAAGAGTCCCGAATTGAAATAAGGTTTAATGAGGAGAACATGTCGTCCGGAGGTGTAAGAATGATTACAAATTAGGTCATCGAAGTGAAAAGCATGATTCTCTCTCTCTCTCTCTCTCTCTCTCTCTCTCTAAGTAGCGTAAGTAATAAAACTGGTGACCTTATTCCCTCCCTCCGCCCCAGTGACCTCAGCGAAGCACCATGAACCAATCCAGATTACAATCGTGCCTATATTTTCGGTGCGGCCTGATGCTTGGCTGAGGGGGAGGGCAAAGGGAAGGAGAGTTTGGATGATTAGAAGTGGCGATAAGAAGAGAGTTGGGAGGAGGGGTTTAGGGGAAATGAGAGTTGGCATTGCTTTGAATTAGGTGATAAGAATATGAATTGGTGATAAGAGATAACGGTGGGGCTCATAAGGAGGGTGGGTGATAAGAGTAGGAAATGGCGATAAGAAGAAAATAAAGGGAAGGTGCAGATGATAAGAGTAATTGGCAGTAAGAGCAAGGAGAGATCGAGAGTATGATAAGAAGGGAAGATGTGGATAATAAGAATTTGGAAGAAGACTGAGAAGAGGATGAAGTTGGGATGACATAGCGAAAAGATGGAGGAAGAGAGGAAGTGGGGATGATAAGAAGAGACAATAAGACGAAGAAGATTGGGATGATAAGAATTCGAGTTGTGATAAGCATTCGAAGAGGAGGAAGGTGGGAGCAGGGGGAAAGAGAGTCACCATTGCTTTGAGTGTGAGTTGTAAGAAGTGCCGATAACATCTCGTGAAGAGAGAGAGAGAGAGAGAGAGAGAGAGAGAGAATCAGACTGTAAGGTTAGCTAAAAGGGGGACGGAAATATGTTTTGCTTTCTCACTTGAAGTAAATCGTGTGACTCCAGCATGAATAAAATGCCGTAGTTAACTGTGTCCATACCAAAGAAAAGACATTAGAGATACACAACAATCCTTTGAAGCATAACAAGGAAAATCTGCGTTAGCCTCAATAGAATCCCTCAGTACATCCGTAGTTGCAAAAAGGGTGATCGTATGCATAACAATGTGGCCAACAGTTTAGGAGTAGTTGGTTATCAAGGTGAAGAGAGTGAACAGTAGGTGAAAACGAGGTGACTAAAAGGGAACAGTAGGTGCACATGAGGTGGGGAAAAAGGGGACAGAAAAAGGATGGTCAGGGATTCAGAGTTAGCAAAAGGTAAAACTGGTGAGGAAAATAAAACATAGTAAAGAGAGAGACGCGATAAAAAAAAAAAAAAAAAAAAAAAAAAAAAAGTGGAAAAGAAAAAAAGAAACAAGAAAAGTTCAGCAAAAAGTTAACAAAAGATGACCGAATGGGCGTTCGGGGCTTCAGAGGGTGAGCATAATTTAAGCAGAGAGAGAGAGACAGAAAGAGAGAGAGCAAACAGGTAACATAAGCCAGGGTAAAAGAGTCAGGGTGTATCCATCTCTGACCAAAAGTTAGGAGAACACCACCTCATCATCCCCCATCTGTGGCTGCTGATGGTCCTCCTCTCGCTATCTCTCCTATCAGTGCCCGGGGCTTCACACTGCTGTATAGTCGCTGCCTCTTTACTCTGGCGATAAATCCATCTTAGTCAACCCTTACGGAATCCTGTCCACTCTCGCGATTATTATTATTATTATTATTATTATTATTATTATTATTATTAGCAATCATTGATGTTTCTTGCTGTCTTTCTGGTCTATGATGGAGTGAGAAAAGTGTTATGTTTTTGTCCTTAATGGAGTACACACACACACACACACACACACACACACACACACACACACACACACACACACACACACACACACACACACACACACACACACACACACACACACACACACACACACACACACACACACACACACACACACACACACACACACACACACACACACACACAGAATACATTATTGTCCCAAGAAAGCTTATCATCCACTCACGTTCAGTTCTTTACGCGTCACTACATTTACTCTCGCTGTCTTTGTTATCTACAGTATACGGTAGTTGACAGTGCTGCATGTCAGAGGCTTGGTTAGGGCAGTTAACACTTCATCTTACGGTCTCTAGATTTTGTTGTCGTCTTTTGGCCCTTATGTCTTGTGTACATAGAGAGAGAGAGAGAGAGAGAGAGAATTATTCCTCCTCCTCCCCCTTTCCTCTCTCCAGTCATCAGTTCCTTGTTCTTTTCATACTACTCGTTACCTTGTTTGTTCTCCTGTTTTTGACAGTGCCCTTCACTTTTTTTGTTTTTTGTTCCATGCCAAATATCTCCATTTCATTTTCGTATCATAAGCATCACTGTCTCCCTCTTCACTGTCATTCCTTCTCAGTTTCTTTTCTTTTTCTTGCTCGTGTTATTTTTGTGGTCGCACCCATTCTTCCTTGTTTAGTTCCACATTTTTCTTTCTTCGTCCCAATCAGCATTATTTTCTCTCTCGCTTTCTTCTCCTCATTCCTTTCTCTTCCCTCACTTTTTTTTTTCCATAACCCCATTTTCTTACCATTCCTCCTCTATCATCCCTCTTTCACTGTTGTCCACTTAGTTTGTCCTCCTTCACCACCTCTTCCTCTCCTCCCCTTCCTCTTACTCCTGACGTGGGCCGGCCTCTCTTCCTATCATTCTCCCCCTCACACCTTCTTGCTTTCTATATCTCCTTCCTCACTTAGTCTCTCTCTCATTTACTCATCTCTCTCTCCTCATCCCTTTTCTTATCTCTTCAGTTCTCTTCTCTCCTCTCCTCTCCTTTCCTCTCCTCTCCTCTCCACCCCCTACGCTCCACTGCGCCATGGTTCTTATCTGAAGGCCAGAAATTGGTACCTTTTATACGGGAAGAGTGATGCGCGTGAGATGCAATCAGTATGCTAATGGCTCAGTTTATACGCCGCTTCCATCTACTTCCACTAACCCCTCCCCCTCTCCCCCATCCATCATTCATACTCACTATTCATGCTCTTGTTATTCATCCTACTTTCACCTTCACTCCCCCATCCCGCCTCCCATCCCTCACTCATACCTACTCTTCTTACTATCATTTTTTCATCTTCCTTTCACTTTCCCTAGCCGTCTCTCATCCCCCCACCCCACAGTCTTAGGCTGCTTACCCATGTTCTTCTTTTTCTTCGTCTTGGTACCCACAGTCCTCATTCCCACCGTGTCTTCATTTCCTTATTTACCTTTTCTCTGTAATCTCTCTTCCCATCCCTTCCCTTCCCTTCCCTTCCCTTTCCTTCCCTTCCCTTCATCTGTAGCTCTTTTTCTGTCTCCAACCCTCCCCCCCACTATTCCCTCACCTTCATTCACATTTGACCTTCTTTATTTTTCCATCCTCACCCCACCAGATCGTCACCTTTACCCATTTTGTGCACGTCCCCCCACCCACCACCCACACCCCGCTTCATTCAGTCCATTCCCACCCCACCCAACCAAACCCTTCCTCGCCCCCTCCCCATATCACCCCACCCCTCCCCGCTCCACTCGTTACCTTACTGGGCGGGCACATCTCTGGTGGGGTGTGTTCTTGTGTCGGTGGCTGGTGGGGGTTATCGGGGCCGTGATCTGTGTTTACATCTTGGCCTCAGCTCCCGCCTTGCCCCATAGGTTCCTCCATGTCTACCCTGGACCTGCCTCTCTATGGCTGTCTTGAAGTCAGGCCGTGTTTTACGGTTCTAGATATTGTGGCTTTTAAGTTTTACCCGGTTTATCTTGTTTTCAGCGAGAACGTTTATTAAAGTTTGTCTTTACTCACTTTGGATATCATTTTGTGTTTTTATTGAAGTTTCTGTCGGCTTTTGGGGGGCGATTTTTTTTTCTTGTGTTTCAGTCCGCACTGGCTGTGGTTTGCTTTAATGTACGGCAGGTTTGCCTTATTATTCTTGATTCTTGTAGTTATCGGTGTTGTTCGGTTTATCCTGTTTGCATCGAGATTTTTTGATGTTGTTGTTGTAGACCAGTTGATTTTGTTCATAGTGTGGCTTCGGTGTTTGACTGGCGCTTTAGTTAGTTTTTATGGGTGTTTTAGTATGTGTTTTATGGTTGTGTTGTACGAGGCATCTTTTGTATGAATATGTTATCCTGGTTTATAGTTTGGTGTGTTTGTGTTGTACGACTAATTTTTATTTCATCTCTTAGCGTGTATGTTTTATTACGCTAGTTTTCTTTCTTTCTTTTTTCTCTGTTTACATGTTGCAGTCAGCTGGTACCTCGCTTCCTTGGTATTTCGGTACTTGTGTTTCACTTTCAGGCTCATGTGACTTGTTCTGTTGAATAAAACCGTCTGCATTTAGCTGGCATAGAAAACTAGAGTTGTCCCAATAATTCAAGAGTTAATGGTACCAGTAGGGATAGTCCTGAGCTCCTCTTATTAAATCCCTACTGAATAAAATCGTATGCCATTAGGTTGAATAGAGCACTGGAGTTATTCCATCCTTAAGAGGTTTGCATGGCAGTTTTTTCTTTAGTAAAGTGTGTGTGTTTCGTAGGTGGTTTGTGGCTAAGGTCGTTTATTGTGGTTGGCTTTTTGTCGTAGATTCAGTTGGGTTAGGAATTTCTCTTTGGGTTAGGAATTTCTCTCTAATATATCATTTTTAGTATGTTTGTTTTGTTTTGTATTCTTGTGTTTCATGTTATCCTTACCCTTCCTCGCTGTGGTCTTGTAAGTGCTTCTTTCTTTTATGGTTAGTGTTTATTTTATTTATTTATTTATTTATTTATTTATTTATTTATTTTTTTGCTCTATCATGTAAGTGCAGGTCTGTTTTATGGTTAGTGTTTATTTATTTATTTTTTCTTTTGTAATATATGTGATTGTATGCAAATGGTATATATTTTATATCTTAATTGGGACATATGAGTTTTTTCGGGACAGTAGTGTGTGCATTGACCAATCTTTCCGACGTGTGTTCCATTCCACCCGGGGATGTACATGTAAAAAGGTGCAGCAGTATGTCTGTGTGTTCTCATATGGTCACACCCTGTCTAGGTTCCATCAGTGTTCCTAGACCCAGAAGATCACTTTTCCCTCAATAGTAATAATAGCATTGGTAGCCACAGATTCATGTGAACGCGAACCCAGTAGACTGCAGGCCAAAGTTCCCCCCTTTCTTCAGTCCACTATCCCACATTCAGGGGACAGGGAGAGAGGTGAGGGGCGTTTGTATAACCAGGTAGTGCAGCAGCCCGGTTATATCGGTGCCACTGCACGAAGGCTTCCCTCTCCAGCACCAAAAACACAACTTGCACATTGATATTACCGCTGCCCAGCCATGGTAGGCGTGTATAAGACTGCTGCTTCGGTACTGGCAGTGGCGCTTTCATATATGGTTTGGTATTGGTGTGTTGGCCCGGCTTGTTCGTGTTGGCTCTGTTTTAGTCTATTTATAATCTGAGTTATTCATTTACACGTGTTTAATAATTCCTCCGTATTCATTTTTCTTCATATCATCCTCGATGCATTCAGTAGTGATATGATTCTTTTGTGATTCTGGTTCCTGTTTGTTTTATTACGCCTGTCCCTGTTTGTTCTCTGCCGTGTTTGCAGATCAGTGTTCGCTCGCCTGTTGACACTGATGATGCCTGCAATATATACCGCATTTTTTTTTATCACTTCATTGCTTTGTTCATCCTGTTTGCTTGGTTCATTTTTATAACAATTTTTACTTTAATCTATGGAGTGATTGGAGAGTGAAAGTTTGTTTGACGGAGAGTGTGACTGCGTTGGGTGATTGGAAGAAAAGAAAGCGGTGCATTTAGAACAAGGTTGGGTCGTTACTGTGTAGGACTGTTTTTGTGTTCTATGTCCGGTACTGGGCATACGTCAGACATGATGGTCCGTTCCCTGAGGCCCAATAGTACATCCATGACTGCATTCAACGTTAAGCAGTGGATAGATAGATAGACAGGTAGACTGACGGACAGTCAGGCAGACACAGACAGACAGACGAATGGTAGAAAGGCAGACCTTTGTATATAGATAGTTAGATATAATAGTAGATAGAAGGTTAGATAGGTGGATAGAAAGTTAAATAGACAGACACAGAGCAATAGAAAGAAAGCTAACAATTAAAAGTGTAAATCGTGTCTCATATAATAAAGATAAATGTTTTGCAAATGTTAAAGTACTGTTTAAACAGACTCGTATATCGCTCATAATAAGGAACCCGGCGGCATTACGAGTATATGACCAACGCGCAACCGTAAAATATTCCTGCTACTGTCAGGTGATTTTGTTCATCTTGGGAGACACCTTAGTAGTGAAGGGGTTGATGAAGGTCATATCAAACCCCTGCAGTTCGGTACGTCTCTACTAAGCTGAATAAAATTGTCTGGAGGTGGTAAGAGTTAAGTATGGAAGACGTCAGTATTTTAATGGGTTAAGAGTTGAAATAAGCTCATGTATCGGTAATAAAAATATACCTGTCAGCTTTATATCACATGGAAAATCTATCTACATTTAATTTCCCTCGTCTTTGTGTGATTGCACTTCATGAAAGCCACGTAAAAAGTTAATTGAACTTTCACTGCAGTATGGAGTGATTGCTTTTGTTGGAAAAGAATCTGTGGGTATAATGATAAATTACCTCATGTAACACCTTCAGTCTGAGGACCTACTTTAATACTTCACTACAATGACGTAATATCTTGCAGTTTACCCTCGCCACTTGCAAGCTGTTTTATTCAACGTACGGTAGCAAATATCTTTCATTCTTAGCACTTTAAATAAAGCTGTTTCTGATCCCTTCAGGCCGAGAGTCTCTTCCAGACTGAATTATAATCGTTTGAAAATACCGATAATAAAAAAAATAAGTACGTCATCGGATTGAAGGGGTTAACAAATTCACTACGACGACAATATTGTATTTTTTCTGCCTCTCGACGACTTGAGTTAGATAAGAAGGGACATTCCGAACTGCAGGGGCCAGATAAGTCATTATTTACCCCTTTCACAACTACTGTGTTTTCCTTAAGCTGGTCTTGGGGTAACAACCTTTATATAATCGTACTGAAGCGATTAAAACATTAGTCTTGTACCTTCATACCATTGTATTCAGTTTGGGAAAAGTCTGTCTTAATGAAAGGTTAAAAAGGTTACAAACATTCACCATTAATCCTTTGTGTATAACGAGGTCTGTGTTTAGATTATACGTGCATCTGCTTAGCGATTCTAGGCGACTTGGGAAGGACGTGAGTATTGAAGGGATTAATCAAGGTTTTAATGTCAACCCTCCGGTTCAAGTCTCTAAGTTGCATAAGAGTCTGAAAGTAGCAAAGATAAATGCACGTATGTCACTGTATTAAAATTAACCTTTTTGGTATAATTAGGTCATTACTAGCTTATACTTGCATCTGCCCAGCAATTATATAAAGCGCTAAAAAGACGTCTCCGGTGGAAGGAGTTAATGAAATAATTGTACGAGTACAGGCTTGGTTTCCTGTACGTGTTTTGGAGAGAGAGAGAGAGAGAGAGAGAGTGAGTGAGAGAGGAGGAGGGGGGGGGGTCGTTTTTCTTGGCGTGTAATCCAGGAAGACTGATTTGATTCAGTTTTGGTGCAGTGTCACGATTACATTGCTGTTAATTCTTCAGGCAGTGTCCATTGTGCCTCGGTCGGTACCACATGTCACACTTGTATTTTCTTTCTCTGCCTTGTTCCCAGGGGGTCTTGAAAGGTTTCGTTTAATGCAATGTTTCTGCAGCGAAACTTCACGCCACGTTTATGTCATTGTGAGGTGATGTCCTTAATGTTACTGAATCATTATTTTATTGGTAGCAGTGTAGTATTAATGATACCGTAATAATAATAATAATGATACCTTAATAATGATGATGATAATAATAATTTCTCTCTCTCTCTCTCTCTCTCTCTCTCTCTCTCTCTCTGCACGCCCACACAACCCCTATAATTTTCTGTAATAGCTTTCTACCTTTTAAATTGCTTGGATTTTCCCCAGTTGCCTTGTACGTGGATTTAGGTGTTTTTGTGGCCAGTTTTTTCCAGCACATTATTTTATTCTTCTTTTTTCATTAATTTTTGGGAATGGTAAATTATGGTTATCTTGGTTGTCAGTGCATAATAACACCTGTATAATTCAGGCACTTTTCCAGCATAGTTGATAGGGAGATTTATTTATTTTTTATTTTATTATTTTTTTTTTTTTTAAGCTATCCCCGGCATGTAACAAGACTGCCTTGTGACTGTGGAGAGAGAGAGAGATGGGGGAAACTGTTGGCCTGGTTGACAACGATAAGAATGTAATGAAGGTCGATTTTTGACTAGGTGTGTGTGTGTGTGTGTGTGTGTGTGTGTGTGTGTGTGTGTGAGAGAGAGGGGGGGGGCGAGGGAGCGAAACTATGAGTAATTAGTAAATATACGAAATATATTCTTGTTACTTAAAGAAGACTTTATTTAAACTTGAAGATGTGTTATTGGTTAATTTGCCTCTTAAACCCTTCAGTACAATGACATGTTTTGTATTTTATTCTTGTTTCCGCCACTCGAGCTTATTCATCCTGGAGTTCAATAAGTGGGAGGGGTGGGGGCAACTAAGGGTCAGAGGGCAGCAGTAGTGAAAGTCTTAACCATCAGATAGAGATGAAGGAGGTGGGAGCATCTTTAGCAGAGAGAGAGAGAGAGAGAGTAGATCCTGCACCTCACCCCCTCCCCCTCCTCAGCATCCTCCCATCTTCAGCTTTTTTCTTGTCTTTCCCTGTAATCATGCTACCGTCTTCCTCTTCTTTTTTTTTTTTTTCCTTCTTGCCTCCTCCGTCTTCCTGTCTTTCTCTTCCTGTCCTAGTTACTGTAGAGTTAAAAAAAAATGGGAAATGTAAGAATTTGGCTTTCATTTTCGTTCCTGTGGTTTTCAGTTTCATTGCGTTAATTATCATTTTGTCTCCCCTCTCTCTCTCTCTCTCTCTCTCTCTCTCTCTCTCACAACCCTTTCAACCTTTGGCATTACCTCCCAAGCATGGCAAGATATTCATCAGGCATTAGGCAGAAAAAAAGCTATAACACCCTCGGGCTGTATAAGTTAATGGAGAATGTAACAGTGGCCATAAGCTGAAGGGTTTCTTCTCAGCTTAGTACAATTATATGGCGTTAGCGATGATAAGAAATAAAGACGGGGTGAAGAGGTTAATTATGGACAGCAAAAATTCTGTCACTTTCTCCACACTGCCTTGATGCTGTCCCGGTAATCACTCCATCCACATTTACCCCCTTCCCCGCCCCCTCCTCCTTCCCCCTCCCCCTTCCCCTTCCCCCTCCCCCTTCCCCCTCCCCCTTCCCCCTCCCCCTTTCCCCCTCCCCCTTCCCCCCCTCCCCCTTCCCCCCCTTCCCCCTCCCCTTTCCCCCTTCCCCTTCCCTCTCCCCCTTCCCCCTCCCCCTTCCCCCTCCCCCTTCCCTCTCCCCCACTCTCCCTGCACTCTGATACAATGACTCCCGACTGTGCTTTCTCCTGCAGGTGTTGGTGGTGGTGGTGGTGATGCCGGGGTGTCTCTCTGCTTCCTCCTCCTCCCTCTCATCTCTCTCATCTCCCGACTTTTCTTCCTCTTCCCTGTCGTCCTCCTTCTTTTCTCCTATCATTTATTTCTGCTTCTCATCTTCCCTTTCCATCTCTTCCTTCTGTGTATCTTCCTCTCCTTTCTCTTTCCTTCCCCCTTCGTTTTCTTTGGTCCCATCCCCTCCTTGTTCTCTATTTTCCCCTCTTCCTCCCCCTCCTGTTATAGTGCTCGAGAGAGAGAGAGAGAGAGAGAGAGAGAGAGAGAGAGAGAGAGAGAGAGAGAAGGAATATAGGTGGGAAAGGAAGAGAAACACACAGTACCCGTGATTAAAGAGGATGGAGAGGAAGAGGAAACGAGACGGTGAGGTGACGGAAGAGAAGCTAATTAGGGAGATGGAAGGAAGCTGACATAACGAATGGTCTTGTAGATCACGCAGGCAGTTTAATTATGCCAGTAAAGGTGTTAATGACGGAACGAGACGATTGATTAAAATGATTGTTCCTGAAAAAGAAACTAGGCGTTGTTATGAGGAGAGAGGCTAAGGAGGGACATATGAAAAGGTAGGCTTGACGTAATTGACACTCAGGCTGCTTGATTGCGGCAGTAAACTTGTTAATGTCGAAGTGAGACGGTTAAAGTAACTTTTCCTGACAGCGATGTGAGACGATGTTTGATGAAAGAGGTTAATGTGAGATGTGAAGGTGGTGTTGTAGCATAACTGAATGCGCAGGATGTTTTAACTGAGGTGGTAAAATCGTATATGGAGACGCGAGATGTTTGCTGAGTGTAACATACTGCTGGCAACGAAACGAGACGGTGAGATGAGAGGCTAATAGTTACAGTGCGATGATAAATGGGTTTCAGTGTGGTTGGTCACGGAGGATGTTTAACACTCTGGCTCCTGTGGCTCACTTAGCTGAATTAAATCGTTCGGCGTTAGCTGGAGTATGTTTGTTGAGTTGTCCCCACCTTGGAACCAGTATCAGCACGAGGACTTCTTTTAACTAACTCTCAGCTGAATAAAATAGTCTGGCAGCTGCTGAAATAGAAAACTGGAGTTGTCCCGACCGTAAGAGGATTAATGGTGACTATTAACATTTATAGACTCCTGTAACTGGCAATCAGTCACATTTGAATATTATCGTTTGACGTTACCTGCTAGGGTTGTGCCGAACATGAGAGAGCTGATGGTGACAGCATTAGCAGGCTCCTATGACACTCTTAGCTGAATATCATCATCTGGCGTTAGCTAGAGTATAATACAGGAGAAGACGAAACCTTGAGAGGGTTAGTTGTAATAAAATGGCGGAAGATGATAATAAGAAGGAAGAGGCTAATGTGTGAGATGTGAAGGATGTCGTACCCCACGAAGCCGTTTAATTGTGGTAGTAAAGTTGTTAATGACGGAACTAGACGATTGTGTGACTTGCTGAACGCGAAACGAGACGGTGATATAAGGGAAGGAGTTAATGTGTGATATGTGAAGGCTATCGGAATTTACAACAGATCAACAGAGGCTGCTTAACCCCTTTACACAGTTAACAAGAGAGGGATTTTTAGAACTGAAGTAAGATATAGCCTTCATAACCCCTTCAGTACGAGCTACATTTCCAGATCTGAATAATATCGTCTTTAGGCAGCAAGAAATAATCTACAGTAACTCGTCGTTGTGATGAATGGGTTAGTTGTGGTAGTAATGTGGTAAATGACGATACGAAATGATGAGGGAAGAGGGTAATGTGTGGGATGTAAAGAGGGTGTGGTAACTTGTGGCTGATCACGGAGGCTGTTTTAATTGTGTCAGGTATGTGGTTAATGGTCTGGTGTGCTTGTTTAGTGTAATTGTAGGTGCTGGGTAATGGAGGAACATGTGCTGTTTTATGCCCCAGGGCCAGACTTTTATCAGTTTGGTGTGTGTGTGTGTGTGTGTGTGTGAGAGAGAGAGAGAGAGAGAGAGAGAGGCGAGGAGAATTTTGTGACCTTGTGTGCAACGTGCAATATTTACTTCACCTTTTCATTGCGATACCGTCGAAATGTAGTTTATAATCCAACAACTTATTTAACATACGAAAGACCTTCCGCATTTAAGGGGTCATTGGAGGTAATATATAACCCTCCAGGTGAAAAAGTTTCCCCTAAATAGATTAAAATGAACTGGAGATGGCAAGATTAAGATACAAAAAGACGACCTCGCGCTGCAGTGGGTTGACTTGACAGACGCTGATGGAGCACCGCGATACCAGCCCCCAGCCTGGTCTGAGTGCCCTCACAACACTTTTTTTTTTTTTTTTTTTTTTTTTTTTTTTTTTCTGTTGCATCCCACCCACTTCTGACGTTTGATGATGCTCCTCCTTCCTTACCTGGCTATCTCGTAGACTCCTGGCTCTTTCTTTCATTACCTCTCGTAGCATTGTTGTCTTTCGTTTCATGTCTTTTGTCGTTGTTTAGCTACTTTGTCATTTCCTTCAGTCCGATGATTTATTAGTTTAGTATATTCATGCTACCTAGACGATTTTTGTTTCAACTTCGGACATTCCTATAATGGTAATGTGACGGCCATTTCTAAATTCTCCAGTTTGAAAATTCTCATGACGTAACTAAAATTGTCTAGAGAGAGCAAGAATACTGTAAGCAACAAAAATGCGTTGCTGGATTGAAGGAGCTTAAACAGTCCATTACCCCATTTCACTGTGATAATATCCTTGGCTTCATCATCGCCCTTGTGTTTTGTCGTTGTTCAGGTGCTGTTGTTAATGACGGCCACACAGGTACCGGTACTTAAGCTTTATATATGACCCGGGCTACAGCCGGATTAGTCTTGTACACAACATTTAATGGCTGCAGTACTTAGCCTGGCTCTTGCAGTACATGAGGGCTTTTTGTGGTGTATTCTTGCTACAGCCACATTATTTTATTCAGTTTAGTAAAGTAACTTAGTAAAAAAAAAAAAAGTCAAAGGAGGCAGTTTGTAATCTCTTATAGGAAGGTGAATGAAATCGTCTGAGGTGAGAAAGAATACAAAATAAAATACTTCATCCAGCTAAAGGTGTCAATGACCGGCACACAAGTCCTTAAGGTTTATATATGGCCCGTGTTACAGGGGATTATGATATTTAAGAGCCTTTAATGGCCTATGTATTTAAGACCCTGCATAGAATATATGTACGATACCACACACACACACACACACACACACACACACACACACACACACACACACACACACACACACACACACACACACACACACACACACACACACACTCTCTCTCTCTCTCTCTCTCTCTCTCTCTTTCTCTCTTTCTCAGGCATCCATTCAGCAGCCAGACATGGATGCCATAATCAGGTCACCGTGATCCAATTTCTACTAAACATACAGTAGGTCACGCTTTTGTCTATATGTTGGAGAGAGAGAGAGAGAGAGAGAGAGAGAGAGAGAGAGAGAGAGAGAGAGAGAGAGAGAGAGAGGAGGGGGGGGGATCGTCAACAACACACTGTAGTCTGTATTTGTACAGATCCCGTGTAGCGTCTCAGTTCCGGGTAATCCATATCGTAAAGCGTCTTAGGCTGAGCTGAGTTGTGGTAAGCGCCTTAGGATGCCAGTGGTAGGGTGGAGGTGACGCCAGATGCTGACTTAACATTATGCTGAGGCCACGACCTTTACTTCACCCTTTCCCGAGATTTTATGAGGTGATGATGATGATGATGATATGACTGTGATGCTGCTGCTACGGATGAGAACAGTGATTATGATGAGGAAGGGGGATGACGAGGATGATACTAAATGGAGAATACGTGAAGTGTTTTAAAACATTACTGCCTCCCCCCCCCACCCAACACACCAAGCCCGTCCAATCAGCTCAGTTGTGCAGGGTGGCTTATCTGCGCCTGTAATACTCCTCCTCCCCTCTTGGGCTTCGGGGGAGACCTGGGGGAAGGGAAGGAGAGAGAGAGAGAGAGAGAGAGAGAGATTGGCAGAGGAAGAGCGTGAGAGACAGGCTGTTAGAAGCTGAGTGGATGAAAAAAATATCATTCCAGGAATCCCGTGTGTGTGTGTGTGTGTGTGTGTGTGTGTGTGTGTGTGTGTGTGTGTGTATACACGTGCTAGGGATTGCATGCTGCTGTGTATAACCACCAACGCAAGTCAGTTTGCACATCCCTGTGTTTGTCTTTCATTTACAAAATTCTTCATGCTCTTTACCCGTCTCATTCACCCAGACTCCGCCCTTCAGCACCAGGACCTCATTGCTGTTTTATTCCTGTCATCCTAACACTATTTACTTCAGCTTAGGATACACTTATCGACCTGAAGGGGTTAGGTGTAGCCTTTATTTATTCATTAACCCCAGCTTGATCACGTCACCCCAAGGACGTCTTTTATAGCTTATTTTCGGTATCTTCTTATGGTTTTGTTCACTTTAAGATAGATTTTTCGAACTCCAGGTTATTATGTAGCCTTCATGAACCCCTTCTTTTAGTGGGTGTTTCCAGATTCTGAGATAAAAATAACTTTCATTACATTGTAGTCCATGAACTCATTTGCATATATTTAAATTTTATAATTTATTCAACTTGGAAATAACCTCCAACAATGAAATGGTTAGTGCAGTCTGTGTTTATCCCATTGAGTTCGATATCCCTCTCCTAAGTAGAGTTTTTACTTGTCTGCTGATATCAAAAGAAGTAGAAAAGTCATCTAATTGAGGTGGTTAAGAACACGTAACCATCTTTCCAAGTTTAGCGGTTTTTTGTCTGGGCCGAGAATGGGGTTGCTTGTCCTGTCCTGCCTATCCCATTGTAGCCAGATTATAAGATGGGGAGTAGTGGAACAGATGAAGACACTGTCCCTGAAGGTGCCAGAGGGAGACAGGCCTGTTGCAGGAGTGAGACGCTGTTTTCTTATCCCCAGATTTTTAGTCAGGGCTGGATGTGGCGGGTCCCTCTTTTGTCTGCCAGTATTTCTCACCACAAGTACATTTCTGAGAAGAGTTTTTTTTTCTTTTTTTTTTTTTTTTTTTGAGGGAATTGAAACTGAGGTGTACATTTTTCTATTTTTGGGTGTTAGAGGAGAGGGAGACGCTATTTTCTTGTCGTTGGACTTCGTGTCTCATTGCTGGTTGTGATGAATCCCTTATTTGTCTCCCAGTATGTTTCACCATTAATACATTTCTGACATGAGTAGGAATTTTTTGTTTTTATGAAATTTGTGAACATTGTGACGTTTATTTTGTCTGTTTTCCTCTTGGACGTCGTGTTTCAGTGTTCATGTGGTTTGTCTGTTGATGCTGCTGGTGTAGTTCGGTGTTACTGGTATAGCTAAATGTTTACGTATAGAAACAAGTCACTCGCTGTGACGATCTGTTACCAGTTTATGAGCAAACTCAAACAAGTGAGAGTTATTTTGATAAAGCTGGACGAACTGGTACATAATTTTGCGTTCCTTCCCCATTAAGGTGGGCACGCAGCACCCGTTTAGCTAGGTGTTCCCACCCCTTTTCAGTGTAGCTGTCTAATGTAAGGGTTTCCCTATACTCTCAGTGCTTCATGATACACAGATGGTCAGCTATGGAACTGTCTTCTTCAGTCGGTCCTTACCACTGCTTATGAACCCAGGTATTAGATACTCTTTTTTTCATTAAAACTAAAATGTTTAACATCATCCTTTGAGGGTTGATCTTTACAAAAGGACCTCCTAGTGTATCTGTCCCTACCTATTAACGACCCCTCTTTCCACGACACCTGCCGTAACACCTTGCATAGTTTGTCAGCTTGACCGTATTCTCGTTGGTTAACGGAGTGTCTCAGCACCTCTTCCTTACCAGTTTATTTCTGTATCTGGGACGTTGATATATTATTGTATATTATTATACAATGTATGTCGATATAAACAGACATTAATTACATACAAGAGATCAGGCTGTAAAGCATGCAAAATAAATAGAAAGAGCGCCGGAAAGAGTCTCAAGCGAGACTGTGGTCCCAAAACACAAGTCTCCCGAACCTTTATCTCTCCCTCCCCACTCCACCTTGTTCTCTGGGCCAGCCGTATGTAATTGGACTGGGGCGGGTTACTTCACACACACACACACACACACACACACACACACACACACACACACACACACACACACACACACACACACACACACACACACACACACACACACACACACACACACACACACACACACACACACACACACACACACACACACACACACACACACACACACACACACACACACACACACACACACACACACACACACACACACACACACACACACACACACACACACACACACACACACACACACACACACACACACACACACACACACACACACACACACACACACACACACACACACACACACACACACACACACACACACACACACACACACACACACACACACACACACACACACACACACACACACACACACACACACACACACACACACACCACACACACACACACACACACACACACACACACACACACACACACACACGACGGCTTAATGGCTACCCCCACATCATCTTATTCACATAGAAGGTTTTCCTTGTGTCATCCAGGTTACATTTAAGCAGCTGTTAATCTCGGAGTGATGATGATGATGGTGAGAGGCCTTTCATCACCTCACACTGTTAGCACTCTCAGACTGTTATGACTCACTTACAGCTGATGAAAATCGTCTTTCGTTAGCTAGAATAGAATCCGACCATATGAGAGTTAATGGTGACAGTATTAACACTCAGCCGACAGTAATCATGTGGCGTTTGCTGGAATAAAATACTAAAGTTGTTCTCGCCCTCATCCCCTCACACGCACACTCCTTGTCAGCCATCAGACCTCTTCAGGTTTCCCAGTGGCCAGTAAACTGATCTGACGTTATTAGGAGCAATATAGCAATATAATAGCCTGAGGTGTAAAGGTTAACGCACTCTGCCATCCTGTCCTGGTCACACACCTTAACCCCCCGGCCTCGGGTGGTTTGCCTTGGCTGAATATAATCGGGTGAGTAGTGGAGACACGTTGTGATTATGACACAGGCTGTAACTCCCTCACTGTTACGAGGATTGATGTGGATTGATGTGGCTAATGTGGCTGTAAGTCAGGGTCTCTTGTATTATTATTCTGCAGGGTTTCTGTTGTTGGTGAAAAGGAGGATATGACTTTTCTTTGGGAATTATATGAGAATTGTGAAGAATGTAGATCTGTCTGCCTTCTCATTAAATCACGTAGAACTTTGGGTAATATATAAATATATGTGTATGTGGATAGATAGATAGGCGTATCGATAGCTTGACATATAGACAAACAGAAGTTCCCGTCAAGGCTGCTGGTGCCCTGGTCTGAGAATCACTGATTAACAAGCCATAACAACGAGAAGCCACTTTTAAGCCGAATAACATCTACCGTCAGCAGGAAAGAAGTATTAATTACGATTGATGTCGACGCGTCAGTGTTAGTTGAGACAGTGTTTAACCCTTAGGCGACGACTGGCTGCTCTTGAGGGAATCAAATCGTCTGACGGTATCAAGAAATACCAATACAGGTTTATGTCGTCCGTAGAACTTAAGATAGACATCTTCATAATTATGAGAAATTTTTATTTACAGAAATAGCAAGAAACGTGGCAAAATTATACTTTTCTTGTCCATCGTGCAACAGCAATTCGTACTTTCGACAAGGAATTAATATTTGATTCGCAGTCAAATTTAAGATCATTCCCCACCACAACTTTGCTTTGTTTTTTATAGGAAGGACAGTAAAGGAAGATTGTAGAATTTTCCTATATCTGTTCGACCCGTATTCCCGTCGAATAAGGAGGCTCCCTAGCATCTCTTCCTCAGCGATTTATTTTCCTAACTGCCCATTAATATGCCCATTTTCTTGCTTCATACAGCATTTTGATATTGATATAGATTACGTGAATAGCACATGATTATAGTAACGGAGCAGAATCAGAAATAAATCGGTAAGGAAGAGTTGTTTGTAAGCTTCTAACCACACGAGAATATCGCCTTGGTCTTCCTGGAAAAACGAATATTATTTACGACAGGGAATTGTTGGTAATTTTGAGTGCCCCGAGAGAGAGAGAGAGAGAGAGAGAGAGAGAGAGAGAGAGAGAGAGAGAAAGTTAAACAGAGACACAGGGGACAGAGGACAAAGAGGAGGGACAAATAGAGGGGACGGAGGGAGGGGGGTAGGAGAGAGGTCATGCACCTGTGTGAGGGCGAGGGCAAGGGCGGGGGCGGCCACTGAACGCCCTCACCTCACCACGCCCGCCAGGGGATACTGCACCATACTGTATTTAAGGACATCACACCACCCAGGGTTTTAATGGAACCAAGTAGTGCACATAGGTAGCTCTCTTTGTCCTGCCATTTATCTTTGTATTATTATTACTATCTCTAGATATCCGCCATTGGTGAGTGAATAATAGCAGATGGGAACAGTTCTGAATGGCGAACACTGACGTTTGAGAGAGAGAGAGAGAGAGAGAGAGAGACCTCAATTACCCGGACACCATTTTAACTGGCCGTCAGCGCTGGACAGCCGGCACTCTGGCTGTGGTAGGATTTACGACAGACCTGAGGCGATCAGCAGAACCCTGAGTAGTTTGAGAAGCTTCGTAATACCTCTTCCTCAGCGATTTATTCTGCACATTACACCTCAGTGTCCTTTTTTATATTAATGTGGACTGAGTGGATATTAAAGGGATATCAGTAACGTGCAGGAGAATATTAAGGTGTCATAAGCGTTATAAATTGCTAAGGAGGAAGCGCTACGAACTTTATGTGCCACGTAGAATCCGTCTCGTTGTTGCCTGGGACTTGAGAGATTTTGTAGCACGCCTTCCTCACTGACTAGCTTTCTTTACTACAACTTACCATCGTCTTGTACGTTATTGATCACAGCTGTGTCAGTGTTGTACTCGTATAACATGCAGGCAGTATGAACGTGTACATATACCATAAGTCTCTTTGCCTTGGGATTCTTTGTAGCACATCTTTTCCAGACAGTTATTTTGCATACTACAGCTTAGTTTTCTTTATTTTTCTTCCATGGATATCTTTATAACCTTATCAGAAGGGTAACCTTTTTTTTTATTTTAGTCCTGTTCTCCAGACAATTAAATGCAACTAGAAAGACCTTTCGATCTGGAGGATTAGATTTAATGTTCATTAAATTGATTCACTTCACTGCCCCATAGGTCCCCTAAGCTGAATAAAATTACTGTATTTGGGAGGAAGAATAAAGAACAAAACGTGGTTGGCCTGAAGCGGTTAATATCGACACTGTACATCAGTAACACACAACATGAAAATTAACCCCATGAATCCTGTGACGTATTCGGCTGCTGTATTACAACATTTTCCAGACCACTTGGTTCATCTTAAACCAGACCCTTTGTAGTAAAGGGATAATTGAACGATATCTAACCCTCCCAGTTCGAAAATTGTCCACTAAACTAAGCAAAGTCGTCTTCGGGTAGCAGATAAAATGCAGGTCACCGGACTGAAATGATTAAGGTGTAGAATGCAAAATAAATCGCCAAGGAAGAGGTGTTAGGAAGTCTCACATTGCCAGCGAGAACCAGGCCCCTTACCCACACCCTCTGATCCCGCTTCACTCTAATTGTCATCACAGGCTGCCCGTTTTTATGTCCCTCGTAAATAACACCAAACAATTACTGCTTGTTTGTTGGACAGGTGTGTGTGTGTGTGTGTGTGTGTGTGTGTGTGTGTGTGTGTGTGTGTGTGTGTGTGTGTGTGTGTGTGTGTGTGACAGTAACGGTGTATGTTGCGTCAACCAGGTGTCATCGTAAACTATAATTACCTGCCACTCCTGCATTAATTAACTTATTACCCTTAATTACCCTTATTGGCAGTCTGCCCTGAGGATGCTTAAGGTTCGGCTTGGGAGGCATCTGTTGCGTGGCGTATTATCTCTTTGTTATGTATCTCAGTGCGATAACGTCTTTGTATTATTTCTTTGCTGCTGCCAGACAGTTTATTCGGGTTATTGTGGGTAAAACTCCTCGTAGTGAAGGGGTTTAACAATATCCTTCTTAAACCCCCTTTACTACGGTGGGTCTGCTCTAAGTTGAATAGAGTCATTTGCATTAGCAAGGAAGAAAATAATATAACTTCATCGTACAGACAGGGTTAGTTTTGCACATTTTTCATTGGAATATGAAAGTGACCTGAGTATTGAGTGTGTATAAACAGTGAAATAAAAGCAAATCTTAGAAATACCATCTCCCCCAGTCCCTCTCTCTTGTTCACATTTCTTCCGTGGACAAACAAGTGACTTGCGTTTGATGCAAGGCTGAGGTTAATGGAGGTTATGGACAATAACCCTTTGAACGCTGGGGGTTGCATTCACCTGAATTAAAATAACACAGCTTTAGTAGTTTATCCTTAATTAAGGAAGTAACGCTTAGAAGGATAAAACAAGACTATCGCTGCATGGAGCTCTTACGTCTCTCTTTAATTAAAAAAAAAAAAGAATAATAATGGGCAGTTAGGAAAATAAATCGCTGAGGAAGAGATGCTAGGAAGCCTCCTTATTCGACGGGAATACGGGTCGAACAGATATAGGAAAATTCTACAATCTTCCTTTACTGTCCTTCCTATAAAAAACAAAGCAAAGTTGTGGTGGGGAATGATCTTAAATTTGACTGCGAATCAAATATTAATTCCTTCGAGTAGAATATAATATCCTTCGAGTAGAAACTATTTGAGATTCGACGACATTAGCTCACTGAGCGTGGAAACGTCTTTTTCTTTATTATTTATGCTGCCATGTACACATTCACTGAGGCTATCCTGAGCAAAGTTGTTTGATAGACCCACAAAAGTACAGACTGACAGAGTGGTTTATGGCTGTTAGGCTGCAGTTAACCATTACATTTAAAACTTTGAGTCTGGTGACATCTATGATTAGTTTCTTCTTGTTAATTCCAGACAGTTTTATCCAGCTAAGGAGACATCTCTCTTACTGAAAGGGTTTAATAAGGCATTTTGAAAAGGCTTTCCAAAGCTTAATAGAAACTTCTAGTGATATTAAGAATAATCTACGAGTAAATAATCTAAGCAATGCCTATGTTGACTGATTGGTGAACTTAGAATGGTGTTAGAAGGTTTGTGTTGGGGTGAGGCGGCGGCTTCTTTCACCGACACCTGGAACTAATTACCTGCTACCGCCACATCGGGTGGCCGGGCGTGGCACCACTTTGCTTACCCTCACATCTCACCTTCTCCCACCCTTCCCTCTCCTACCCTCCCTCCAGCTCACATCCTTTCATGCCACTCTTTCCATGCATTCTCTTTCTCCTTTACGGCTTTCCTTCCCGTCACGCAACATTTTCCTTTACCTCCCTTCCCATTCTCTCTTCACCACATTCTCTCCTTTCTCTTCCTTTATCCTTGACGGCCTCCCGTATCTTCTCTGTCCTTCTCTCCTTCCTTCTTTCACAACATTACAGATCACAGTGTTGCACTCGTCCATTTTTATAGCACTTGGCGAAATAGTCTCCATTCACTGGTATTATGACGAACATATTTGTGTGTATCATTAGGGCAGTGAGTGAGCTGGAACCGAAGATTATACCGACGTGAATGACGAATGAATCAGCGTAAGACCCATTTCACAGGACAACCTTTTAATAGTTGTGCCATTATGTTTTCTTGTTCCCATATTAGGACCTTTGCCATCTATTTTATTTTATTTGTAAGAAATAGTTTTATTTATAGCAATAATGATTATGATGGACTGTAATGAAAATGGTGATGATGATGGTAATGATGATAGATTAGGATGATGATGATGATGGTAAGAATTTAGCTGTGAATATGTGCAGTCTGTCCAGTTCTTTCAACTTTCCTCTTGATCATAACATCCCTTTTGTCTGTCTCAGTGAAGGGTCAACCCGATTACTACGACGTCATATTACTAGATGCTGGAGCATCACTAGGAGCGGCCCGGTCAGTCAGTCTCACCCTAAGGATTTTCACCCAAGGAGTTTCAGTCTAATCAAACCCATAAGGTGTTTTACTACAAAACCCCATGTGGTTCAGCGACTGTCTAGTACTTCTATACTCGTTTACATATTCATTCTGCCTCCAGACGATTTTATTCAATTTGGAAAAGGCCTGTTGCATTGAAGGGGTTAATACTGGCGACACCTAACCCTTCCTTATTGAAAAGTCCGTCCGAAGCTAAATACTGTAGACTGAGTCCTTTTAAAAAGACTTCCCCTATTAGAGTGTTTTGGAGCAGTGGCTAGTGAGACGGTGTGGTTTGTGACATCATTCAGGTAAACACAGCCGGTATTGCTTCCTGGCGGTGGTCCATTTACAGCATTTTGGGCGGGTTGGAAGCCGTAATGAGGTACACTGTGTTTTTATGGCCATCTGCGTTAGTTAAGAGGGAGATATCATTTGTACAGAACAGGTCGAAGTGGTAACACATGCAAAACGTGCAGAGAGAGAGAGAGAGAGAGAGCAGGAAAAAGAGAAGTAGAAGCGAACCAGAATAAGAACTGGTTTCAGTTGTCAGTATAACGAACAAGATAATAAGAAGGGCGGTGCGAGGAACAAGAAGACGATCGATCGAGAGGAGAGAGAGAGAGAGAGAGAAGAGAAGAGAAGAGATGAGAACAGGGAAGAGCAGAGAGAGAGAGAAGAGATGAGAACAGGGAAGAGCAGAGAGAGAGAGAAGAGATGAGAACAGGGAAGAGAAGAGAAGAGGAGGGCGTGGTTGTAGAGGAGCTAAATGTCAGGAAGAGGGACGGTATCGCAGATAATATTTTACGCTCCATGGAGGGTAATGGTGATTGGATGGACTAAGGGTTAATGGGTGGCTGGAAAAGGTAATTAAGAATGTCTCCCAAAAAATGTAATGGATGGATAGTAAAATATGAACATAGGAAAAGTATATATTACCTCAAACAGCATTTTATAAGTGGCTTGCTTAAAAAGAATATATATTGTAAGTGGGTCCTGAAAGTTGATGATAAGAAGAATGTAAATAAGGAAAAAATGTAACGAATAGATACCAAAACAGAGTATGGACAGCAGCTTAGTACAAAAATGAAAGTATTAAGTAAATGCTTCAACTTGAGAATGGAAAACGACAAATTAACAGAACATGTGAGGGGGTGCTGAAGCCTGAGAGAGAGAGAGAGAGAGTTTGCTTGGCCAACGACCCCCTACAAAATGTGTTTCAGTGCATCCCTTTCACTACGATGACACCTTTTACCGTTTTATTCTGGGTATCTCCGGCTGATTTTATTCAGCATAAAAAGGACGCGTTTGACTGATGGGATTAAAAACAAATTCCATTAACGTGATCTCTGTCTTGGCCAG
This sequence comes from Coenobita brevimanus, assembly GCF_032717465.1. NCBI lineage: Eukaryota > Metazoa > Arthropoda > Malacostraca > Decapoda > Coenobitidae > Coenobita > Coenobita brevimanus. Next base: position 10,240,907 of record NC_137059.1, read on the forward strand.
TTACGTATTTCATTCTTGTTACCGTCAGGCGATTTTATTTAGCTTAGGGGAAACAGGTCGTAGTGAAGGGGTTAAGAATTGTGAAGTCAGAAGAGAAAGCTGTGGAAAGTAAACAAAGGAAGACTTTGGGAAAGATGAAAAGAATTTTGTTTGGTGGTGTTGACCGCGCGCGCGCGCGTCTGTGTGTGTGTGTGTGTGTGTGTGTGTGTGTGACGGTAAGGGCGTGGTGAAAGGTCCTCCTCGTGACAGTGTGTCCAGATATAGACATTATTCTTGCCCTGGTGACTACAGATGAGTGAGGGAGAGATGGATGGATTGGAGTGAGGGACAGAGAGGGTTGAGGTTAAGGAAGGGGACAAGGGTAAGAGGAGTAAGTGACGGATGTGTGATGTGTGGGAAAGGAAGAGGTGATGAGTTTGAGGAGAGATAAAGAGGGGTTAGAAGGGGACAGATGCTCAGATGGGAGAGAGGAAGAGAGGGTCGAGGTTAAGGAAGGAGGCAAGGGGAAGAGGAGGACTGGTGTGAAATGGGGGATAGACAGGACTGAGGGGAGGAGAAAGTGGAGAGTAAGCATAACAGTAACCAGCGTCTCCACTCTTCTGGTCACTTTTTCTGAAGTCTTTGCTTACACATGTACTGCATTTCTGCGGCACGAAGCACCCGTCTGGCTGCACTCTGTCATCCCTTTTCTGTCAAGCTCTTTAATGGAAGAGTTGACTGATACTCTCAATTTTCCATACATGCAGCGGTCAACTCTGGAACTGTCTTCCTCAGTGTCTCCCACTGCCCATGACATTCAGTTTTTTAAATGCAATATGTCCACGCATCACGAAAGAGCGGATCTTGATTTTTGTTTAAGTATTCTATGGAATGGGCAAGTTTTGCAGATTTTCAGCTTTGGGTTGTGTTCTGTGTGCATAATAAATAGTGTGCAGGAGGAGGAGAGGGTGAGGTTAAGCAGGGACAGAGGAAACCAAAACTGGAGGAAGGATAAGTGGAGGGGTGAGGAGCGAGAGGTGGATGGGAGAGGTGGGAAGTGAGGGTTGAAGCTAAGGAAGGGGTCAAAGGGGAGAGGAAGAGGCTGGTGAGGGGTGGAGAGAGGATGAGGGGAGAGGGAGAAGTTGCGAAGTGAGAGGTGGATGGTTGGGTGGGAGAGAGAGAGAGAGGGAGGGATGGAGAAGATGGTGAATGGAGGAGGTGACATTGGGAGGTGGGGAGTTATTGGTGTGATGGGGTAAGTATAGGGAATTGTCTGGGGGAAGAGAGGGTAGAATTTAACCCCTTCAGCCCGAGGACGTCATTTATATTCTTACTACTACCAGGCATTTTTAAAATCCAGCTTCAGGTAGATCACTTGTGGCGAATGGGTCAGGGAAGGTTGTATCCAGCCCATGCAGTTGGAAAAGTGTCCTTAGCTGATAGTAATTATGCATTGATAACAAGAATATATTTTACAAAGTCATAGTGTTGAAGAGGTTAAGGAAGGACTGGGAGGTGTGAGGGACGAGGAGGGAAAAGAGTGAGGTTCAGGGATAATGGAGGCTGGTTAGAAATGGAGGGACGATTAGGTTAAAGAAGAGTTTGGAAGAACGTGAGAGGTTAAGGGGAAGAGAGGATGAGCTTGGCGAAATAATAGATAGGGAGAGATGTGATGGGGATATGGAAGGTGGGAAGGGGTTAGGTAGAGATAGGATGAGGGTAGGGAGACAGAGCATGAGGGAAAGCTAAGGTTGGAGAGACTGCAAATGAGGGAGGTGTGAGTCTGGAGAGATGACAGAGGGGAAAGGGGTGTAAGTGAGGAGTATACGTGGGTGAGGGGTGTAGGTGGGTGATAGGTGTAGGTAGGTGAGGGGTTTAGGTGGATGAGGGGTGTAGGTGGGTGAGGGGTGTAGGTGGATGAGGGGTGTAGGTGGGTGAGGGGTGTAGGTGGGTGAGGGGTGTAGGTGGGTGAGGGGTGTAGGTGGGTGATGGTGGGTGAGTGCTGGCCAGTCTGGGGGTAATGGTAGTGTCGGCCCTGACTTATGACGCATATCGCACGCCGTGGTGTACCTGTCTTGGGACTTTTTTCTTTCTTTACCTTGGCATTTTTGCATCATATCTCACTTGTGCAATTTTTCACCAAGCTGGCATCTGTCCCTTGTATCTCCATCTTACCCACACTGACACTACGTTGTTTATGCGTCGTACATTTAGTCATCCAAATAACAAGAAATATATTGCAGTAAATGGAGTTATTTGCATTTTTTAGTAGACTGGAAACTTTATTAGATGTTCTCCCTTACCATTATTCTTATTCCCCCATTCCCGACTAACCATCCATATTTCCCAAGATGCCTCCAAAAAACCGATAGAGCTGGAGTGTATTAAAGAGCCGGGCTATAGAGTTCATACCCACACAGTGTTATTAGTCTCGATGTCTTGTGCTTATTGGCGTGAAGACTTTGCGGACAGCGGCGGTGTGGGAGAGGTGAGGGTGTGGGAGAGTAGGAAGTTAGGTATGTGTTGAGGGAGGGGTGTAGGAGTGGGAGGGATGAAAGGAGCGAGAGTGAACAGGGTTGGAAGTGTGAGTGAAGTTAGAGGTGAGGAAGGATGGTAAACGTGATGGAAGGGTGAAGGAGGGTATTAAGAATGAAGGGAAGAGTGAGGGAGTGAGGGGAGGATTGAAGGGAGGGGAGTGGGAGTGAGAGGAGTATGACGGAGGTAAGTAGGGATGGAGGAAGAGCATAGGGAGGGGAGTGGTAGTGAGGGAATAGGGGACGAAGGGAGTCGTGAGACAGAGTTAAGGAATGAAGGGAGAGGTGAGGGAGAGGAGTGGGAGTGAAGGAAGGAGAGTGGGAATTGAAAGAGAGGTAATGAGGGGAAGGGGTGAAGGGTTGGGGTAGGAGAGTTAGTGGGAGTTAAGGAGTGGGTGAGGGAGAAGGGGGTGGGGAGACATAGAAGGAAGAGAAGTGAGGGAGGTTAATAACTGTGCTCGCTCTTTAAATGAGGTTTTAGTGTTGCATTGGGACGCCTTATACAGGGGGTCGTTGGCCAAGCCGAATTCTCTCTCTCTCTTTCTCAGCATCATCTTCAGGCCTTTAACCCTTTCGGTACGATGACGGTTTTTCTGGTGTATTCGCCCTACCGCATACCGATTCCATTTACTACTTACAAAGGACTTGTCAGATTGATGGGTTTAAAATCAGTCGTCTTTGTTAACATCTTCACAGCGAGAGTTGTTCCTAGAAGCTGAATAAAATCGTCAGGCGGTAGTAAGAATATATGACGCCATCGTACCGAAAGAATTTTTGTAGTTTCGTATATCTCTTGATAGTACTTGTTTCAAACCTCCCTTCATCTCACCTCTCCGTTTCACCCTCATCTTTTCTTCATCTCTCACACCTGTCCCTTCTTCCTTTCCTCATCGTTCCTCCTTTATTCCACCTCCTCCATTTCTTCTCACATAATCCCCTCCTTCACCCCTCCAGTCCTCACTCACGCTTCCTCCTTACCACTCTTTCTCCTCCCCCTTTTTCCTTCCTCCTTGACCTTCCTCATTCTCTGCCTTTTTCTTCTGCCACCGCTTCTTACCTCTCTCTCTTCTTACCGTCCTTCCTCCTTCCCTCATATATCCCCATCCCATTTTCTCTCCCTTTATTCCTCTTCTACTCACTCCTGTCTCGCACTTCATGATTTCGTTATTTTGCCACTCCCACGTACCAAAATATTTCCCTCTACCTCCTCCATTTCCACTTCATACCTCCCTCTTGCATTGCCTCTCCTTCCCTCATTTTTCCATTCACCTCCTCTCTTTTCACATCCTCTTTCTCCTTCCCTCCAACACGCCCCCTCCGCTTCTCCCTACCTCCTTCCCTTCTTACCCTGCCATCCCCGCTGCTCGTTGCGTGAGGGTGTGACCAAGTGATGAGGGTAATTACGTCTCATCACCCCAGCAGGACCCTTTGCGCGCGCGCGCGCGCGCGCACACACACACACACACACACACACACACACACACACACACACACACACACACACACCGTTGTTGCGGTCAAGATCCCATGGCGTGGCGATTGAGAGCAACACTAATATTTGCCAACTCGTGATAGCCTCTTCTTGCCCCCTCCCTCATTTTTTTCAATCCTCTCTTTATTTGTTCATTTTCCTTTTCTCCTTCTTTTTTTCTTATTCCTTCTGATTTGCACGTCGTTTCTCTATCCCGTCTCATTTGTCTTCCACAAAAATCCCAATCTCTTTTCATTTCCTCTATCTCCCCATCTCTCGCCCTTCCCTCCCATCCACACCTCACATGTCTTTTTTTTTTTTTTCCCTAGTCGTGTCATATTTTTAGTCCATTCCTCTTGCCTGTCTTTGCTTTAGATTAGTCTGTTTTTGAAATCACGCTTTCACTCCCAGACCTCTGCCTTCCTTTCATATACCCTCCCTTCCTTTCATATACCCTCCCTTCCTCGTCCCCATTCCTCCCTCCACTACGCTTCCACGCACAACCTTCATTCTTTCCTCCTCTCTTGTCTCACTGCCTAGTGCTTTACTACTACAACCGCGCCTTTGTCAACCCGCACCTCTCCTCTGCCAACTCCCCCCCCCTTTTTTTTTTCTACCTTTCCTTCATTGCTCCCTTCTCCTCCGTCTCTTTAGTTGTCTCCTGCCTTCACAACGCTTCCACTCCCACCTCTCTCCCTTTTCCCCCACCTTCCATGCAGTTCTTTTCCCTCTTGTTTCCCCAGTCCTCTCCAACCTCTGTCATGCCGTAATTCCCATTCCTCCACTGTCCTTCCTTTGCTTCTTCCTTCTACCACTCTCCATTCCTCTCCTCCCTCTTCGGTCTCTCCATTCCTCCATACTTCATTTCTCCTCTCCACCTCCCTCCACCACACTCGTCCCTGGTGTCCACCTATCACCGAGGTGTTGCTGCAGTGTAGTGGAGAGATGTCTGTCACTTGCACACTCACTGTCTTACACCCTGTTTAGTGCACATCACTGGGTTACGTATGAAAAAAAAACACACACAAACACACACACACACACACACACACACACACACACACACACACACACACACACACACACACACACACACACACACACACACACACACACACACACACACACACACACACACACACACACACACACACACACACACACACACACACACACACACACACACACACACACACACACACACACACACACACACACACACACACACACACACACACACACACACACAGAGTTTTATTCCCCTGCTAAGTTCCCTTACTCGATTAGTTATGGTTTTCTTCGCAGGCAACCCAGTTTCAGAACATCTTCACCTAAAATAGCAAGCACGTGTCAGGGAACGTACCCTGTGTCAACACTATGAGGTGACAACTACATTCATGTTGATGTATAAGGTACTGAGTTGTGACTTTACCCACATGGTCTAAACAACTCCAGTAGCCTATTCCTTCTACCTCCAGACAATGTATTTAACTGAGAGTTAGAGGAGCATGAATATGTAGACCATATTGGTTTGACAATGTTAATAATACTTTCCTGCTATGAAACGAATCTCTTTTTCTTTCATATACTCCTACAGAAACATAATTACGGAGACTTATAGGTAAACAAATGAAAGCGGGACAGGTATCGTAAATCAGTCACCTGCCGACACTCACTTCACCAGTGCAATGAGCCCATCCACTTGCCTATGCAAATCATATGGTTTAACATAAATATGCCAGTGTGAACTAGAACTAGTTCTTGCCGGACCAGCCTCATAAATATGTACAAAAAAAAAAAAAATAATCTGTAAACAAATCAGTGAAGGTGCACATGCAAAAAGTGAGAGAACAAGGGGGAGGACAGGAAGGTTGGTGTGTGTGTGTGTGTGTGTGTGTGTGTGTGTGTGTGTGTGTGTGTGTGTCGGGGCTTAACCCAGTAACCCAGGTGGCAGAGTTGGGTTGGATGGGCAGCTGGCAGGTTACGTTCACGGCCCGTCACTGTGCCATGTGTCACCTCACCTCCGCCTCATCCCATTTCCTGTCTTTAATGTTCATCGTCCGTCTTTACCTCCTTCAGTCTTTCTCTGCTCGTTTTAACTTTTCGGACTTTGTGGCGCGTTTGGGTCGAATTCTAAGTGGATTTGAAGATTTCGTAGCACCTCTTCTTATTGGTTTATTCTGCGCATCTCTGTTCAATATTCTCTTGTATATTATTGGCGCAAACTATATCGATATGTAAGTGACGTAAATAATGTGTGACGTTGTGATATGCAAAGTAAATTGCCATGGAAGTGATGCAAAGAAGCCTCAAATGCCGTCCAGAATACGGCTCGTTATTTCACTCCATCTCCAGTCTTTTACGTCCGCCATCTTCTCCAGCGCCGGCTTGACTATTCCTCTTTTCATCTCAGCCAACTTCTCACACTTCCTGGCGTCTTTATCTGTCGCCTCTCACTTGTTGCTCTCTATCTCCCCTCAGTGCGATAATCTCGCAATTTAATCTTGCTTCTGCCAGGGTATTCTATTCAACTCATGAAATCTCTAACAAACGGGTTAGTAGATGCTCTTGGTGCCAAATGGTGGAATCCGTCAGTTGGCCGGGTTTGCTCCAGTCTCGGCTTCTTTCACCCGAGACCTCGAAGCAGATTCACTCAGCCGGCAAGGGCGACATTTCTACATAATTCAAGTAGTTTTTCATCTTTCTGAGCATCGCGTGTGTCCGGCGTGCTCAGTAGATGACGAGAGTCGTATTTATAAAAGATCTTACATAGTTTTTACGATCAACAAGTCTCCATAGTAAATAACTGCTATACTTTTTTAACTTTAATATTCACTTTTATTTAATTGTGAAGTATTTGATGACTGTAGGAATGAAGGCATACGTATAAACAAAGAATATATACACGACTTACGATTAGGAAGGTTTATGAATGCGTCCCGCGGCTGTGTGGTGGATGTGTCACGTGGCTGTGCATCCACGCGGCCACCAATGAGCGATTTTTGTGGCTGTGGCGTCATCCACAGAGCCAATCAGAAACGTATTCTGAGGAGATGCGTCCCCTGCTCCCTCAGTCCTTATCTGTCCAGTGGCCGCGTGAGATAAAATGTGGATTATTTTACCTGGATTTGCCTGGATTTACGTATATTACGATAATTAAATACCTTCAGTGATCAGTGGAAACAGCAGTGATAGTGACGGTAAAGTGCATATTGTTCTCGTCAGCACAGATGCGACCCATAAGTGTGTAAAGTGTGGTGGGCAGACGCGTAACCAGGGGTACGTGTATGCGTGTGTTGTTGTTGCCAGGCGGAAGCATAACCACGCTGAAGAGTATGTGAGTTACAGCAAAAAAAAAAAAAAAAAAAAAAAAAAAAAACGGTGCGCCTGTATGTGTTGCTGCCTCTTTGACCAGGCTGTGGATAAAGTTAGTGATTTTTTCTAGTTATTCTGAAAAATATAAGAGAAGAGGGGGATGCCAGCCACGAAGTCCTTTGCTGCCGTTAACCTCCAACCCCCCTCCCACCACCACCACCACCGCTTCTCACCACACGCCAGATCAACACATGGGATGGTGAGATTCCTGTCACCATTGTGCAGGGTGAAATTTTTATGTTCATTTTTGGGTATCGTTACTCGGATGAGAGTAACAAAAAAATTGGGTTTAACTGTAGTATACTAATTCATTCTTTTGTAAAATGGTCATGCCACGAAACGTGTGTGGACAGCCATATTTTAACATCTCGGTGAAGTAAAGCAAGTACTTGTAGCGAAACAAATACTGTATTAAGCTTCATCTCGAAGGTGCGATTGAGTTATTTCGCCTCATACACCAAGGTTATGCCTCCTAAGCTGAAATAATCGGAGAGTAGTTGGCATAAAATAGAAAATGATGTCATCATACTGAAGGGTTTAATGGCGGCTTTTCTTCCCAATTATCTGTTTGTCTTGCTCCATCCAATTTCTCTCTCTCTTTCTCTCTCTCTCTCTCTCTCTCTGACAAGACATGGGTTAGTTACTCAATAACGCCATTTTATGGTTCGGATGCTAGACACACATTAATCACATTTTTTGCCTGACCTCCCCACCCCCCCCACCCCCAAAAAAAAAAAAAAAAAAAAATCCGCTCACCATCATATTTCTTGAGATGGCAGTACGTAGTTGTTTTTGGCATTAAAATAGGCGCTGTTATGGTTTGTCAGTGAGGCTGTGGCAAGTACTGGTACTGTCACTGGTTACACTAGGATATGAACCCGCAGCCTGTGTTATCAGAATTACCAACAGTACTATAACCACTTGGCCACACCATGTACTCACTCTGCTTCCGTTGGGTCTCTCTCTCTCTCTCTCTCTCTCTCTTTCTGTACAGCATTTGCCATTCATGCAGTTTTCAGATGATTAGTAGTAACGAGGTTATTAAAGGCTGTGTCTAACTCCTCCAGTTCGAAAATCTTATACTGAGAAAAATAGTTATGGTATAACAAGTCCCTCCCCTCCCCTCCTCCCGTTCACATTAGTTTCTCCACAACTCGCCTCCCCCTCAACCCCCTTCATTCATATCTCCCCCTGCCCCCTCCCACCTTACCATTGAAGGCGCCACTGCAGTTTGACCCATATTCTACACCCATAAAATCTGTGAGGAGGCGGAACGAGCTCGTAAATTGTTGCTTCTGCGTGGCTAAAAAGGCATCAACCACCTCATTCCCAGAATCTTAGTCTTCCCTCCTCACTCTCAGATTTTCTCGTCTCTTCTTTACTCCACTCTTTCTCTTCCCCTGCCCTCCCTTCCATTCTTCTCTTCTCTTTCTCCTTTTCATTGCCCGTCTCTCCTCTTTTCCTTCCTTCGTATTATCTTTGCCCATGTTCCCCGTAACTCCTCTTTCCTATCATCATCCTTCACGTTTAATCATAGGCCTAGCTACTCTATTTAGTACCCCCACTTTTCCAGTCAAATTCGGCAATCTCGATTTAGCTGTTTCTTCAATTCCTCATGTCAAGTACATTACGTAAACAGATATGGACAGGATGTTTTTAGGATTGCACTGAATAATGTATCATAATATGTTTCTTTGGGTGAGGTGACTTTTTGGTAACGATATTTTATTTCTATTTTCCCGGAACTCCTTGTGTCCACTACATTCTTCCATTTTTGCATTTTGTTTTCTTCACCCATTTTCTTTGCATTTTTTCATTCCTCGTTCCCTCCTGCAGTCCCCCCCCCCCCATATCCCTGCACCATACCCTTTCCTAGTCTTTTGCTTCCCTCACCCACACAGGCATTCTTCATCTCCACCCCTCACCTCACAAGCATCTACATCTCCGTCTCCGTGTTTTTTACGTTTGTGACCCTCCCCCCTGCCTCAGTACTCTCCCTGCAACTTTCAGCTTCTGCATCTCCCTATCCTTGCCACCCCAACCCTTCAGTCCCATTCATCCTCACCCCTGCCCCCCAAGGCTCCCACACTTCCTACCCTGCCACCTACCCAGATCATGCACCCCGTGCATCTCTCACACTGCCTCTGTTACTTCCCTGCACCTCCCATCATTGCCACCTCCTACTCAACATTTCATCTTTTCCTTCTACACACTTCCCCTTCCCTTTCCCCACATCCACAAATCCACGTCCCCACCCCTGCCACCCGCCACCCTACATTTCATCTTTTCCCCTCTCCACACTCCCCTCTCCCCTTCTCCACATCCACACCACCACACGCCCATCCCTGCAGGCCACAAGCACCCACACACCTGCTGCTTTCCATACCTGATGACGGGTTGTGTGTCTGCCGCCTCTCTCACCTTACATTTCCACAGCCAAAGCCATTCCACAGTGTTTGTAATGGCGGGAGAATTTAGCAGTTTCTGTCTGTCTGTTCTTTTACGTTTGTCTGTCTGTCAGTCGATGTCTGTGTCCGTCTCTTAGTCTGTGTATGTTTGTCAGTCTCTCTCTCTCTCTCTCTCTCTCTCTCATACGAATCCCGTGACATATTCTTTTTAGTGTATATATTCGTGCTACGTTCAGACACTTTTATTCATCCAGCCTTTTGGTATATTTTTCCGAAATGTTGAAATAGATATAACCTTCATTAAGCCTTTCACTGATAGAGATTCTTCCTAATATGATTCAATCGCCTGAAGGTAATAAGAGTAAAATGAGTAATATATATGGAAGGGGTTAAGATAAACGACCTATTGCTACACTACTGAACTAATGTACAACTCGTAGCCTAAGAGTGTGGCCAATGGTAACAGCTGTAGGTGCACGAAACACATTACCTGTAAATCCACCGTGACGTAATAAAGGTGGTAACTAAGGTGGAGAAGTATTAGTAATTACCATGTCGACCTATTTTTTCCACTAGTAGTTTGTTAGGGGGCGAACAGGAAATATTATTTATGGTGTCAGTGGTCCTTAATTTTGACGTAACTTTTCTTTCCTTTTTTCATTCCAGGTATGTGGTCCTGTTAGACACGCTGGAGGCTCAGAGGAGTTATATGGAGAACGGTAAGAGAGAGAGAGAGAGAGAGAGAGAGAGAGAGAGAGAGAGAGAGAGAGAGAGAGAGAGACATTCAGTTAAAAACACACATTAATACACTGACCTTCCACAACGATCATTGGTACATACAACACGTACCCGAATCCTGTGCCACAAATCTTCACTCATTGTTTCAGAATATAAGAACCTGGTGTATTCTCGGGTAATCAGGGGCCGTAGTCATAATCTTTCTTCAGTTGTGTGTAAGATTTATTTATGCTTCTATCCTCGCCTGTACAGCTGACCAAACACTTCACAAACTTGATTGAACAGTAACGAGAAAATTGCCACAAAACAAAAAGAATTGATAATATGTTACTGATTATTTTCTTAATTGGTGATTTTTTTTTGTATTACGTGATTATCCATATCATTCCGACTACGTAATTTATGTTTTATTATTGCTGTTTCCAGACGTATTAATTATGCCTAAGATATATATTTTTTCAGGAGGGGTTGTATAGGAGTCTGAAAAAACTTCATTATCGGACATGTTCTGGTTCCTAAATTTCATAAAATCCATGAAATAACAGTAATAAAGTAAAATGATGAATGATTATAGTGTAGGGTATTAGATCCTTTATCAGTACAGTCTCCCAGACACATTCACCATTGAGAAGTAGAGAAAAGTTATGGAGCTGTGAGGATCCGTGTGGTGGTGGTAGTGTTTTACGAGTAATTATGCATGCGTTGGTTAGTTTGTGTGTGGACTGAGGCTGTGAAATTGAATGTGTTGGGGGGTCTGTGTTTGTGTATTGGAGAATCACTGTTAAATTAGTCACACAGGATTTATGATTGATGGATATATTGTGGTAGGTATTCACACACACACACACACACACACACACACACACACACACACACACACACACACACACACACACACACACAAAACATTAACTTGGATATAGAGTAATAATACTGTCCAACTTCGCAGCACAACCCTTGAACTACCCTTGTTCTTCATGTATATTTGGGGATGCAGTTACATGTATGTTTATCAGTATGTCTGTTTATATATCTAATTATGCATGTGTATTGGTGTGTATATATCCCTTTCTTTGTACATCTTTGTGTATATGTCTGTCAGCATGTCAGCTTCAGGCTTTTTGTTTTTCTTTCTCCCTGCCTACCTGTCTATTGCTTGACGTCATATCCCAGCACAGGTGTATTTCATCCAAGCTGGTTGTGATAAAATACCTCCACGCGTCTCTTGGATAGCCGGCCTAACCTCCCATCCTTCACTTCATCCCACCTCACTCTCCGTCTGCCCGGTTTCCTTCTCCCCCCATTTTTTGTTGTTGTTGTTGTTGTAACTCATTCAGTATATAGGTGTTTTGAAGTGAATAAAATCGTATGGTGGCAGCAAGGAAGAAAATAATCAAAGACATCCTCGGCCTAATTGGGTTAATTCATTTCCTACACAGACATTATCACTTTCTTTTCACCTCAGTGGATTACTGGTATTCATATTATATCAGTGTGATCTTCATTGGTTTGGACAGTGCTGATTTGGTGTTTTATTTGATCTAAAATTGTGTGTGTGTGTGTGTGTGTGTGTGTGTGTGTGTGTGTGTGTGTGTGTGTGTGTGTGGTAATACGTCTTGTTTATGTTTTTTTGCGGTGCATCATTGTTATTGGTATATTTCCACGCCACACAGACTTACAGAAACTCCATCAAAACTTTGAGATGGATGACCAAACTGCCGGTCTTACATACACTTTGCCACCAAACAGGGAAATGAAAAGGTATTGAACAGACACTGACTCTGTCTCACACACCAACACCTGAATGTATAGCAGGTGACTCCCTATTGTTGTTGTTGGGGGAAATTATCCTTCTTCCTAAATGTCTGTCCTTAGTGATGCATTGTAGGTTGGTTTTGCCAATGGATATGATATGTTTGCTTATAATGGTGGTGGTAGTGTGGTCGTGGTGGTAGTTGTGGTGGTGGTGATGATGATGATGATGATGATGTACGGTATATAGGTGGAATGATAAGTGTTGATTGTTGGCTGGGGTGGCTTCCTCTTCCATTACCTGTTTATTTCTACAAAAGGGCTTTGATATTCTCTGGTGTGATATGCTAAGACCCTTTCATCATGATGTTTGGATTTAGATACAGTATTTCATTATCAACAGCTGCAAGCAATTTTGCTCAGTACGGAGAAGCTATACATAGACAAAGGGTAATAAAAAAAAAAATCCTCAGTAACCATAAGTGTTGTATTTTGATCTTTTATAATATATTCTGGTTAATTCCTGTCGATATTATTAAGCATGGAGAAACGTAGTCAGTCGGAGGGTTAGTGTAAATATAACTAACACAGAAGGTGATATTAAAGCGTATCCTGCAAAATTAATCGCTAAGGAGGAGGTACTAGGGAGCCTCCTAATCCCACGATCTTACGGCCCTGGGAGACTGCTTGTGGTGCCTGTGTTTGGCTGGTGTGTGAAGGAAAGCATATTGTGTCTTTGGTGGTATTTACTTGGTTACAAAGGCCACAGATGCGTTCTTGTGAATTTTGTTAGTGTATTTGCTTTTATACCCGGGAGACTGAGTGGGGTGGCTGTGTTTGGCTGCTATGTTGGATTTGTTTGCTTGTATAACCCGGACACTGAGTGGGGTGGCTGTGTTTGGCTGCTATGTTGGATTTGTTTGCTTGTATAACCCGAACACTGAGTGGGGTGGCTGTGTTTGGCTGCTTTGTTGAAGGCAGCATAACACGTTATTGATGATATTTTTTGTTGTTGAAGTCCTTGGATTACTTGTGATATATGGCTGGGGAGACTTCATGCACGACTGGGACGAGTGTTATGGCCACCCGTATCCAGTCATAGACCTGTCGTTGTTATTCCCAAACCTCTGAATGAAAAAGTTTGTTTGGCTGTAGCATTTGCCTGGGAAGCGGTGTGATGTAGAATACACCATAGGCCTAATACATGTCGCAAGTACCCGTAACTGATATATATATTTTTTAATCTCTGCCGGTATGCCTGAATAAACTGTTTGGTGTAGAATAGAACATAAGTGTCTGATGATGTTTATTGGCTTATGTAAGTGCACAGGGATGGTATTTATGTGCATATGGGTGTTGCTGGCATTGTGGCTGGGGTGACATTTGATACCCGTGTGTGTGTGTGAGCAGGCTTTGAAGTGCTTGGGATACGTGTGCGGAATAGAGCGTAGTGCGTCCTTATGATATTTGCTTGGTTACGTAATCTAAGTCCAAAAGGAATGTATATGTTTTCTTGTGTGGAATAGTGAACAGTAAGTTTAATTATAATGTACCGTACTTAGTGAGCTGAAAGTGTGTGTTGGTGTGAGGATTCCAGAGAAATTAGGGTGCATGTGTAAAACAGGGCATAATAAGTGTTTGATGGTAGGTGTTTTGTTATATAAGTCGTCAAGGAAGGTGTATGTAGGTGTGGGTGTGGGCGCTGAACCGTTGCTGATGCACTGGCCTCAGGGGTGGGGGAGGGTGCTGGGAAAGGTGGGTAGGGGAGGGGAACAGGGAGGGGATAGGAACCACCGGGTGTTGTACGCTCACAAGGTCGTTTCTCACCCCCACCCATTATACCCTGCTGTCTCCTTGCCCCCCCCCTTCCCCTTCCTCCTTTCCACATATCTGTGGCCTTCCCTTGTCCTCCCCCTCCTTTCACCTTTTCCTCCATTCTCAGTGTTCTTTCCTTTCTTGCTTTATCATTTTTAACTTCAATTCATAGAATTTAAACAGCCGTAGTCTTCAGTTACAAACAGCCTCGAAAGGACCATTAGGTTGTTGCTGTTAGCTTTCCTTGTACTCTTTTGTATTCCTTTGTCACCATGTCCCTTTCTCTCTCTCTCTCTCTCTCTCTCTCTCTCTCTCTCTCTCTCTCTCTCTCTCTCTCTCTCTCCTCCCGTGGCCTTTCCTGCTTCCTCTCTTGTCTTTTTTTTTTTTTCTCCTCTCCCTGCATCTCCGTTTCCTTCCTGTCCCCATATCCTACCCTCATCCTTTAATACCCTGTCGTCTCCTTGTTCTCCCTCTTTCCCCCATACCTCTTGTGTGTATTCGCCCCTCCCTGCCTCTCCATTTTCCTCTTTCCTTCCTATCCTCATATCCTACCCCTATCCCTTAATATCCTGCGGTTTCCTCATTCTCCCTCTTTCCTCCTTCCCTCCTGTCTGTGTCCTTCCCGCTTCCTCCCGCATGTCTCGTAGCCTCCTTTCCTGCTTTCCTCCTATCTCCCATGTCCTTCCTTCCCCTCCTTCCCTTCCCTTCTCTGTCTTTCCCATTCTCTTTCCTTCCCTTCCTCTCCCTTCCCTTGTATTTCCATAATAATTCCTTTCTTTTCCTTTCCTGCCCATTTTCCATCCCTGTACTTCACCTTCCTTCCCTCCTCTGTATTAAACCCACCTCCCACTCCTCCCCTCACCACCACCTTCTCTTCCTTCCCTGCATTATTCTTCATCACTCATCATCCTTTCCCGCCTACGTCTCCCATGAAACCCCAACCCTTAGGCCACTACATTATCAGTCATGGTGGTGTACCCTGGGTTGCTTGATGGCCCACCATACCACGGCCGCCACCACCACTCATCGTCATCGTCGTCGTCGTCGTTGTCGTCGCTCGAAAGTATTGTAAGATATATACAGAGGCGTCGTTTGCCTTCACTTTGCCTCTGGGTTGTCACATTTCGCAGTCCTTCTGTTATCTGCCCAACCAAACGCGTGACCTACTTATGACCAGTTCAGAAGACATTTATCCAGCCTACGT
Source organism: Coenobita brevimanus (assembly GCF_032717465.1). Taxonomy (NCBI): domain Eukaryota; kingdom Metazoa; phylum Arthropoda; class Malacostraca; order Decapoda; family Coenobitidae; genus Coenobita; species Coenobita brevimanus. Next base: position 10,256,183 of record NC_137059.1, read on the forward strand.
TAACACCTATAATGAGACAACCTTTATATTATATACAATCCTCTTGGTTGTGACAAGAACACAGCACTGGACAAAAGATTTCCCATGGTGTGAAAAGTGTTTCATAACATGTAAATTGTTGGCAAACTTTCAACGACCATCATAATACACAAAGTTCGTTGGCTTGGTGTTACGGGAAATTGTGCACAGGTTAGCAAGGACGTTGTGTTGGCAAGGATGCAAAATATCCAACACTCATGCCACCACCTGGGGATGTTTTGTTTTTCGTCAGCTTAGGAGGCTCCCTTGCACTTCTTCCTTATCAGTTTATTTATGACACGTTTCTATGTTCTTGTATGTTATTTATGAAATCTGTAATATTAAAAAAGACAGAATACAAGATGATAGTAAACCAATTTAGGTCAAGGGTGTCTTTTTCATTAGGTGTTGTGATGTTACACGACCGGTATTATATTCTACCTAAGTGACATCTGGTAGTGAAGGACTTCGTGAAGGTTGTTACCAAACCCATCGAGCTCGAGAAGTTTCTCTAACCTCAACAAAATCATCTACAGTAGTCCCAACGAGAAGAATTATAAAAGACGTCCCCGGGTTGAATGCGTTAATGTTGTTTGTGTTATTTAGGCAGTCAGTATTGCTATTAGATTGGCACAGAACATGCAAGCGAATAATAAGAATAATAATATGATGATACGTGAAATAACTGGTAAAGGAGGGGGTGGTAGAGAGTCTGCTGAGCCCACTTGAGTACAGCCCCTGGAGCTGAAATATAACAAAGTGGTAAAAAGTGAGAAAAGGAAAACCGTCCCTGAGGACACAAGTAGAGGAGACGATGGTGGTGGAAGTGGTCAGTGTCGTGGTCCCGTAGTGAGTTGGTGGTGGTGGTGATGGTGATAGGTGCATCTAGTAGTAGTGGTGGTAAGGGAGACGGTAGTGGTCGTGATAGTGAGTTCCGTCGTGTAAGGTGATGGTACATGAGTATGGTAGTACTTGTGAACCTGATCGTGGTGGTGGTGCAAACTTTAAAGGTATGGTGGTAGTAGTAGTAGTAGTAGTAGTAGTAGTGGTGGTGGTGGTGGTGGTGGTGGTGGTGGTGGTGGTGAAATACGAGTACAGTGGGGTAGTGGCAGTGACTAGTTAAACGAAAAGTTTGACAACGTGGTAAACAAAGCTCATTGTTTGTGTTTCAGTGTGTGTGTGTGTGTGTGTGTGTGTGTGTGAAGGGCGTAAGGGTGTATATGTATTGTACTTGACAGAGTGAGGGCATGGTACCAAAGGATCTTACCCCCCCCCCCCCCCCACACACACACACACACACACACACACACACACACACACACACACACACACACACACACACACACACACACACACACACACACACACACACACACACACACACACACACACACACACACACACACACACACACACACACACACACACACACACACACACACACACACACACACACACACACACACACACACACACACACACACACACACACACACACACACACACACACACACACACACACACACACACACACACACACACACACACACACACACACACACACACACACACACACACACACACACACACACACACACACACACACACACACACACACACACACACAAGGTCGACAGACCGCTTTTTGCTTGTCTCGTCGTCCCCCCGCCTCCCTCTTTCTCACCCCCGCCTTCCACTCCTCCACTCCATCACTCTCTTACTCCACCCTGATTCTCTTCTTTACTCGACATTCTTCAACTTCTTTTGTAGTCTTGCCTTTTTGTCTTTGTCATTTTTCCCTCAGTTCTCTCCATTTTGTAGATATCTGTATCGTTGATTCTTTTTCAGGTCTGGTCATTTCTTCTGTTCTCACTTCTCTCACCTCACCTCTCCTATCCTATCGTCTCTTTTCTCTTTCTTCTCTTCTTTTCTCTTCTCGTCTCTTCTCTTCTCTTCTCTTCTCTCTTCATATCTTCTTGTTTCCTTTCCTTTCTTTCTCTTAATGTACGCCAATTCCCCAGACTTTATAGCTAAGGTTTTCTCTGTAGTGTTACGGCTGGATCACCAAAAAAGGATCATAAGGTCTGTGTGGTGTGTAAGTCTTAGGTAACTCCCTGTTATTCTCTTCATGCCTGTCGAACTCCAGTCATCAGCAGTTGCATCTTTTAACTCTTCAACCCGAGGACGTCATTTTCCATTTGTTCTTGGTACCGTCAGATGATTTTATCTACCTCAGGGAGTGCCTTGTAGTTGTGAAAGGGTTAATGAAGAATGTATATAACCTTTCCATATTGAAAAATATCTCGAAAAGGTGAATAAACCGAGTGGAAGTAGCAAGAGTAACATGTCATCGTACTGAAAGGGTTAAGTACTTCACTAAGATTACGTATTTTTCGTTTAAATATTACCTTCAGACGATTTATTAAGCTTATGAGGGCGAAAGAGAGCCGCCTAGCAGTGAACAGGCCAAATAAATATAACTGACTGCTTGAGTCGGAAGAGTCTGCTAAGCTGAATAAAATCGTGTGGATGTAGCGAGAGCATCATTAACCCAGGGACAAAATGCAGGTTCTTGTCACTTATGCAAATCGGTGCACACAGCAGTGAAGAGACCGTAATGAGCAGGAAGTGTATAATACAGTAACTACAATCGTACATTGATTACGAAGCATAGTATCGTACACAAGCAAAAACTTTGATGGTAGTCAGGTGGTGGAGTGGACTACTGTTAATGAATCGTATTCTTGACATGGGAGGTTTTTAACACTTCTCATCAGTTTATTATGCTTAATCGTCCTAACCCTTTCAAGGTGGGGGCAGCTCGAGTATTTTATTTGTCAGAGTGAGTCATAAAAGCCTAAGTGTTAATACCGGTACTCTATTATACAACTCTACAGATATTTTAAAATGATATAAACTCCAAGGATTATTTTTGAGACACCTTGATTGGCCTTGGTATTTTACTTAGGCAAATGTGTTGGTATTGAAAACATACAAATAATCTGATATAACATTTTAAGATTTATTGTACACAATAAAATTAAATGATAGATACTGTAGATGGATAGATAGATTGATAAGGGAGGAGGTGCCAGAGTCTCTTAATACGTGTGTTGATGATATAGTAGGTTGCCGTGAATTCTTCCAGTTTAGGAAATACATATCCCTGAAGCACTCTTGACTGCTCTGCCACAAACCGACTGACATCTCGTAAAATATATCGCAGTCGACACGATCTACGTATTAATACCTCAGCAGTGACATGTCAAGGTGTTCGGCGTTACCTGTCGGTGTTGCATGAAAAACAAGCTGGGCTATGGAATCGGATACAGTGAAAAATAGTACTCGCGAACCCATAAGCATAATAAAAAAAATGTTTAAAAGCAGACCAGCAATAAATGATTAATGCAACAAAAACAGCGAAACACAAACACAGTAATACACGGCGAAATACAAACATAATAAAACATTCGGCCAGACACAAAAATATTCATTCAAACATATAATGTTGTGTTTATGTGCTGCCTTCTTCATGTGAATTCTTGTGCATGAGAGAGAGAGAGAGAGAGAGAGAGAGAGAGAGGAATTGTGTGTGTTTAAGGTCATTATGTTTGGTGTTTTAGGGGATGAGTATGTGTTTGCAGAGTGTGAAGTTGGTGGTTTTTATACATATTAAATAATCATCCCTGTAGCTATTAGTTTACAGTTTTTTCTAGTAGAGATAAGAAGTCGATATGCTGACTCATCCTGACGAGAAGTGGTAGTCGAGAGAGAGAGAGAGAGAGAGAGAGAGAGGGAATCGTGTGTGTGTGTGTGTGTGTGTGGGTAATTCACCGGGTCGGTCAGGATCACTTGATGGTCGTGATCGTCAGCTTTTACCCTCCCGGAAGGGAGCTGAGAGCTCATATAGTCCGATCTAAGGGCAAGGCTGTGACCTTCACACACGCACACACCCGTCCCCTTGCTCTAGGGGGACAGTAACCACCCACTTCGTCAGTGAAACTTTTCGCAACCTGAGCGAGGCGCGAACTCCCGTCCACCAGTTGGCAAGCGAGAGCGTTACCACTGCACCAGCGAGCGGTGCACACACACACAGGTGAACCTCAGCAGTTCCATAAGATATAATGCGTCAGTTATTATACTTTTAGGGAAATGAACGTGCATATTCTTCGTTTTTTGTGCCTTCAGTAAATTGAGGTGGGTTTCATCAGTGTTAAATATTTTGTGATAAAGGCTGTGATTTTCGTTACTGTGGGGCAGGTTGATTAAAATACTAACTTAACTAACGAGTACTCTAACCTACACTAACCTAACCTCATCTTACCTAACGTAAATGAACCCAAACTAAACTGATCTAACATAACGTACCCACACCTATCCTACCTTCACCTATCCTACCCTGCTATAATCTAACATGATCAAACGTAACCTACTACCCTAACTGAACCTAATCTAACCTAACCTAGCCTACTCTGATCTACCTTAACCTAACCTAGCCTAGCCTACTCTACTTTTACCTAATTTAACATAACTTTACCTAGCCTAGTCTACATTAACCTACCGTAACCAGATCTAACCAAGCCAACTCCAACGTGATGTAACCTAACCCACCCTAACGTGATCTTACCTAACCTACCCTAGCCTGATCTAACCTAACGACCTAACCTAGCCGTCTCTAGCCTGCCGTAACCTTCCCCAGAGTGGTTGATGTGTCGGTAAAAGTAAAGAGGCAGGTGTGGTGTGGGTTGATTAAAACACTTGGGTCAGTGTATCACATCACAACTGGTTTTTTGGGTACCCGTCCGTCCGTCATCACCTGCCCGAGATAATTAACTGTGATCATCCGTAATTTACCTCTAAACCGTGAAACTGTGGCAGGTGTTGATGGTCGGATGAAGTGGGTGATGGTGGTGTGTGGGTGAAAGCTTGGTGAGGTGAAAAGAATTAATAGCATGGGATATAATTTATTTTATTTTATTTTTATTTAGTGGTGAGGGGCAGTACGGTACATCTCTCTCTCTCTCTCTCTCTCTCTCTCTCTCTCTCTCTCTCTCTCTCTCTCTCTCTCTCGTGCTGACGATGCATTTTGTGAGAGGTAACATATTACAAACTGAATAAATCACATACAAAACACTAATATTTTGTAATAGTTGATTATGTTTCTTCAGTTTTCAGTGTCAGTTTTTCTCAGCAGTATTGATGAGTAAGCAGAATGGAGCGAGGCAGAAAGAACGGTGTGTAACATACTGGAATATTGATGGATTTTATTGTGAGGTTTACCTGGGGAAAGTTTACCTGTTTGTGGGTAAATATTCTGTGTTGGGATTCCTGGCCTGAATCCGCATATCGTAGTGTGTGTGTGTGTGTGTGTGTGTGTGTGTGTGTGTGTGTGTGTGTGTGTGTGCATGCGTGCGTGTGCGTGCGTACGTACGCGCGCGCGGCGTAGCTACTCGCATTGTTTACATTATGTGTTTGCGCTGTGTGTGTACCCGGTACTGCCTTACACTCGCTTCTGCACACTCACTCACTACACACACAACTTTCCCAACATCACCTCTCTCGTATAACACTGATTCTTATGCTTCACAACGTTATGGGTATCGAGTTTTGTTTATTTCTGTGTACCAGGGTGAGGGGTCAGTGTGGGGGCATTTCTGTGTACCAGGGTGAGGGGTCAGTGTGGAGGGATGTTTGTGTTCCAGGGTGAGGGGTCAGTGTGGAGGGATGTTTGTATACCAGGGTGAGGGGTCAGTGTGGAGGGATGTCTGTGTACCAGGATGAGGGGTCATTGTGGAGGGATGTCTGTGTACCAGGGTGTGGGGGCAGTCTGGAAGGGTGTAGAAAGTTAGCAGCTGGGATGTTTGTAGGTGGGAAAGTAGGGACTCCCGCAGATTTAGTGAGGTGGACAGTCATAAACAGTCAAGTAAACAACTCTGCACCATACTACTTACACTACCACCACTGTCTTCCTTTTCACTGTCTATACCTTGTATCAGTCCTACTCTCCTCCTAACTTACACTACGAATATACCCATATCCCCTAGATAATCTCCTGTCTCACCTCCTCCTGATATACTTCATACCACTGTCTGCTGCTGCTCCTTCCTAACTCCCCCATGACTTCATTCTGATGTTTGCTGGTGGGAGGGTAATCATGCCAATTTTTTCCTGATCCTCTACAATCTGGATGTGTATATATGCTTTTCTTTTTTCGTCGTACAAACACACTTTCATCTTTTCTTGTCACATAAATTGGTCGATTGTAGCTCCAGATTGCATTGCTTCAACAGGTTAAAAGTTGCCCTTCAGGCCTGACTACATTCTCTAATCATGGTCTCTTCCTGCCACTAATTATGATTTTGGTAGTGTCAGGTGTGTAATTATGTACGCCACGTGTGTACAACTTGTCCAGCTGATGCCAGGTAACGTGGAGTTTGTACAGTAAAACATCGTTATTAAGAGACTCGTTTTCTGGCTACTAAGTTCATAGTATATTGCAGAAAAATTGCTTAGTAGTCATTTCATTACGATGACGTGGCTCATTTTAATTAGGCAACTATCAAACGATGTAATTTAACTTAAGAAGGACCTGTGCTAGTGGAATGGTTAACTATGGCTACACACCCCCTCCACCTCAAAAAAGTCTGCCCTAAGCTGAATAAAATCGTCAGGCGCTGTTAAGAATAAACTGCGCTGTTAAGAATAAACTGCACAAGTCTTCATCTGACGGGAAGGGCTAATGTTCCATCGCCACCTACCATATAACATTGATTTGCCAACTCTATCATTTTAGACGATTGTAAATAATAATAATAATAATAATAACAATAATAATAATACACACATCATCTAATACATATACACACATCATCTAATCTTGTGTTACTCCATGAGAAGCGTAGGATCCTGGGGCTAGGCAAGTTGGTCCTGACATTTAAGGTGAGAGTAACCAGCCTCACTCTTCCCTGAGTGGCATTACATGAGCAATAAACCCCAACCATCCCTTGGATATAAGCCGACACAGGCTCAATCCTGTTGGAGCGCCTTAATTACTCACCAAACCACCAGACGCCAAAATTTGGTTATATGTTTACCACCCAACGTAGTAAATGGTTCGCTGGTGTACAGGAAACCATCTGGCTTGTCACTTCCGTAGACAGAAGGAAGAGGAAAGAAAAAAGGAAAGAAGGACATACCGTAAGAGGAAGGATGGAAAGATGGAAGGAAGAGAGGAACAGGTGAGCAGCTGCACTACATGGGGTGAGTGGTTGGTGAGCGTTCCCACCTATCACTTAATAATAATAATAACAATGCATTCCTGACTCACGAGAAGTGGCTGAAGAGACTGACCTCTTCTGCACGATGACATACCTTTTTATTATTACTTTCTCCTGACGATTGCATTCATTCACTGAGATCTTTTACGGTGAAAGGGTCGATGAAGACGGTGTCTGACCGCTGCTGTTCAAAATGTCGCTGAGTCTGAATAAAATCATCCGGGAGTCTCCAGACTAAAGCTATAAAACACGTCAGCAGATTGAAGGAGTTAAGCATGTTTACTTGGCATGAACTTTATCGCAGCTTTCTAATCTCGTGTTATTCCTGCAGCAGCCTCACCCACCGCTGTTGTTTCACCTGATGTTTATCTTGGCCTGGGTTAGAGTTAACATTCAGAATTATACCGGCTTTCCCTCTGTCTTCCAGGTATCTGTGTGTTTATTTAGAAAATAATACCTGTGAACACCTGCGAGCATTACCTCTCTCTCTCTCTCTCTCTCTCTCTCTCTCTCTCTCTCTCTCTCTCTCCAAACAGTTATATTCACCTTACGAGAAGCTTTTCCAACTGGAGGTGCCAGACTCAGTCTTCATTAGTCCTGTTGTTATTGTACGAAGTTACCCAAAACCGAGAAAAAAAAATCGCAGAAGTAGCAGGAAGAAAGCAGCTATGACTTCTTCAGACTGAGGAGTTTAATACATCTGTGAAATACATGCAGTAACTAGAGGGGCACTCAGTGGAGCGCATCTCTCCGACAAGGGCAACTTAACCTCCAAACCACTCATCATAATGGGGTAGGGTTTCTCATCGTTGATTAGGGTTTCACAAAAAATGTTTTCCGGATCCAGAATCTGTAATGCGATCCGGATCGGTCCCAAAAATTAGTTGAGTGTTCCCTGGGACATGAGTTATCAACCCACCAAATTTGATCCAAATCTCTCTCTCAGTTTTTGAGCAATCGTGCTAACAAACAAATAAACAAACAAACAAGCTGGGATGAAAAAATACTCTCCTTGTCGGAGAGAATTACGATGCCAACCTGATTGCAACCAATGCTATGACTGTACCTGGGCCGGAAATGTCATGTGAACTGGATTACCAGGTAGTTAGGTTACTAGGTTGTGGGGAGTGTGGGTGATTGGTGGCTGACTGATGACAGAGTGCCACTATTACCCCAGTTATAAGTGATGTTATTACTTAAATTGTTAAGAGAGGTTGTAAATGAAGGGAGGAAGGAAGGATGATGATATAATGAGAAAGGACACAAGGAGGGAGGTGTGTATGTCGGGGATTAGTAACTTAAGGAGCATGTACGAGTAGGAGAGTGAGGCGGTGTGCAAGGAGGAGACGACAACCGTATAGTAATGGGCGAGGGAACAGTAAGGGAGGATGGTGTGTCGTGAGAAAAGTGGAGAGTTTACAAAGTACAGACAAATTCTTGAAGGTGCCATATAGAGGCCAGTTCTTGTAGGATTAGCCGTATGGATAAATCTGTTGATGAAAACATAACCCATTCAGTACGAAGACGTCTTTTTCACGTTCAGTACTATTTGAAGACGATTTTATTAAGTTTGGGGTTGACTTTTTGAACCGGACCGGTGTGTGACCCTTTTTTGATACATAGTAAAAGAGATATAGCCTTCATTAATCCTTCCACCAATAGATATCCTTCCCAAGTTGAATAACAATCGCCCGAGTCTGACAAGAATAAAAAAATAAATGTCCTGAAGTGAAGAGGTTAAGGGGGATACTAACCTGAAGTGTCAGAGTTCCTGGTGGTGAAGCAGGGCTGTATAATATCCAGGATCTTGTCCCTTGTAATTTTCTGCTAGAAAGAGAAGCCTTTCCTAAGCTGGATAAAATCATCTGGCAATAATGCACCAATAAAATACGGCATGTTTCAAGGGCTATATAATGTTAGGCTGTTGACCTCTGGTAAGTGTTGTGGTGGTGGAGGTAAAGTGAGTGGAATTACAGGGTGAGTTGTGGAGGGTGACACCAACAAGGACAAAGGGCAATGAAAGTACCTGAGGGGAAGTATACACCGGATTGAATCACTTAACGACAGAGATAACAAGTGGGGCAAACTGATGATAAGAGGGGAAATTACCGGTTGTGGAGATGGGACGAGATATGGTGCGTGTTGGAATATGAGAGAGAGAGAGAGAGAGAGAGAGAGAGAGAGAGAGAGAGGATGGTAAATGAGGATAAATAGAGGAAGGAAGGGGGTGTGGATATGTACAGTAGGCTACTCGACTGTAGACAGTATAGGTGTGGGAGGAGTGAGAGATAAAGAGAGGAGGACGAAAGTAAAGAGAGAGAGGTGAGTAGACAGAGAATTGGGGGAAGAACAGTGCAAGATGAAGCATGGAAGTGAAGGGAAAGGCTCTCTCTCCTTACCAGGTAATATGACCTCATCGCCATCCTAATCATCAATAAAGATAATATGTTAGAAATTGACGAGAAGTGTATCCTTTAGCTTTAAGAATAAATATTTGGAGGGTCTGGCAGCCATACTTGACTGTCCATTTTGAGCCGGATAAATTAACCACATGAATTAGATAATGTCTCTTTGTCAAATGTTGCAGCTAAACGAAATTACGCAGCTTAGGAGAGACCCTTGCTAGTGTAGGGATTAATTAGATATTTATCTAACCTCTCCACCGGGGAAAAATCGCTCCAAAGCTGATTTTAATTTTCTGAAGGAAGCGAGAATATAAAAGTTAATGGTATTGTAGTAATTACATGAAAATAACATCCAACAACAAGATTGCTCTCGATTATCGCTCTTTTAGCTAGAGGTGTTTGTGTACAAGAACCATTGACCTCTTTCAGCACGATAGTGTCTGTTTGTTGTTAATTCATGCCGCTGCCAATCTGCTATTTTCAGCTGGGGAGAGCGCATAGTAGCGAGTAAGCAAGCCTAAGGAACACTGTGTAACCATCCACTTCTAATTGCTAAGCAAAATTGAGCAAAGTCGCCTGGTGATAGCAAGAATAAAGATGTGACGTCCTCAGGCTGACGGGTTAACTTACCTCACGTCTTTGTGGCTTGATAAAATACACAATCCAACTGCATGCATCATTGGTGAGAGATAAAAGGAAATATATCACCTTAACCTTCCAAAAGACTTACTGACCTCCTTCACTCTTCGTGTAATATTGATTTTATTCTTGTTATCTCAGAATGATGCAGTATAGCTCGGGAGAGACTTGTCGAAGTGGAGGGATATAAACCATAGTCTTCATTAACTCCTTCAGTACGGGAGATCCTTCGTAAGCAGCCAAAAATCGTCTGGTGGTAGCAGAACTAAACTAATACACCATTGTGTTAAAATTATTGGTTTAGTGACCCTTATACATCGAGGCCCCAGAGACGAAAATTGTCAACTTCTTCTCTTGGTAAAACCGCCCCTTCCCCACCCCTCCTTCTCCCTTATATGGAGGGGTTGTCGGCCGAGGTGAAAGAGCGAGGGGGTTAGAGGGGCAGCAGGTAGTGGGGGGGGGAAGGAGAGGAGGGGGGGGGTAGTTTGAGGGTGTTGGGAGTATGCAGATGTTTGGTTGTTTATGTAGTGCATGTCCCTGTTTACTGAAGTGATGGCACGGAAATGTGTAATAGGAGAAAAGTAACATACTTAGATAACTACTGTACTGAAGTTACTTTACGTAGGAGAAGGATGGAAATGTGAGATGGGAAGAGATGATTTACGCGAGTGCTGAAATGGACTACTACTCATTTAAAGAAAATATGTATTTTAATAGTAATGTTGAAGTTATTTATAGGCCTAGTAGGAACAGTGATAGAAATGTTGAATGAAGAAATGAAATACATATGTCAGAGTACATGCGGTAGTTTTTATTGCAGCTGCAGACCTTTTTATTCAGCTGGAGACCTATTGATATGAACGGGTTAATAAAAGGCTACATCCAGTCCCTCCATTTCGAAAATTCTCCCTTTATCTGAATAAAAATAATGAGAAACTAACAATAATTAGCGTAAACAAACTGCGTCCTCTGGCTGAAAGGGTTATTACATCGCCGAAATGAACTACATTCGAAGAAGCTGTGAAAACTATTTAGTTCAGAATAAAGATACAGCATTTGAAGTGCATCTGTAGTGAACAATTTTAAAATGAAAATAAATCAAAGTGTGCAGATGATAAGGCTTGTAGAGCCAGGATTCCCAGGGCTCACGTGGTGTGGGATTGATTGGGTCATTTCACTGGGTGGGATGTTGAGAGTTGTTTGGCTTTCGTGTTTTGTTTCCCTGCCACTGGACCCAACCTGACCTCATCCATAGGTAAGGAATAAAATGTTATGATGATAATACGGTATTACTGTTGATGGCAGTGCTGCAGTTATTAACCCTTTCAGCCTGAAGGCTTCATTAATATTCTCTTCTTGGTACCACACGATGATACTAAGTATGAGCCCCTTGGTGGTGAGTGGGTTGATGAAGCTTCTCTCTAAGCCTTCCAGTTCGAAGGTCAGTCCTAATGCTACATAAACTAGCCAGAAGATACCGTACTACGAATAAAAGAAAGGGGAGCGGGGGGGGGGGCTTAGCTCAGGGGCCACGCGCCATATCTTTGACCGTAACCTTTAGTGGATCTGCATCAAAATGGAATCCCATCTTGCCATCCGCGAACATAGTGTACTGGTGTGTGCCAGTCTGTATCCAAATGGACTCAGGAATTCATAAAGCATTTTGTGAACATAGGCCTACATCCATTGGCCTGTACGTAGAAACAAATTTGATCACAGTCGCTACGCTTTCGGTGTTGCTGCTGACGTCCTGGGCAGAAAGGGCTAACCTCTTTCACCTGCTGATATATATATATATATATATATATATATATATATATATATATATATATATATATATATATATATATTAGACAGTTCTTATGACTTCCATATGAAATGAATCAGTTTAGGCGAGACCTTTGGTGCTGGATGTAGCGTACAGACTCAGTCACTGTTACAGGTCCTTCCCAAAGTGAATTAGTCTGTCGGTTGTAAGAATACAATTATAAACGAATATGTGGGCAAGGTGAAGAGATTAAAATATATGCTTGGAAAATAGCAGTGCCAAATAAAGTAATATACGATAGATGTCAGTGCCAAATTTGACTAGACTATATTATGATAAAGGATTTAATTACAAAAGAAAACCAATTCAAATGGCACATAGCTGTCCATAGTAAGAGGTAGCGTACTTGTGTGTTTTGATTTCCATCCATCCATCCATTCCCAGACGCCATGTATCCCACACGGGGTGGCCAAGGGCTTAGAGTTAATTGTTTTACAGGGAGGGGCACTAATCCTCCACCAACCCCACTTGACACGTAGGGATGCCAACAGCATCTGGTGTTCCCAGGCGGTCACCCATCCAAGTACTAACCAGACCCAGCGTTGCTTAACTTCGCTGATCAGACGGGAAGCGGTGTACTCAACGTGGTATGATTGGGAAAAAAAAATCATTTGATTCCCTAATTTGCTTGTCATTATCTTAGCGCAGTTAATATAAAATTCATTATGATAGGTTTGGAGGTTGATAAAGGTAATGAAATAACGGGGGATTGAGTTAATTGGATGATTTATTGACTGAGGAGCACGTGACAGAAGTTTGGTACCCACCCTCCTTTTTGTAACTTGATAGTCGGCGGATTGATTCTGCCTGACAGTTGTATGGGAACCACACATTAAATAAATACAAATATAAAAAATTCATATGCAGGTGATTAGGCAGGTGGGGTGGAGCCGGATTCCGGGGGCCTGAATGGTGAGTGAATAGCCTAAGCGTCTGCCCAAATTCACTGACCATGCTGCTTAGAGGTCTCTCTCTTTTCGCTTTCTCTTTCTTGTCTTTTGGATTATACCTCACCACGTCCTAAGGTGAGGGAAAAAGGTCAAGATAATGACAACGACAACGATTGATGATGATTTTTGATGGTCATGGTGGTGGTGATGATGATGATGATTTACGATAGATATCCAAGTCGTACTTGGCCAGATGTATCGATGCAGCGACAGGAGGTGTGGTTCATTTTCACGGGGCTCACTGATACTAGTTCCCCTACTTTTAGTTTTTTACCTTTTCTTGATACTGAATCTTTGAGAGAGAGAGAGAGAGAGAGAGAGAGAGAGAGAGAGAGAGAGAGAGAGAGAGACTATGTTGTCTAGTTCATTAGTACCTCACGCTTCAACGAGTTTCTTTGTTACCCCTCACACTCGTGGCACATGACTACACGCTTTCACAGCTGGGCCGGCAGGTGCTGTGTGGCAGGGTCATGTCAGGTCAGGTCATGTTAGATCATATCAGGTTAGGTTAGATCAGGGTAGGTCGGATTACGTCATGTCAGGTCAGAGCAGGTCAGTTTATTTCAGGTCAGATCTTTTCAAAGTAGAACAAGTAAAGTCGAGTTAGGTCAGGTTACATGTAGTTAGGTAGTTAGGTTTGCTCAGGTCAGGTCAGATTAGGTTAGACGTGGGTCTGTACACATACTTTGCCGTGGTTGCACGACGCCTGACCCACCTGCACGTCTCAGAGTTACTAAGAGAGACTGGGGTTACGTAGGTAGGTACAGGTAGGTAGGTGTGTGATGAGTTGCAGGTGTCAGTGGTGGGGTCATTTGGCATATTTACAAGGCTGTAGGTTGGTTGTAAAATTAACCCTTTCACTGCTGTTGCTTCTGCACCTGGGTAGTTTATTTAGTCTAATGCCAAAAGACTTTATTCAACTGAGGGTAACTTGCAGGCAGTAGCTAAGAAAATGATCACGAGTAACCTTTCACTACCGCTGTTATGCTTGGGAATTTTATGTAGGCTGACACCATATGGTTTTGTTTATACAGCAGATATCCAGCAGTCAGAGGGTTGAAGTTTAACAGAGGGAAAGTGTACATAATTATTGTTGATTAGAGAAGGAATTGGAGAATAATGTGGCTAGATAGAGGGAGAAGTAGCCTATATTTGAAAGGTTGTGGGTTGGTTTGAAAATTAAAGGTTAGCAGAGGGAGAGAGAATGAGCAGAGGAAGATCGAGATGTGCAAGTAGGATAGATGGAGGGGTGTATGTGTTAGGATGGCGTAGTGTGTGTGTGTGTGTGTGTGTGTGTGTGTGTGTGTGTGTGTGTGTGTGTGTGTGTGTGTGTGTGTGTGTGTGTGTGTGTTTACCGAGAATAAACTGTCTAACAGAGCGTCTTTTATCATGTCGTTCCCTAAGGCCCATTGGTCCTCCCACACACCAGCAGATGGCGCCACACACCCTTACATGTCGCCACTTGGGCTTTATGTCGAGCCATCATTAGAGCAAAGTCAGAGCTGTGTCATTTAAGTTTGGTGATATGGTATTAGCGGCGGTGTTTTTTATGACCTGCGTTGGGCCTTATGGATAATTCATAGTTAATTTTATACCTCTAATTTGTATGCCTTTATGTAGAACTGTACTCCATTTCACCGAGTCTGGCATCATCTCTGACGACCTCAACGCCTGTAGTGTTGATGTAAGTCCTCTGTACTAGGTAAACCTCTACGTATTACCTTGAAAACCAATACAGTATATAAAGGCAATACAAAAAGGTTTGTTCAGTACTGAGGACCTTAATCAATGATACAGGTGTTGACGACATCAGAGATCGTGCCAGACTCGGTGAAATGGAGTACAGTTGTATAATGTACTTTTAGGAATGCACTGTGTAGCTGTTGGGAATTCTGTTGTGGCTGGCATAGTGTTCTCCAGCTGGGCACATTACCCCTTTCAGTCAGCTGCAGTCAAGTCTTGTAGACGCCAGACCTGTACTGCTTGGGTTAGTAAATAGATAGATAGGTAGATATAGGTATTTCATTTTCCCCCATCAGGCGATTATTTTCAGCATATTGGATTGATGCTAAAAGGCGGGGTTAGACAAGCTTTTACCGGTAGTACCTGGCTACCACCACACGATTATTTTCTGCGTAGATAATTCAGACTAGAAAGTTTATACATAGCCCTCTTTATTCCATTTACTACAAGAAGCCTGTCCTTAGCTAAGTATGATCTTAGAGCAGTAGCTACAATGAAAAAAAAAATGTAGAAGAAGGGTTAAGAGGAGAGCAGGTATCGGTAAGGATAGGTGAGGCTGGTTTGGTGTGTAGATAGAGATGTGGGTGATTTGGGTTGCTGCGTGGATAGAGATGTGGATGATTTATATAGTGTGTGGGTACGGTATAGTTCGTCCACCTTACCTTGATGGTTTTCGTTCTTTTGCAGTTTCATTCCCGTAGCTAAGTGGTAGAATAAGACGATACTAGGTTTTATAGTATTTGCGTAGCACATCTTCGTGACTAGGAGTGCACCCTGTTCTAATGTTAATCTTTTGTTGCAGTTCAGTTGCAGAATATTATAGTATTACAGATGTACATACTTTTCTTTGTACTTCTTTGTGACTGGCACCATATTCTTGTGTTACACTCACAGTTCATTCTGTCCGACAAGGAGAGTAGGCTATGATTTCACCCGTTTGTTTGTTTGTCTGTTAGCAGGATTACTCTAAAACTAAAAGAGAGATTTAGACCAAAATTTGTGAGTAGATAGCCCATGTCCCAGTGAACAATCGACTAGCTTTTGGGACCGATCCGGATGGTTTGGAAATTACGTTGCCCTCGTCGGAGAGATGCGCTTCGTTGATTGCCCCTCTGGTTAACAGAATATGACAGCATTTAGGCTGTATGTCCTTTCCATAGCACCTCTTCGTGACCAGCACCGTATACTAGTGCTAATCCCTTGTTGCATTAATTGTGGAAAAACTGAAATAATCAATAAGAATATGGAAAATGCGCAGGAATGTGTAATTGGAGGTATGGTTGTAAAGCAAGTTGATAGGTTTAAATATTTAGGTACTTATTTAGCCAAGGATGGTTCTTTGAACTTTGAATTCGAGGAAAGGTTAAAGAAGGCTAATCAAGCAATGGGAATGCTTAAAAATATTTGGAATAATAACAATTTTTCTGTGCATACAAAAATCAAACTTTATAAGGTAATGGTTAGGAGTATCTTAATTTATGGACACGAGTCTTGGTACAGCACAGTGACTATGGAAAATAAATTTTTGGTGTTTGAAAACAAAGCACTTAGAAGAATATTAAGAGTTAAGTGGTGGGAAAGGATACCAAATAGTAGAATTAGAGAAATAACGGGAGTGCAGCCGGTCGATGAATATGTTAGGTTCTCACGATGGAAGTGGCTAGGACATGTGTATAGGAGACAGGGAATAGTACGAGGTACACCAGGGTGGGTGGCACTTGGTAGGAGAGGTCGAGGAAGGCCAAAAGAGACGTGGGTGAGAACAATGAGACGGGAAGCTGGAGATGAGTGTTGGGGAGATCTTGAGGGGTTAGCACAAGATAGGATGTGGTGGTGTGAGTTCATCGAGGCCCTATGCATCCCCGAGGGTGCCACAGGAAATGATTGATTGTAACAATAGCAAATGTTGGGTTAGGAGGAACACCATCCCCTCACTCTGCACTGTGTCAAATGGTTTCGTATAGCCTAATCTAAGACACCACGCCCCTCGTTGAATAGTGTCCACATGGCTTTGAAATGTACGGTTTGTTGTGCAGTAAAATAAGACGATCGAAACGGATGTGGTCCCTATGGGTGTAAGTGTGGGGGACACGAGGAAATTCACTCACATCCTGCCGCTGGAGCAAGAAACTCGTCACCCATACATGGACCGAGTAGCCCGATGCTCCCCATAGCAAGGAATAGTAAAAGTTTGGATGATGGGTGGATTCTAATTATCATATTATTACATTGCTGAAACAAGAGAAGCAACAGAGCGTCATCAAAATCACAGGGGTTTCCCTTATTTCAGAGTATGTTTTGGAAATGCATCTACGTCCGAAAAAGAAAGGACGAGAATAGTGCACGAGCCAAGAATAGTGTACGAGTCAGTAATTGGGGAGAAAGTTATGAATGTGGCTGTGAAGGGCCTAATAATAAATAAATGATGGGGTATTGCGTTACATAAACATGTAAGCATCGTACTGATAGCATCACTTCTGAGTTAATGGTACGGGTTATAAGGGAGAGTTACGTACTGATGGACTGATTACCTAGACTTGACGGCGAGAG
This sequence comes from Coenobita brevimanus, assembly GCF_032717465.1. Classification (NCBI taxonomy): domain Eukaryota; kingdom Metazoa; phylum Arthropoda; class Malacostraca; order Decapoda; family Coenobitidae; genus Coenobita; species Coenobita brevimanus. The sequence continues at coordinate 10,273,593 of NC_137059.1, forward strand.
AGAGATGATAAAGTAGGAGGAAAAGAAAGTGCTTATTTTAAAGGGAAGTTTAACTGAGGGACCTTGATAAAAGGATGAAAAGAGGAATGTAGATTGAAGGGAGAGTGGAGGGAAATCTGAAGGAAAAAGAAGCTGAGTAAACATCACAGAAAATGGAAAGAAAGGAAAAAGGGGAAGATAAATGTGGAAAACAGGTATTTGCCAGATGGAATAATTAGGAAGATGCAGAGAAGAAATGCAGACGGGAAGGATGTGAAAGCAAACAGGACAACATACGGGAAGTGTTAGATTAATGCTTGACCAAATAAAATATACCAACATTGAAGATTGGTAAGGTGATAGAATAAAAGGTAGCAGAGGACTATATTAGAAGGATGGAATAAGTAATAACTGTAGACAAAAAGATATGTAAGTAAACAAGAGAGAATAAAGAAAGTAGCAGGGTATAGGGTAGACCAAAGTAAGTAGGGGAAGTAAAATGTGAGGTGAGGTGAGGTGAGGGGGATGTGGTGGGTCAGGTAAGACTGATAAATTGCTCCTCAGGTAAGACCCTCCTCTTGTAGATGTTCCTGGCCTGGATAGAAATTCACCGAGCAACTTTAGATAATTTTTATTATGCTGACGAAGATTTGTTTTTGTAGGAAGGAGAATTGAATAACTAATTTTCCTCGTAACTAATTGGATGAGCAAGGAATTACATTAAGATAATTATCCTCTCGCAGCTAAGAAGTATTTATATTTGAAGACCAAGGAGACCTGAGTGCAGAAACTTCCCATGTCTATTGTACTGTATCGCAAAAACCTGTATGGGATTATTTTTATTTTGACTTGGGAACGTAAAGCAGGTGTTTTCTTTGTGTTTAATTTTGCCGTTCATTATGTTTAGGCGAACTATGCATCTGTGTGTGGTTATATATGTGTGAATTATATTGAGGTAATTGAGGGCATTGGCGGGTGTGTGGGCATAATGAGGGCGGCGGCCCAGTAAGGGCCTTCTTCTTTGCTATCCTTATCTCATTCTAGTAGTTCAGTTACTCTGTTAGGAGCTGCCTATCATGGGCCAACGGCCATACTGCAGTTATCCTTTCTCCTTATGTTTTTATGTTCTATGTAATGTCTCGGCTGCATCTCCAAGACGATGTGTGGCCCGCGAGAAGAACGATACACGGTCGCGTTCCAGGGGAGGATCAGGATTTAAGAAAAATTGAGCTTCTGCCTTGATCTACGCGCAGTCAGCAAATTTCTAAGCTTAATCCTAGTTCCCATTGCCTGTCTTAACGAGGCGATGATGCTTTGCTCTCCACGAAACTGGCAGAAGAAAAGGAATGAAGTTTGCGGACTCGTGGCCTTTGGTTCCTTTTTCCTAGCATTAAAAAAAAAAAAGTGGAATATGATGGCACTTTTATGTACCAGAACAAAGAGTTTTATCTTGACGAGGGAACGAAGTAGGAATTTTGTGTCACTGAGGGGAGAAGGAAATAATACTTCTTACGTGTTCCGTGTGTGTTGTAAATTGAAACTAATACGGGCAGGAGTAGGGGAAATGGAAGCCCTATCTGGATATACTGGCATAGCTTCTGTGTATGGCGATCCCTCTGCCCGGCACTTGTGTTACAAGCAGCCTCGTACCTGATACGGCTCAGGAAAACGAGAGATTGTGCATGGGACCTCCTTTCTTTGATTTATATCTGATAAGATGAAAGAGCTGTTCATTAGTCATTATTCTTCTAATTAGGCCTGTTTAGTGATTGTAACTGTACCACATAGTACCGTTATGCTTGTGAGACGGAGCCAGGATTCCGATGGCTTGAATAACGTGAGTCACATTGTGCTGTGCTTGCTGTTGATGGTTCGCCCTCTTTTGTACTTTCCCTATTTCTGGATCCTGCCTTACCATCTCTTTAGGCGAGTCTGGTTATTCTCTCTAACAGGAGCTGCCGTCATGTACCATCTGGCTTACTGCAATCATTCTCTGTTTATGTTCTTCAGTTCATTTTAGAGGGTAATTGCCATTGACTGGTCAGTGGCCTAATAATGAAAGTACAGATAAAGGAAGAGTCAGGGAGGGTAGTGGCCTTCCGTGTTGGGCATGAGTAGTGCAGTGTACAGTAGATCTGAGGTGTGGTTGAGACTGTGGGCGTGTTGACCGTGGACGTGTGGGTGGGGGTGGGTGGCTGGCCTTACAATGGACTGTGTTGGTTCCCTGGACCTAATGACAGGATACACTAGGGTCACGGGCATGTCACGGTGCCCACGTGGGAGGGTGAGGGTGATAGTTGTGATACGGGGTAGTGGTGGGCAGGATTTGTCTGGTACCGTATTGGTGGTGAAAGTTAGGTCGGTGATGGTGATGTTGGTTAGATGATGGCAATGGTGAGGAAAGATCTGTGATGGTGATGATTAGGGCAGTGGTGATAGGGTTGTGATGGTACGGTTGATGGTCAGGTGGTGGAGATGGGTAGCAAAAGGAATTAATGGAATTTGTTTATAAACCACCCCCTCCCAGACGTCTCTCATCTTATTAAATCGCGTTGTGGTGGCAAGAATAAAATGAAGAAGACGCCATCGTAGTTAAGGGACTAAGCTGTTATTTGTTGAGGTCATCACAGCCTCTTTCCCACCTTGTCAGCCATCCTTTGCTTTCGTCTATCATTTATCTCCCCATCATGGGCCCTAACCATTTATCTCTCACCATCACCCGCCGTCCTTCCCTCTTTTATCCCTCCAGGCATACTTTCCTACGTGTATATTCCTTCCATTCTCCCTTTCCTCCCTCCAGGCAGACGTTCCTTCATTGTTCTCATTCACTTCTCTTCCTCCCATCCCTCCTTCCAAATATATGGTACTTTCCTCCTCCTCCTTTTTTTTTCCCTGCCTCCCTCTCTGCCTCCCAGTCACTTTCTCCTTTTTCCCTCAGCATCCGTCTTTTCTTTCTTCACATTCTGTTATCCCCCTCCCGTATTTCTTCAGCATCCTTTCGTTCCCTTTTCTCTCAGTTCTCTCACTCCCTTCTTCTTCCCTCTTAGCATCCTTTATCTTATTGTCTTCCAGTCTTCGTTATCCTGCTCTTGAGGCATTCTTTCCTTCCTTCCTTTCTTTATCTCCTTTCCCTGTCTCCATCCGTCCTTCCTTCTCTTCCCTATTCTTCTTCATCGTTTTCACACACCCCTGCTCGCTCAGTTTTTCTTCTCTTACTCGTTTCTTCCCTTCACCCCACTCAGCCTCGCTCGAAGCATCCTCTCATTCCTCTCTCTCCCTGTTTCCACTCATTTCCCTCGGTAGTCGTTTCTCTGTTACATTTTCATTCGTACTGCGTTAATTAGGAAACTTAATCGTGGAGACCAGTCCCTTTACCCATTAACCCTTTCACTACCATGACGTCATGATTTAGTTTGAATTTACTCTCTTGATACTATTTCATTTAACCTGTTTTTATTTTGGACCTTAAATTTAAGATAGAAAAATTGTAATAGCAGATGGGTTTAAGTGCTGCTTGTGTCTTAACTTTTTGCATGAATTCGTCTTTAATTCTTGTTTTGTCTTTACAGGTGAGTGAGTGGATGTTTTACCTGTGGGAGGGAGTTGGAGGTTCGTGTTCAGGTATTGTACAGGTTCTCTCTCTCTCTCTCTCTCTCTCTCTCTCTCTCTCACTGACTCCGTCCATCTCACCCCTACTTTCCCTTCCTTTCACCCCGTCTCGCCTGTCACCTGGTCTTCTCCACCACCGCCACTCTTCACCCATCCTGCCCCACCACCAATCACTGTCTGGCCCTGAACAAAAACAATAGCGTCATCAATAACCATACTCTAAGTCACGGGTGCCAGGGGGGTATTCTTCTTCATAATTGTACCCTTTAATATCCCTTTTGAATCCATTATACAATAGTTAATGTTAATGTTGAATACCGTAAGTTAAAAAGGGAGAAAATGGGAAACCTTGAACCAGAGAAATATTGATTAAATTTTCCTTCATTACGGTGGTGTTGCCTTAATTATTTTGCTGTCTGCAGATGTTTATACTGTTGTTATGTACAGTTGTTATACTGCAGATGTTTATACTGTTGTTATGTACAGTTGTTATACTGCAGATGTTTATACTGTTGTTATGTACAGTTGTTATACTGCAGATGTTTATACTGTTGTTATGTACAGTTGTTATACTGCAGATGTTTATACTGTTGTTATGTACAGTTGTTATACTGCAGATGTTTATACTGTTGTTATGTACAGTTGTTATGTTAACAAATAGTATAAAATTGTTGTTCATCCTTGGGTTCGTGTTCATTGGTTTGTGGTAAGTCGGATCCTCAGTGCTTCGAACGTTAACTCGTGGAGCTTCGCGATACAGTTATGTTTCTTTGTGTGGATGTGTGCCGGCCCGAGTGTGTGTGTGTGTGTGAGTGTGCTGGTTATTAGAAACGAGGTTACTAGTTTTTGGTGTTATGCCGCGGACGTTGGTTCTTGCTTTCTGCCTGACGTGTGTGGATTAACCTTTCACCTCTGCCTGGTGTACATTTCTGTGCCACGTTCTCAGCTAAGTTACTGTTATGTTCTTGTTCGCTGTGATTGTATATGATTTTTTGTATTTATGCTTCTGACCCCTACCAGAGACTAATATGTCCTGGCAGCTTATGGAGCCTAATAATTAAGCTTTCATTAATGCCAGGGTTTTGTCAGACCATGCTGTTGGTGCCAATTTTCTTGTAAAGAGGGCTCGACCTTATATCCTTAATGTATCTGTATAAATAACCATAAGATTGAGTTCATTAGGGGCTTCACCCGTTTTCTTGTTTGATTTGAAAATTACTTAGATTTTGTATTAAATGTCACTAGTGTAAATAAATAATTTTATAGTTTTTATGTAGCTTTGAACTGTTCAATATTTGTCTTTCATATTAACACACATCATAAACCAGTTAACTCACAGTGACTTTAAAATATAAGTGATATATTTCTGATTTTATTTTAAAAAATCACTATATGGTGTGTTACAAGTGACTGATTCCTGGTTGGGGTTACTATATGGAATTGAGAACCTGGGATAATTGCTTTGAGATCTGAGTTGGTTTAAGAGAGGTTTCATTGATGTTATGGTTTCGACCCCTGACCGTAACACCATTCTTAAGATAGACTTTTCTAACTGGAAGGGTTAGATACAGCCTTCAATAACCCCTTCAGTACGAGTGATCTTTCCTAAGCTGAATAAAACCGTCTGGAAATAGGTAAAGTGTAAAACGACGTCACGGTATTGAAGGGGGTAAACATAAAGCCGTTGATGTATGAGTTATGTCCCTGAGTACAGTCATTTAGAGGCAGCAGGAATAGACCACTGCGTCATCGGAGTGAAAAGGTTTAGCTGTTTTGAACGCGAAATGACGGCTGGGGAAATTATCAAGTTGTGTCTTAACCCTGTTAGACCGAGGACCCCCCCCTTCTCTCTCTCTCTCTCTCTCTCTCTCTCATGAATGCTGAATGCTGAATGCTTCCCTCTCTTTCTTTTTATTTTTTCTCGAAGGGAACAATCTTGCGGGCTTCTAACCTTTGGTTCTTTCTTCCCTACGTAAAAAAAGAAAAAAATCACTAGGGGCACTGCTACAACACCCCTCTGTCCACACATTCTCATCTCTCTTCTGTCCAGCTCCCCATTGCAGAAGTTATCTGGTACTTTAGTCATTCATGTACACAACTAGTGAACTCTGGCATTCTTCCTCAGACTGTATTTCCCTCTGCACTTAACCTCCAGCCATGCATCTCGGATTGAATGAATCTTGATTTTGTCTTGCTTTTGTTCATATTTCTTTGGAAAAGACTATTTGCAGACTGTCTGCCCCCTTTTGTTATTTAAAAAGACAGAATTCCTGTGCATATACTGCACTTGTTATTTCTCAAGCCGGGCCAGTAGGGGCCAGTGTGTCGTTACCAGGATCAACAAACGGTACGTGTGGGAACGCATAGGTAATGGAAGAGAGAGGGGCTCGTTGCCAGAGGGTTAGGGAAGGTAGACTGGCGTGTGTGATGAAAGTAGCAAACATGGTACAAGGCACACATGCCAACACCACACTGGCCACGGATGAGAAGCACGAAATTATTTATTGTTTTTTTTTTTTTTAGACTAATTACTGAAGTGGTAACAAACAATCTATCTATCTATATATCTATAGCCCGACACCCTAATCCCGCAAAGGGTGGCCGCAGACAAAACGCCTCCAAGTCGCTCTGTCACCCACCATTTGACTACCCTCCCCCCAACTCACCCCCCCCTCTCCCTCATATACCTCTCAACTCCATCCCTCCACCTCATCCTCGGTCTACCTCTCCCTCTCCCTCCCTCCACCTCACCTACATACACCCTCTTAGTCAGTCTTTCATTCTCCATTCTCTTCACATGTCCAAACCACCTCAGTGTATTTCTCCTAATCTTCTCAACCACATCCACATCCACCCCACATCGTTCCTTCACTTCTTCATTCGTCAACCTGTCCCTCCATGTCACTCCACATGCTCCTCTCAAGTAATAAACAAAAAATCATCCCGGTACAAATTAGGCCCCAAGACCATTATGGAACGATAGGATGGAGACCGTAAGAAAGAAGGGGAGGAAAAATGCGGGGAGAGAAAGTGGTTGGAAGGAGGAGAGGAACACCAGGAATTAGAGCAAGATGGAGATAAGATTGGAAAGTAGATGAGGGAGGGAGGTGGGTCGTGGGAAGAGGGATCGTCACTGAGTAGGAATACATATGTCTGGATTTCTTTTTCTCAAGACCAACCTTCACGGGATACGGGTCTGACAAATACATAAATAAGTAAATAGGACGAGGAAGAAAGGACGGGGGAGGAGAGAACATTTACATGCAGAGCGGGTGAGAAAAGAGAAGAGACAAGATGAGTGAGGGAGAGGAGTAGGAAAGCAAAACAACGTGGGAGAAAGTAGGAAAAGAAGATGATTGAGGGAGAGGAATGGATTGGGGGAGAAGGAAGGAAAAATGAACAGGAAGGGATGAGAATAAATGGAGGAAGGTGAGAGAAGTTAACGGAGGCGGAGAAAGTTGGGATGAGGAAGAGTGGAGAGGAGATAGGAGGTGAGAGGTGGAGGAGAGGTCAAGGAAGATCAAGGCGAGTCAGAGAGAGAGAGAGAGCACCTCGTTCCTGCGGCTGGTTCCACGCCTCGCCTCGCCTTCCCTTAGTCTCATCTCGTGCATTTCGCCATTTGTCTGTCGTATGTGGGTTTTTGTAAGCTGAAGAAAAGCTTTTGGCGTAGGCTAGAGTAAGTACAAAATTCATCCATCGCGGCCAGAATGTCAGTCGAAATAGACTTTAACTGATAGATAAGTACAATGATAAGTAAAATCGTCTTATGGTAGCCAGAATTGAATACTTATTTCCCACTTCGCAACTTAAGATTAACTCATTGTCTAGTGATGTCTTTTTCACTATATTCTTGCTGTTTCCAAATGATTTTAATCATTTCAGGAGAGACTTGAGATGGATGGGTAGATACTGGCTTCACCAACCTCTTGTCAACTGATGTGTTCATCCTAGACTGACAAAAACGTTTACTACCATCTTCACCAACCTCTTGTCAACTGATGTGTTCATCCTAGACTGACAAAAACGTTTACTACCATCAAGATTTAAGTAGACTTTACGTTTTCGGACTGAAAATCCTTCAGTTAGTTTATTCCGTTTTGTAGAATACTCGTGTTACTACCAAATCATTTACTCAGGTTGGAAGAGCCTTATATTATTGAAGGGTTTTAATCCAGGTTATATATATTTATCTCTGCCAGTTCCATTTGTTTATCCTTGAAGGTAAATGAAGTGGTTTAGAAATAGTACGTATAGTAAAGAAAATACCTTATAGTATCAGAGGTAATGTTATTTTCTGGATTTTGTCGCGCACCGGTTACCTCCCTCCCTCCGATCCTTTTTCCCCCTTGACCCCCTCCCCCCTCCGCCCCCCCTCGCGGCCCCCGAACAGGCCACGCCCATGTGCAGTGACCTCAACTTGGCTTTGTCATCTCTACCTTCTTGTTTTACTTACCATTTGTTTTAGTTTTACCTACCTGTTTTAACCTTCAACTCCCTCAGTATGCTGACGTCCTTTAGAAATTAATTATTGATGTTGGAAGATATTTTATTCATATTACGAGATTCCTTAATGAGGTAAAAGTTTATGAAGGCTTTATCAAACTCCTCCAGATCAAATTTTTTATCTAGTGGTGAATGCAGTCGTCTTGAGGCAGCAAAAATGTAAGTATCCTTGGACCGAAGGGGTTAAGCTTCAGGCTGTTGAGTTATCCATATTACTCTGGCTAACTCCAGGGTAGTTTGCTTGCCTCGGGATTCCTGCAGTGGTCTGATGGTAAAGACATACCTCAATAAATGCAACTGTATATATTTATCAAAATTTTATTCGGCTAGTTTTTATCCTTGTAGTACGATGACGCCTTGATTACTATTGTTATCGCTACGTGGTTTTATTCAGATCAGGAAAGACCTTTTTTTTGAGAGGGTTTAATGTCACATACTTGGCCTGAATGCAAGTGTACAGTCCGGGACCAAAGTTTGCTTAATATTTCACCCCTTGTGCCATATACTTTCCTTTGCTGGTTAATATCCCAATTGTGGGTGAGGCTTGGTATAATTCTCTGCCCATTGTGAACATTTTTCATACGAACGTCAGGGAGGAAAGTGACGGACATTCTATTAGTGTGAAAACTAAACTCAGTGGAATATCAGGCCAACTTTTGCCCCTGACTGTCCACATAATATAACCCTTGCGTGTCTGTGTGATCTTTATTGGCAGTTGTAGACCTTACCTGAGGACCCGCTGAATGCACTCTAAATGACACCTTTCAGTATCATCCCGTGTGACACAAGCCATGGCCACAGTTGACCAATGGGGACTTGCACAGGTTTTGTGGTCAGCGTAGGTGGTTTCTTGGGACCTCTTCCTTGGAGTTTTATTTCCTATATTCCTCTTTATCATTCTTTTGTGTGTTATGTCTGTATGAATATGGTTTGAACAATGGCCGTATGTAGTTCAGAATAGGAACATCCTGTGTGCAGAAATGTTTTGCTAAAGGACGCGTTAGAGAGCCTTCTTAATCGAAAATATATATCTTGGAATGCGTCCATAGTGATCAGTATCGCAGAAACTTTGTAGCCACTGACTTACTGTATCATCAGTGTATGCTGGCAGAAACTTTGTGTTTGTACCCGCTGTCATACTGTGTCATATAAATGTCCCGTTTCCAGACCTACTTATATGTGTGAGATCTTCACCCCTTAAAGAACGGAGATAACTTTCCTATTATTATCATAACATCACCAAACGATTTTATTTAGCTTACGAAGGATTTTAAAGTGAAGAGTTTCATTAAGGTTTTATGTAAACTCTCTGCTTCGAAATGTCTAATCTGAATGAAATCGTAAGGAGATAACAAGAAAGTAATTGCAGGAAGAATAAAAGTCATCGATGTGAACAGGTTAAGCTGAATAAACTCGTCTAACAACAGCCCAAAGGATGCAGAACAGTCGTCATGGCAATGAATGCGTTGTTTCTAAATGATCCTTCTTAGCCACTTCACTACGATGGCGTTTTGTCTTATCCTTTGTGCGTTCACAGGAGACTTGTTAAATTGGAGGCTTTAGCTACAGTCATCATGTCTTATATTTTCTTTCTTCGTAGGAGACTTTAAATTGGAGGGGTTTGCTACGCCTTCATGTCATTCTTTCTGCCTTCAGAGGAGACTAAATTGGAGGGGTTAGCTACAGCCTTCATGACTTATTTTTTTTTCTTTTTGAGGAATTTCTTCTTTTTGAGGAGACCTTTGGAACTGGAGGGATTACCTAATTTTCATTGACCTCTTTATTATTAGGATGAAATCGTCTGGTGATGTCCTGAGTATTAAAGAAAATTAAATCATGGTATGGAAGGGCCTAAAGTGAATATAATCATGCGACAGTAGCTGGGAAGAAAATAAATGACCATGTGAAGAAGACATTAATCCTTTCATTACGTGAGAAATACTTGCTAATATTAACCGAGTTTGTTAAGAGTGCGATGGGCCTCTCTTGTATAAACTTTAAATACAATCTCCAGTTAACTTTCCAGGACGTGAGATAACTTTTGCTTTATTATTCTTGCTTGTGGCAGACTATTAAAATGAGGTAAAGTGAGTCATAGGAGCCTGAGTGTTCAGATGAGGTAACCATCAGAGTTACTATAATGTATTCAGTTGTAAGCGGTGGTGTGGTGAAGGCCAACGTATACGGTGCCCAGGCCACCACGCACAGGTCTATATTTTCTGTGTATAATTTAGGGAATGTTGCCCCGCCCGTCGTGTGGGGGTTGAGGCGGGGCGGGAGTTACGGCTTCATCGTAGCCTCATGTGACGCGACCCACGGCACGTAGTCACAGGAGGACTTGATAGATTCTGACTATCAACTAATCTCATTTAATTATTGTCACAAATAATCGTATGTTGTCGTACTCTTCATGTTAGTATTAACCTGACTTTGATTTTGGAGTGTTTTGTACCTTTGTCGAGTGGATTAACTTTAACCACTACTACCCAAGGACTCATTGTTTATTTCACTGTAGCCATCTCCAGGCGATTTTGGTGACTTTAAGATGGATTTTTTTTTTTTTTTTTGAAGTGCTGGGATTACATACGGTAGTCTCCATTAACCCACTTCATAACTAGGGTGCTTCTCTAATATGAATAAAATCGTCACGCAGCGGCAGAAATAATGTGTAAATTAGGTTCCTGAGCTGAAGGGGTTAAATAATTCCCCTAACCGACGCTTGTACTCCCTTCAGGCCCAGGACGTCATTTTCAGTTTGTTTTTACTGTCTCCTGACGATTTTATTCAGCTTTAGTTTCCAACTGGTGGGTTCAGATACAGCATTGTTAACCCCTTCACTTCCAAGCGGCTTTGGTGAATGAAATCGTCTGGAGCAGCAGGTATGAAATATAAATGACGTCCTCGGGCTGAAGGGGATGGTCGGGGTTGCTATATATGGCGGTCACGAACTTGCGTTCCCTGTCTTCCGCCTCACCATTCAGTTTCTCTTTCATTTCTCCTTCGTGTTGGGCTTTCTTTTACATTTCCTGTTTCACTCCTCCTTGACCCTTCCCTCTACTCTTTCCTTCCTTCTTTATTCAGAATTTTCATCCATTATATCTCAACATATTCTTGTCACGTATTTCTGTTTTTGTTTTCCTCAAAAGAACCCGAAACGTCACTTTTGTGCTCAAATATTATGAGTTCGTATTTTTTATTTTTTTTTTATTTACTTATTTAAAGCAAGCCCAGTATAGCCTGGTCAGTATAGTCCATACTTCAAGCATGTCAGTCAGTCGCGATGTGGAAAAAATGTACCTGTTACGCATGTTTGCTCTCCAGTTTCCCACGTAGAGTATCCCCCTTTTTATCTATTTCTTGCTGTCTTCGGTCGATTTTATTCAGCTAAGGAGATCATTTTGAACTGGAGGGAATAGAAATAGCGTTCTTTAACCCCTTCCACTAGGGGGCGTTCCTTTGCTGAATAAAATCGTCTGTCGGCAGCAAGAATAAACAAGTACGTCATGGTAGTGAAGGAATTAAGCCGTGGGTAGCAAAGCTGATAATTACTGCTCCGTTGTGTTGGGTTCAGGGGCAGGTGAGGGCGTGTCCAACCAAAGGGATAAACAGTGTCTGGGGTACATAGTTTTAACAGTGAAAGCTTTAACGTTTTTCCTTCTGCCTTTATATCACTTTTTTCTTCTAGTCTTTTTCATGCCTCGCTCCACCGTTTGCTACCAGTTAACTTTTTTTTTTTCTTCTTCTTTTTTTAGTAGCTGGTGAGGGTGTGTGTGTTCAAAGAAAATGGTTAATATCGTTTCGGTTCCGGTACACAGTTTCGACAGTGAACGCTGCTCTTCCTTCCACCTTTATACTTGCTGCTGCTTCTTCCTCGCCCCACCTTCCCGTCTTCCAGTCCTCCCAATCTCCCCTCCCCCCTCCTTTTCTTCATTTTCCTTTTCTTTGCTGTTATCAATCCCCTATTCTCCATCTGCCACTTCCTCTTGCCCGTCTTTCTCACTCCATTCCTCGTCTAGTGTCTGTGTCTTCTACCTCCTCCACCTCCAGTCACTTATATTCTCCTCACACTGGTCCCATCTCGTCCCCCTCTCCTCCTCATCCTCCTACTCCTACCTCGTGTCTCCCGTATTACATGATTATTATTTGATTAAAGTAGATTTATGCCTACCAACTACACGAGGATCATTGAGACGGATAGTTTGCCACTGTAGGTTCAGGATTTGAGAAGGAAAGGTTCAGTGACCCCCGCCTCCCGCCTCCCTGACCTTTGACGTATTCGTTTCTGCCAGGATCAGTTCCATAATGCACTCTGTCAGCCTTCTCCGACTCTTCCTCTTCCGCCTCTTCCTGCTCTTCTTTTTCCACCTCTTACTCTTCCTCTCTTCTCTTCTTCCCTCCCTCTTTCTCCTCCGCCTCTTAGTTTTCAGCCTCTTCCTCATCATTCATTTCCATTTTCTCCTCTTCCTTCTCTTCCTCCATCTCCTTCCTCGTTCCAGCCTGCTTTCCCCTGCTGTCTCCACCACCGTGCACCTCGTCACCCCCTGTCCCCCCCCCCCCCACACACACACGGGTTATGTTTCCGCCCGCACACTAATTACTTATAGTTCGTTAACCCTTACACTGCCTTCCTTTAGTTTATAAAAGCATGTGGTTGGAGCAAGAGTAAATTATGGCTGACCTGCTGAAGGGCTTGGTGGAGATTTACCTAAGTTAGAATAATGCAGATCGTGTGGTGATTAATGGAATGAAACAAAAAAGGATCACCGTACTGAACAGGTTAATTATCATCTAGTTGTCTTTGGTCATGTAGAGAGTTTTCTCTCTCTTTAAGGACAGCATTGTAGTGAAGGGGTTAATGCAGAAATTTTTAACAGCATCGTAGTGAAGGGATTAGTTTAGAAATGTCTAACCCAGTACACTTGTCCGAAATCCCTCCCCTCCCCCTCACACACGCTGCCTTCCTTACCTGTCATATGTCTCGTAACACCGACAAATTTATAACAAACCTCCTGTGCACCTGGAATACCAATCTCACACATGCCTTTGCTTTAACTGCCATCTGAAGTATAAACCCATCCACCACACCCGTTACTATTACAACTCTCAGCCAGGTAATTGACTTGAATAGTTATAACCAGTGCATCAGATGTAACCAGTCGAGCACCAGGGTTATTATTATTATTACTTGTGCGTGACGTGATGGCAGCTTCTGTCTTTAACCTGGTGAACCGGCGCTGCATGGCCGGGCAAAGGTCACCATTTATTACCGACTGCTGATGCTGACAGGAGCTTTGGAGCTTGGTATTCGTGTCGCTTTAGGAAACTCTGGCAACTCTCCCTCACCATCTTATTTATACGATTGATACGTTAATGTTTTGATACCGTGCACCAGTCGATACTAAAAGATCTCCCATTAATGTGCAAGGAAATATAAAGTTGTAATATGCAAGACAGTCATCTGTGAGGAAGAGGTGTTAGATACCTTCCTGACCTAACGAAAATATCGCTCTTGAGAGAAGATACCAATAAAGTTCAAGAGAATATGAAGTTGTATTATGGAAGATAAAAATGACATGTCAGGAACAGGTGCTAGATACCTTCCTCACCCCACGAGAATATCGCTCTTGGGTCGTATTTTCGAAAGTTTCGGAAACTTTTTAACACTTTTTGAGCGACTTATTTTGCGTATTACTTATGCCTCAGTAGCACAGGATTCAGAAGTCGGGTCGGAGACCATGTGCTAACGCTGCGCGGTTCATCCAAGAAGCGTCCAGAGTTTTTCCATCCTCTAAACGCTGCCAGGGACGTAGGGTGGCCTATAAGATCTGGACTACGGCAGCCTCTTCTGCGGCCATCCTACGCTGCCAGTCCTCCGGGACCCTCTGAAGGGATAACAAGGGATTGGCCACTGCTGTTACCGATTTGTGTGTGTTTATATATATATATATATATATATATATATATATATATATATATATATATATATATATATATAAACAGATTGCATAAACGACATAGCCTAGCCTAAAGGAGAATATTAAAGCGTCATACGCTGTCAAACATCTTTTCCTCAGCGATTTAATTTGCGTATTAGAGTTTAATATTCTCTTATATTGCTTAAATAACTTTAGAGAATATTTTCGTGCCATATGCAGACCCCCCTGTGGCGGGGGGGACACAACCTGGCCGCACTATGGGGTGGTACTACTACTCTGCGGCCAGGTTGTGTTAGGAAGAATACTGCCACCGTATTCCCTGCGTGTCGTAAAAGGCGACTAAAAGGGGCGGGGTGAGGGGACTAGGGACCCCCTCCTCTGTTTTGTAGTTCCTAAAAAGAGACAGGCCAGAGAAAGGGATGGGGGATGGAGTTATCCTCGTACCCTGAAGATTGGGTCTATGAATGTGCGTGGATGTAGTACGATTGAGGCTAAAAGGGAGGAGATTGGGAGAATGTTTGTGAGAAGAAAGTTGGATGTGTTAGCTTTGAGTGAAACGAAGATGAAAGGGAAGGGGGAATCTATGTTTGGAAGTGTGAATGGAAGATTGTCAGGTGTTGATAGAGGAAGGGCAAGAGAAGGTGTGGCCTTGTTAGTGAGTCCGGAAGTTCAGCAATGTGTGATTGAATGGAAGGAGGTGTCATCGAGACTGATGTGGGTGAAAGCGAAATTTGAACGTGAGTTGTGGGTGTTTGTGAGTGCATATGGGCCTGGTAGTGAAAGGGATGAACAAGAGAGGGAGTCTTTCTGGAATGATGTTCATGAGTGTCTGCAGAGTTTTGAAGCGAATGTGAATGTGGTAATGATGGGAGATCTGAATGCTAGAGTGGGAAATGTAGCAGTTGAAGGTGTAGTTGGTATGCATGGTGTGCCTGGAAGAAATGAAAATGGGGAACGAATGATAGCGATGTGTGTTGAGCGAGAGATGGTGATTGGGAATACGCTGTTTGAGAAGAAAGATATAAGTATACATGGGTGAGACAGGAGGGTGGAAGGGTTGTTGATAGAGCCTTGATGGACTATGTGGTTGTGTCTAGGAATGTAATAGGAAGATTGTTGGATGTGAGAGTTCTGAGAGGGGAGGGTGGAGGTATGTCTGACCACTACCTGGTGGAGGGAAAGTTAAGAGTAGGTAAGAGATGGATGAGAGCTAGGAGGGTTAGGTGTGGCAGGGAGGTTTTGAAAGTGAGTGAGTTGGATTAAAGAGAGAAAAAGATTGAGTATCAGGAGAAATTGAAAGATGAGTGGAACTCAGTGAAAGATCGGGAAAATGGCAGCGTGGAGGAGGAATGGCAGTTGTTTAAGAGTGCTGTGGTGGGGCATGCAGAAGAGGTGTGTGGTGTGAGACGTGTGGGTGGTGGTGTAAGAAAAGGAAGTGAATGGTGGTGCGAGGAAGTAAGTATGGCTGTGGCTGAGAAGAGACGTGCATATGAAGTGTGGCTGCAGAGGAAGGATGAGATGTCATATGAAAGGTATAAGGAGAAGAGGAATAGAGCGAGAAGGGCTGTGCGTGATGCTAAAGTGGCAGCAGATGAGAGGTGGGGTAGGCGGCTGACAGAGAATTTTCAGCAGAATAAGAAAATGTTTTGGAAGGAGGTGAAAAGGGTGCGAAAGGGAGAGTCTGGGAAGGAAGAACGAGTAAAATCAGAGGATGGAAGGATGTTAATTGAGATGGATGCAGTAAGGAAGAGATGGGCAGAGTATTTTGAAAGACTGTTAAATGTAGAGGAGGAAAGGGTGGCTGAGATTGTGGCGGATGGAATGGTGCAAGGAATGAATGTGTTGGGAGAGTTGAATGATTCTTTGATCACGAAGGAGGAAGTGGAGAAGGCAGTAAAGGAGATGAAAACAGGGAAAGCTGCAGGTATGGATGGGTGTGCTGTGGAATGCCTGAAGGGTGGTGGAGTGACTATTGTTGACTGGTTAGTAAGATTGTTGAATGTGTGCTTTGAGAAAGGTATGGTGCCAATTGACTGGGCAAGTGCTTGTGTGGTCCCGTTGTATAAAGGCAAGGGTGATAAGTATGAATGTACTAGCTTTAGGGGTATAAGTCTGTTGAGTGTTGTAGGTAAGGTGTATGGTAGAGTGTTAATTATGAGAGTTAGAGAGGGTACAGAGGGAGTGATTAGTGATGAGCAGTGTGGCTTTAGGAGAGGGAGGGGATGCGTTGATCAGGTGTTTGCTGTGAGACAAGTGTGTGAAAAGTATTTAGCGAAAGGCAAGGATGTGTTTTGGGCATTTATGGATTTAGAGAAAGCGTATGATAGAATTGATAGGGAGGCTTTGTGGACTGTTTTAAGATTGTATGGACTTGATGGTAGGTTACTAAAAGGGGTGAAAAGTTTTATGTAAATAGTAGAGCGTGTGTAAGAGTGGGAAATGCTGTGAGTGATTGGTTTCCCGTGAGAGTGGGGCTGCGACAGGGATGTGTGATGTCGCCTTGGTTGTTTAATATTTACATGGATGGTGTTGTAAGGGAGGTGAATGCAAGAGTTTTAGGTGGTCTGAGTCTGGTAAATGTTGATGGAGGAGAGTGGAATCTGAAGCAGCTGCTGTTTGCAGATGATACTGCACTGGTGACTGATTCAGAGGAGAGATTGAGACAGTTGGTAGAGGAGTTTGGAAGGGTGTGTGAAAGGAGGAAATTGAAAGTAAATGAGAATAAGAGTAAAGTGATGAAGTGTACGAGGTTGATAGATGGTAGGGGGATGAATATAGTTTTGAATGGTGAGTTGCTTGAGGAGGTAGATTGTTTTAAATATATAGGGTCACATGTTGCTGTGGATGGAAGAATAGATGCAGAAGTGAAGTTTAGAATAAATGAAGTAGGAAAGGTGCTGGGAGGAATGAAAAAAGTGTTTAAATGTCGTTCGCTTAGAATGGATGTAAAGAGAAGGCTGTATGAGGGTGTTGTGGTACCGACTGCATTATATGGGGCTGAAACATGGAATATGGGTGTAGCAGAGAGGAAAAGTTTGAATGTAATGGAGATGAGATGTCTGAGGAGTATGTGTGGAGTGACGCGTATGGATCGGGTGCGAAATGATGAAGTGCGAAGGAGAACTGGAGTTGTTCGGGAGATGGCTGGCAGAGTTGAGCAGAGGGTGTTGCAATGGTTTGGGCATATGGAGAGAATGGATAATGAGCGATTGGTGAAAAAGATAACTAGATCTGATGTGAGAGGTGTAAGGCTGAGAGGAAGACCACGAATAGGATGGATGGACAGTGTGAAGAGAGCGCTGGATGCGAGAGGGATGTCTGTTGAGCAAGGAAGAGTGGCTGTGCGTGACAGAAATAAATGGAGAGAAATTGTGAATGAATAAGTGATGACGCAGCCCTGAGGGGATATTCTCCCGCATTGGTCTGATCAGCTAGTCAGGTCAGGTGCGGGTAAGGGGATGGGTCTGTTATGATGTGGCAGGGGTAAACCAGTTCTGCTGTCGGGCCCTGCTGCGGATGTCACTGATTGCATTGCCCAGTTGACCCTTGTGCGGTGTGGTGCGGTGAGGATCTGTCCGTTCTCCCCTTTGGGGCTAAGATGCGAATGAATGTGTTTGAATGGATAAGTAAATGGAGAGTGAGTCATCCTGTCTCGGCTACCTCCCTTTCCTTGGGGGAAGCAGCCTAGGTATATAGATAGATAGATAGATGCAGAAAGAAAAACTGGTAGGTGGCAGAGAGGACCTAAGTCAGCGAGAAGGCTGGCAGTGGAGTGGAAGTGTGGTTAGGGTTGTATCACGGGTCGCGTCACGCACTGGGGATAACGTGTACAGTTACTGCTTCCTGGCTTATCCATAACCTTAGTGTTGTGGTCTCGTTACCTTCGCCCTCTTCCTCACTTAGTTATCTTCCAGGTCAGTCCATTAGTATTGTTTCCTACGTCTCTTTTTTTTCCGTACAGCTTCCTGTCTTCTCCATAACCCTGGTGGAATTCTCTCTCTGCTTTCTTCCTCTCTCTTATTTAATTATCTTCTTGACTGGTTAGTTTGCAACAGACCTCTTGTCAACTCCATTCTGTCAGTCCTCTCTCTTGTTGTCCCATCTTTTCAGCCTCTCCTTCTCTACTCATTTCTATCTATTTCTCCTCTTTTTCCATCCTTTTCTTCTTTCCTCATCTAGATTGTTTCCATCTATGTCCCCCTTTCCTAGGTCTTTTCCCGCCGTGTCACCGTTTCCCCATCCACCAAACTTACCCATTGTCTTTTTTTTTTTTTCCTTCTGTTCTTATCATCCTCCCTCCCCCCCCCCTTATTTTTATTTTTTTTTTTTTTTAAATCAGTCATCATCTTTTAGCATGTGTCACATCTTTATCCTTTTTGGTACATGTTTTCTCCACCTTTCCCTCTGCCCTTCGCACCCTTCTTTATCTTTACCACCATCTTCCTCTTCATCTTCCTTTTCAGCTCTAAATTCCTCTTCATCTCCATCTTCCTCTTCATCCCTCTTCTGTTCACTTCTGTCTCCATCTGCCCCTCCATTCTGTTCCATCCTCCCTCATCCATTTCCTGGCTGCTTCTCTGCCTCTGCTCACCCTATCACTCTCTCCCCTCGCTCTTTCACACTACTTAGAGTACGTACATAACACTTTGAACGCTTTCCTCCACCACCTCTACACCCAACCCAGTCACGCTTTTCCACACCCCCATCATCATATCCACACCCACATTTTAATCTTCACCATTTACTTATGACTTCATACTAACCTATGCCCAATATCAGTTTTGCCTGCACACCTTGGCTCCTGTGTACTTGCATATAGCGGTATTAACCCGTCCAGCTTTGGTAATACGTCCACTGGCTTTATGGGTTAGACACAATGTTGCTGATGTTCATTTATATTCCTGACATCCATACTTACCCTCCCCATCCCCACACTTACCCTCCCCATCCCCACACTTACCCTCCCCATCCCCACACTTACCCTCCCTATCCTCACACTTACCCTCCCTATCCCCACACTTACCCTCCCTATCCTCACACTTACCCTCCCTATCCCCACACTTACCCTCCCTATCCCCACACTCACCATACTTACCCTCCCCATCCCCACACTCACCATACTTACCCTCCCCATCCCCACACTCACCATACTTACCCTCCCCATCCCCACACTCACCATACTTACCCTCCCCATCCCCACACTCACCATACTCACCCTCCCCATCCCCACACTCACCATACTCACCCTCCCCATCCCCACACTCACCATACTCACCCTCCCCATCCCCACACTCACCATACTCACCCTCCCCATCCCCACACTCACCATACTCACCCTCCCCATCCCCACACTCACCATACTCACCCTCCCCATCCCCACACTCACCCTCCCCATCCCCACACTCACCCTCCTCATCCCCACACTCACCCTCCTCATCCCCACACTCACCCTTCTCATCCCCACACTCACCATACTTACCCTCCCCATCCCCACACTTAACATACTTAACCTCCCCATCCCCACACTCACCATACTCACCCTCCTCATCCCCACACTCACCATACTCACCCTCCCCATCCCCACACTCACCATACTCACCCTCCCCATCCCCACACTCACCATACTCACCCTCCCCATCCCCACACTCACCATACTCACCCTCCCCATCCCTACACTCACTATACTCACCCTCCCCATCCCCACACTCACCATACTCACCCTCCCCATCCCCACACTCACTATACTCACCCTCCCCATCCCCACACTCACCATACTCACCCTCCCCATCCCCACACTCACCCTCCCCATCCCCACACTCACCCACCTCATCCCCACACTCACCCTCCACATCCCCACACTCACCCTTCTCATCCCCACACTCACCATACTTACCCTCCCCATCCCCACACTCACCATACTTACCCTCCCCATCCCCACACTCACCATACTTACCCTCCCCATCCCCACACTCACCATACTTACCCTCCCCATCCCCACACTCACCATACTTACCCTCCCCATCCCCACACTCACCATACTTACCCTCCCCATCCCCACACTCACCATACTCACCCTCCTCATCCCCACACTCACCATACTCACCCTCCCCATCCCCACACTCACCATACTCACCCTCCCCATCCCCACACTCACCATACTCACCCTCCCCATCCCCACACTCACCATACTCACCCTCCCCATCCCCACACTCACCATACTCACCCTCCCCATCCCCACACTCACCATACTCACCCTCCCCATCCCCACACTCACCATACTCACCCTCCTCATCCCCACACTCACCATACTCACCCTCCTCATCCCCACACTCACCATACTCATCCCCACACTCACCATACTTATCCTCCCCATCTCCACACTCACCATACTTACCCTCCCCATCCCCACACTCACCATACTTACCCTCCCCGTCCCCACACTCACCATACTTACCCTCCCCATTCCCACACTCACCATACTCACCCTCTCCATCCCACACTCACCATACTCACCCTCTCCAACCAACCTCACACTCACCCTCCCCATCCCCACACTCATCATACTCGCCCTCCCCAACCCCACACTCGCGTCTCCTTGGCAACACAGGAATTCGGTAGAGGGACGCGGAAGGTGAGGTCGATACGAATGATTTCACAGTGAGGACGGTATTAAGGGAATTTCCGTTGCATTGTTATTATCTGGGTCGCTGGTGTGGGGGTGGCCAGGAGAGAGAGAGAGAGAGAGAGAGAGAGCTGGCACAAGGGTGATAGGGAGGACACTTGGAGGTGGTAGTGAGAGATGAGGGAGAAGTGGGGACGGCTGGGAAAATTGGGGGTTAATAAGGGCCATATATATATTGTATCTAGTTTGAAAAGTCACTCGTGAGTAAAACAGTCTTGTAGGAGCAGGAATATATTATGCATATAAAAAAGTATTCATATATTAAGGCTTAATGGTTGCTGCATATAAAGACAGTCTGTGGGTAGATGGAAGTGAGGGGTGCAGGAAATGTTTGTGGAGAAGCTTAGGCAAGAAGTTTAGTTTTTGGTGAAAGTCGGAAGGGGAAACTAGTCGTGGAAGGGAAAGTGTCAGGCGAGGTGTGAGAGAGGTGGTGGATGAGGTGAAAGAGCTGGATCGTGGTGAGGGAAATTGGGTGACAAGCGACCTCCACCCCTTGTGTGGTCTTCACCGGTTCACCCTTTCCATCCAGATCAAGCCAGGTCATCCAAGACAACACCAGGTCACCCCAGAACACTTCCACTTTACCCAACCCTTTTCTGGCCTCACCCACCCCTGTCACAGACGAAGATGGAATATGCAGTTGAAGTTTATGATGTGGACGGCTGTACTGGGTGTGGTTGGTAGTTAGTGTGGTTGATGTGGTGAAAGGAAGGAAATGAAAATATCAAGAAAATGGCAGAGGAGGAGAAAAATGAATGGTGTTTAAATTACTGGTGAACCACTTGTTGGCTTTCACGGTTCACCCATTATTCCGGATCTCCATCGATTACTACCAGGCCATCTTAGACACAGCCAAGTGACCCTGAGAACACTGGCACTCCGCAGTACGTTACCCATGTTTGACTTCACTAACCCGTGTTGAGTGATGGAGTGTGGTGGTGAAAAAGGGTATGTGTGGAAAATTGTTGTGGATGTGGTTGATGGTTGATGTGGTGAACGGATGATAGATTAAGTGTGGTAGAGTGTGCATTTTGGTTGGGGTAAAGCATTTGTGAGTGTGGCCTTGAAATGTGGTTGATGTGGTGAACAGGATAGTTTGTGATGTTTTGAATGTCGAGACTGAGTGTGATGTAATACACTTCATAAATACTGACGTTGTACTCGTACATAGACTGGTATGGACGTGGTGATGGTTTGAACCTCACACTCCGATGACGTACGACGTATTATATATTTCATTCTGACCACCTGCAGAGGTTGGTATTAAACCTAGATGGGCAGTGAGAGCCATACCGAACAACTCCTGTTGGAAAAGTATTCTAAGCTAATTAAAATCGTTTGGATTTAGCAAGATTAACTTAAATGGCGTGACTGGACTCGAGGCCTTAATGAAAATCATTTCTAGTCTTATCACACTGGGAGATCCTTTCTGAGTTGTTGTATTATCTTGCAGAATCCAGGATATAAGAGAAAATTTTTCGTAGTGAAGGAGTGAAAAACCAATTCCGTAGGTAAGATGGAACACTTATATATGTCTGATGAAGCACCCGGTTAACGAGGCTCAGTATTCCTGATGAAGGCCTGACAAAGCCCGACCCCCAGACTTAATTATCTATAGAGTTTTTTTAATACCTCATACTGCTGCGGCTCCTGCGTGTAATAGGCTTATTTACCACTCCAGCTGTTTCCATCTCGAGACCAGCAAAGCGAGGAGGAAGAGGAGACCTTTGTGTAAATTTTTCTGCCAGTCAGGAATATTTTTAGATGTGGCGGGGCGAGGCCACTCACCCAAAGCCCTGATGAAGTCACGGCCTGGGTGGGACTTTTTTTTTGGGAGGGAGGGGAGGGGGGGAATTTTAATAGAGGCGTTTATCGGTGAGTGCTTCCTTGATTGGTGGTCAGATAAAGGGTTACCTGGGTGAGTGGGTGGATGAGGTTGAGGGAAGGAGAGGAGGGTTATGTGAGATGGAGATAGGAGAAGAAAGATCGGAACGCGATTATAAGAGCGAGAAGTGTAGTACAAAGTGGGGGATGCGGACATGAAAGGTGTAGGTGGGTGTCGAGAGAGGGATGATGTGGAGCAGGATACAGTTTGGGGAGGAATGAGAGAGAGAGAGAGAGCAAGGATGGAAAGAGAGGTTGTAATGAAAATGGTATGGAGGACTGACAGCGGGGGGGAAAAAAAAATAGAGAAGGGAGGAGTGAGAGTAACTAGACAGAGAGAAGAGATATAAGGGACGGAAAGGAAGGAATTGGAAAGAATAGTGAGGAATGATACAGGAAGAAGGAACGGAAAGAGAGGGATTAAGTACACAAGGTGGAAAATCAAAGAGTGAAGTAGGGAGAGAGAAATCAGTATTAAAAGAAGGGGACTTAAAGGGAAAGGGAAAAAGAGACAAAAGAAAGAAGGAAAAATAGTGTAGAAGGTGTGGTAATGGGGAAAAAGCTAAGGAGAAAACGGGAACGACAGGGAGGAGTGAGGTAAGGGTGGATGGAATGGAGTGGAGGAGTGTGTGCAGGAGTAAGAAATGAAAATATGTTAAGAGGAGAGAAGAAGTAGGAGACAGGTGAAGGACGAAGAAGGATTTATAAGATGTTGAAGTGTAAGGGTGAAGGTATTGTTAAAGATGAAAATGTAAAGTTAGAGAAATGGAAGTGTTGGGTGGGAAGGCAAGGATGAGAGAGAGAGAGAGAGAGATCGGAGGTGGAGAGACAGTGGAGATTAAGCGGGGGGGGGGGAGACGGTGGAGAAGAGGGAGGGTCTGGAAACCGGCTGTTGCAGGTTGCTTGGAGGAAAGCAATTTTTCCTTTAAACGTGAATAGTCCAGAGGCGGAATTAGCAACAACTGTTAATATTAATCCTATCCATAGGTGAATATATCACTAATATGGTCTGGCGATTAAATCAACAAAATCTATAAATATATAGGCAACCTGTCTACACTTATTCTAATCACACACACACACACACACACACACACACACACACAAATAAAATTCTGAGAGACCTAGCAAACCTTTTGCGCTCCTGAGAACACGTGGGAAAAGTATTAGTACCGGTATTTAGAAACAGATTTAGGAAGTGTTGTTGCTATGTCGAAACAAAAGCTGTTACCGTCCAAAAATCCATATTATTTTCACACAGACTAGAAAACCATACATTTATATACGAACAAAAGCGGTGCTGACGATGAGCCTACACGTGTTGGTGCTGTGCACCCTGGGTGCAGCAGCTACGGCGTCCACCCGGAAGGCAAAACTCATATTTCACTGCAGCTCGCCGTGGAAAGGACCCTGGTTCATCTCTGGTAAAGGGCTGTCAACGACAAAGGGGCCTCGGATCCCTACACAGTGTAGGCTACAGTATGTACAGTATTGTACCTGTAGGATGGCCTCGCAGAAGCAATTGCTTGCATGTGACTGATGGGTCTGCTTGACCAGACACACCGGAGTTATGCAGCAACAACAACAACACACACAAGTTGCAAAAAATATTATCTTGAAAAGCTCGTGACAAAAAGTTTTATTATGTACATACTAATGCGCTTAAAAAATTGTTACCATCCTGAAACAAACAGAACACTACCTATTACTAGCTTGGCATAAACATGAAGGCTTGGCTAATCAGTTCAGATATTGAAAGCGAGTGACCAGTCGCACTGCCCTGCATGGCATTATGTGAGTAGAAAATCCCAACTTTCCCACAGATTTAAGCCCTTATGAATCACATCCGGTTGGAACCCCTTAACCGTTCAATTAGACCTCCAGGCGCCCACTTATTGGTTATATAGTTACCACCCAACGTACTGAATGATCTTCCAGATCACACACAGTAGACCAGTCACATCAAGGGAATGGATGGTGGGCATTCCGCACCCACGACATTAGGTAGTCATTTTCACAATGACAGTCTGAATAAATATGATAATATGTTGATGTGCTGTGTGTAAAATTATACCCTGGTATGGCGCTAAGGCAGCCCTATACCTTAACCAGATTACCACCCAGTGCAGGTGTCACGAAGCACTGCACTAATGTTGGGACTAAGGTGTTTGGATGTACCACCGATAAAACAAACTAAATCAGTTCACCATCAGATTTAACCCCGTGCATGAGCTTAAACTCCTGAGAGGGTTAAGATAATCATGATATTTTAATATTATTACCATATAATTTATTAGAGTAGGTTTGCTAGTATATTACCAGATAACTGAACCGAGAACAGTACACCTCGTGAATCTCTCTCTCTCTCTCTCTCTCTCTCTCTCTTTCTCTCCATCTGTCAGTCAGCCTGTATGTTAGCTTGTCTCTGTTTATCTATCTCTTGAGTATCTATAGCCATCCCTCCATCTGTCCATCTATCTATCTGTCTGTCCATCTGTGTGTGTGTGTGTGTGTGTGTGTGTGTGTGTGTGTGTGTATAATCTAAACAAACGATGATCAGTAACAAGTCACTGATCGAGAAGTAACTTCTCGTCCTCTGTTTATAATAATACCGGTAATATATTTTAATTGAAATATCGAACTTTACTTTTTCCCAGCCATGACTTCACAAAGTTATTATTTCATGTACTTGTTAAAACTACACACCTATACTGGTATCACACACACACACACACACACACACACACACGGTGTAGTCTGGCCTTCACAGTCATTACGCACAGTGAATTATGTTACCCCCAGTCCAGAGACCCCCTTCCCCTCTCCCCCCCCCCACACACACTACCTCGCGTCCCGGGGATGCTGTCGAGGGTTGAGGGATTGTGTGATCAATTAGTGGTTTTCTCAATATAGTTATACACCATTTTCACAACCATACAACTCTACCACAACCATATATGCCTTTACAACCACACGTGCATTCATAACCATACCTTAACAACCACGTATAATTACACAACCGTGACACACCAAACCATATCACAACCATACGACCCTTTCACACCTCCACAGCCTTGTTATTATAATTACACATACCTTCACAACCACACCTACTTTCACAACCATAGAGTTCCTTTATCATCCACTTACAACCCTAACGCTACCACACAAACCTTGACAACCATAGGACTACTCCCTTACCACAACCATACATAACCCCACCACAACCATAGACCCCTGCCATAACCACACAACCATATCACAACCACAGCTAACCCTACCTCAGCCACAGCCACCCTACCGTGGTATAGATGGCATCAAGGGTCAGGGTGTCTGTGTGTGTGATCAGTTAGTGTTACCTGGCACGGCACTAATATATCAGGCCTTGTTAGTGAGCAGCACAAAAAATATTACATTTAACCACTTCATTACGTTTTTTTCTTGCTACTATCGGACGATTTTTTCCCTGTTGCTTAGGAAAGGCCTCTCGAAGTTATAGGCTAAAAACGTCAGTGCGAGGATGTCATTAGATTTTATATCACTTATCTCCAGACACTGTAAACTGCTTAAGGTAGATTGTAATATGAAGGGGTTAGATACAACCTTCTTTATCCCGTTCACTACTTGAGGTTCATTTTTAGCTTAATAAAGTCACCTGGTGTTTGTTTGAAATGATAAATACGTCAGTGGTGAAGGGTTAAAAGGTTGAAATGTGTGTGTGTGTGTGTGTGTGTGTGTGTGTGTGTGTGTGTGGACGGCGGGACATGACAAACGAGTAGCTCCTGACCAACTAGCTTACACGCCAACGCTCACCAGGACACCGACGTGCAGGGAGGCCCCGCTGCCTTCCATTATATTTATTTCCATCCATGGAATATTGCCTTATGCTTTCCCATGCTACATCATCCACGGCAGCCACCACAACCCTATTAAAATATTAGTCCTTCACCCCATTCCAAGACCTTGCTGAACTTGTGTATATATCCTCTTCCCAGTATTGTCCATTTTTTATTTCATACAAGGTGCCAAGACAACGAGACTTCCACATAATTCTGTTATACCAAAAACTTCCACGCAGCTCTGTCTAAGCCAAAATCCTTCACTTTATATCAAGGCCTGACTGCCTGTGTATATGTTCACTTGTGTTTGTTCATTTCTTATTTCTGTCTCGTGCAGGATGGCCGCGACGAAATTACCTCCTCACAACCCTTTCTTGACAATAGTACTGTCCTTTAATATCTACTTTATCTGTAACCATGTACGTCACTATCTGTCTATAGTGATTTGTGTGTGTGTGTGTGTGTGTGTGTGTGTGTGTGTGTGTGTGTGTGTGTGTGTGTAAGTATCTTATCTGTCTTATCACCCCACTGGAAGGGAGGTATTTCGCACAGCTAATAACGTTATGTGGCGGTAGCTAGCGTAGAATATTTAAGTGAGGTCTGGTTATCTAAATTTGTTGGGTAACATGTAATGTTGGGATGCAATCCGTGGGTTGGTGTGAGGACAACAACCTACACACAGGCGCCAGCCCTGCCTCAGCCGCAGTGCTTCATGCCCACTTTGAAAGGTATATCCAAATACATGTGATTATTTCTTTATCCTGTGCTGGTCAGTATTGCACAATTACCACTTATGGCTGGTCCCTGCCACTACCAGGACATTTAGGCCACGTTGTACAGTGTATTATCACCACTGTACATCAAAAAAGTGCCTGCTTTCTGGTTCTCTTTTTTTTTTTTTTTTTTTTTTTTTTTTTTTTTCCCTCAGTGCTTGGTTTGCAACATATACCAGTCCTCTTTTTACTCCATTTTTTTTTCTGCTGTTTTATATGTGGTCCTTTTAACTTTCTCCAGGAAAAGTAACCCAGCAACTTTTTTTTGTGTGGCGAGAGCTAGATGTTTTATATAGTTACATATAAAATTTATCATTAACGGTATTAAATCTTGGGTTTATAGAGCTTTTTCATTAACGTAATGATGCAGATTGCATCCGTAAGAAATTATGTATGTTTCATTAACGTCATGGTACAGTTTGTTTGACCAGCAAGTTGTTTTGATTTGTTTGTAGTTTATGGGACAGTATGTTGTATATCCCTCTATTTATGTATTCACACATACATACATTCATATAGATAAATATATATATATATATATATATATATATATATATATATATATATATATATATATATATATATATATATATATATAATATATATATATATATATCATATTCGTACATCCGCGAAGACCTGATAACAATACCTTTAACAAATGCCGGTCACATTACCAAGAAATATTTTTCCAGTCTAACAGTCAGAATATTTTCTCTGGATTTACACAGACGCTCAAAGCTTCCATCACACATTAAACATTTTGCAATCAGTTTCCTTTTTATATAACGTCAGCATATCACGCCCGAAATATTTTATCGTATGGTCCTGCCAGAAAATGAGGAAAAGGATAGTAAACGAAAATGTTTGTTGAATTGAACCGCGAAAATGTGTTCGTGTGTATTTTGGCGCCATGGCGTTTATGGAATATGGTTTGTCTGTGTTATATCTTGAAAATTTAACACGACGCTGAGAGGGAGAGAGTTTATCATGTTACTGAGGGACAAGTTAGGTCTTGTATTTGTATAGAAGTCGGTGCGCACGTGGTCAGGGGCTGTCGTGCATCCTTCCGCTGTCGCTTTCATTCACCCCCTGAACCCACTTATTACTTCTCCCCCCCCCCCTCCTCTTGCTCACCCTAATCTCCAAGCCGACCTTTGTCCAGTATCATATCCTCATGAGTGCAAATGTTTATAAAGGATCATAACCCTCTGATAACGATGACATCATAACCCCTTGAATCCCTAGTCTTACTGGTTTATTGTTTCTGCCTCCAGACGATTATATTCAGTTTGAGAGAATGCCTCTGTAGTTAGGGAGAATGCTGGCTGTACCTAACACTTACAGTTAGAAAAGTGTCTCCTAAACTGGATGGAATCAACTGTGTGGCAAAAAGAATATGGAAACGACGTGAGAGGGCTGAAGGGGTCAATTGTTTTCTTCGTGTAACCGCCAGACTGTTTTATTCAGCTTAATAGTGAGTTCTCGTCTTATAATGGTGAACCCATTTGCACGATAAACAGGTGTTCTGTAAACTAAAATTGTCAGAGATCCTGTTTATATGTCTGGTTTTTCACTTAAATCTTTAGATCTCAGTGATATGCTGTTCCCTGGTAAATCCTTTGGCGTTAGACTGAGTAGATTATTAGTTAGTTGAGGTTTAAGAGTAATTGATACCCGAGTTTAATTTTGGCCAGGAAAATCGTCCAGCATGTGTCAGAATCAAGTAAGCAAGTCGTCAACTGAAGTGTTAATGTGTAATACTCATTCTTTATTTACTGAACCCTGTTTGTTATCTCTGTGAAGATAAAAGCATTAACGAGCAATATCGCACTTAACTCAAGCTTCAGAAAATATATGAATATGTAACCTGCGATTTCATTTCCTCGACAGTTCCTATACTCACACCTACACTGACCTCTGATCCCCATTTGTCCCTCATTTTCCTCGTTTTCCATCATTTATTCTTCGCTCAGCCTTCCTTAGCTTTACATCTGTCTTGCTGCTTTTCTTGCTATACTCTCTTCTGCCACACTTTAATCCGTTTGTCTCCCAATGCTGTTGACGGTTTTACGTTCCTACTTTCTGTATCGTTATTTCTGGTTCTTACCTCACCCCATCCTTAGATAGAATGAAGAGGCCGTGATTGCGATGACAGCGACGACGACGATGATAACGACTACGACCCAACCAAGTAAATAAAATGAGTAACTGTCACCATCATCGTCTTCCTCGTCTCCTTTTGTTTTTCTTTTCTTTTTTTCTCCAGCATTCTCTCCTCTCCCCCTTTTTTTTTTCTTCATAATAGAAAGTAAGTAAAAAATATGTAACTGAAGGGGACTTGCAGCACTAGTTGTGAAATCAGGTGGACGAGACAAAAGCATGCATATTAAGGTTTAGAATAACTTTCAGCACATGAATGAAACAGGTTGGAAGTAGTATAAATTAAACAAAAAAGGAATTATCGAAATGATGAGTAAGAAAAGTTTGGAGATAGTATGAATAAAAAATATAATATTGTATAATTTTGATTTTTGAGATAGTATAAACACAAAAGGCATTTTCGAAATGAGTTAAAAAAGTAAGTGAAAGAAACTGGAGAGATCTATAGTGTAAGATTAGGAGGTTACCAGACTGATGCGTATCAGAGAGAGAGAGAGAGAGAGAGAGAGAGAGAGCGATGGTGGTGGAGGTGTAGGCGTAGTGTGGGAGGGAAACGGCGTTTGATCGCCTGGGTCAAAGCCCAACCCCAGTAATTAAAAAGCGTCTTATCTCATAAAGGAGCAGTTAAGCATAGTCATGATTTTATTTTTTTGTATATGCTGCTGGTATCACTCTCATATAAACACAATCGTTTGTTGGCAGCAAGAATACAGTAGTGTTATCGTTACCAAGAAGATATTACCTGTATTAACATTGACTTCCATGACTAACTCAGCTGAATAACATCGTATGACGTCACCTGGACTACAGTGCTACTGATGTTCCAGTCGTGAGTGGCTTATTATTCACTTTGATTTGATTGTAAAATGTATGCTAGTCGTAGCCTATTAGATAAAAGTATTAATCTTATCATCTTTACCCTCATGGGATCTTGCAAGCTATAGGCTATAAAATTTTGGCAACTGCTAGAATGAAACAATGTATGCCTTAGTTCAAAAGGGATTATTCACTCACTTCAGCGCCAGAAAGTTTGTGAATATGGTCTCTGGTCCCCCGTGCCAAAATGCAACGCCCCAAAGCCACCAAGGTTATATGCAGGACTTTATTTACCTACACGCTACGTCCACGTTACCCCGTCACCTTTCTTCCCCACCCACCCTCCATGCCTACACTACTTCCTCCTCGTGTCACCTCTCAGGCTTCGAAAAGACTGAAGGAAGAGTGGGAGAGTTGGATCGGAAAGGGCGTGGAGTTCTGTAGATAAATAGATTAGAGGGATAGACAGAGAGAGAGAGTGGATAGAGAGGGGGGGATAGACAACAAAGAAATCTGCAGAAAACAAAGAACTAAATTATACCAGTCCTTCCACTAGAAGGAATTGTCTTCAGCTGAATAAAATCATCTGTCATTAGCTGTAAGTAACATCTCAACGCACGTTTGTCACAGAATGGGTTAACTACTTCACTGCAATGACCTCTTTGATTTTATCCCCACCAGACGATTATATTAAACTTAGGAGAAGACCTTAGTAGTAAAGGGATTATTGCTGAATATATTTAGTCCCTCACTTTGGAAAAATATCTGAACTAAATAAAATCGTGAAAGAACAAAATGAAAAAGATATCACACAGAATTAAGCTTATAAATGGAAAGACTTTTATTTCGGCCAGACTCTTATGTCATCGAACTGAAAAAGAAATAGAGTGGAAAAGAATGACTAATGAAAGTATGAGGTAAAGTTGAAATGGAGGAGGAGTGGAGAACAGGTGTAGAGTACAAAAAGAGGGTGGAGGCTGTTGTGCAATATGGAGGGACAGATGGCAAGTGTTGGGTGAGAGAGAGAGAGGTTGTAAAGGTAGGAAAGAAGAGTTGTTAATTTAAACTCGAGAAAGTGAAGAAGCGTAGAATGGTGATAATTTTAAATGAAAGCCAACCCCCCCCCCCTCACACACACAGTTCTGAAAGGAAATTGAGGAACACAAATGAAAGAAGTATTAATAAGAAAAAATATGGATACCCTGCCTAAAGTGATATATAATATAGAGGGGAGGTAACAGTGGCAGTAGTAAATGAAAATAAAAGGGGAAGTCTGTGAGGAAGCTGAACAACGCAGGGGAAAGGTGAATTAGCAGCCAGTGGGTATCCTGCCTGAAGTAGTAAGGCAGAGGAGAAAATGATGATAATAGTAAATGAAAAAAATAATAAATAAGCTTAACTCTGAAAGGAAGTTGAAGACCTTAAACGAAAAGAAGAGTAACAGTAAAGTTTGGATATCCGGCCTGAAGTGGTAAGACGGGTGATGGTTACAAAAAGCTGCGTATCTCTTGAGTGGAGGGATCAAGTGGAAGAATACATGGTGGAGGGTGACTTGTGGTGGCGTAATGGTAGGTTGTTTGGGAGACTGCTTGGAGGCCACTCATTCCTGGCCACTACAGATGGCTTCTTGGTATTGGAGGAGAGATGGAGAGATTGTGCCGTGCCAGAGTGGATGACGAGGGAGACAATTAAGAGGGAGGGAGGAGGAATTGGAGGCGGAGAGATGAGGGGGGTGGGGGGGAGGAAGTGCAGAGGAAAGGGAGAGTTAGAGAGATTTTGGAATGTCATAGATGAAGAGGGAGACATGAATTAAAAGGGAGAGAGGAGGAGAGGGAGAGGAGGGGAGAAGTGAGAGGAGTAAAGGTGAGAGATGGAGAGATTGTGGGATGTCGTAGTGGATGAATATGGAGGCAGGAAGTAAGAAGAAAGGAGGAAAAAGTTGAGATGGAAAGAGGGAGGGTGAAGAAGATAGATTACAGGGAGAAATGGGAGAGATGAAAGGACACGAGGGAGGAGAGGAGAGGAGATTGTGGGGTGTCAGAAGTAAAAGGAAGGGTAAAGGAGAGAGAGGAAAGAAGGAAAGATAAAGGGACAAAAGGAAAGAGAAACCGAGAGATTGTGGGGTGTCAGACCGGATGAAGAGACAACAAGTACCGTAAAAGGAAAGGTGTAAGAGAGAGAGGAACGTACGGTAAGAGATGGGAGGGATAGGAAAGGAAAAGATGAGAGGGAGGCTACTAACAGTAATAATAGCCTAACCATTCCCTAGTCTTTGCTTGTGGCCAAGTGTCATGCCTGTATTTATAACGTTGGCTCACCGTTGCTATTAATCTTGTTGAACTCAGAACTTTTTTGTCTTTCAGTCTACCATTCAGTTGCATTTTAGGATATGCAGGGAATATGTGGTCTGGGATGAGAGAGAGAGAGAGGGGGGGGGGGAAGGGATAGAATAGTGTGGGAGGAGGAAGAAAATGAAGATCGAGGAAGAGAGAGGAGAGAAGGGGGAGGGAGGTAGAACAGTGGGTGGAGTTAGAAGCAGATTGCGAGAGAGAGAAAAAAAAAAAGTAGAGGAGAGAGGGAAGAGGAGGAGAGGGAGGAATGAGGATCAGTTATTAGTTGTACAAAGGTCACAGCCATGCCTTGCACAGTGTTGCCAACTTAGTGCTTCCCGTCTACCACGCATTAATGCAAACCTTCCCTAGAGTATATGGTAGTGCTGCAAGAGGGTTGGAATGCTTGATTTTGGACATAACTGACAGTCCTGTGCATATGTAATGTCCAAAACACGGCATCGTTTTACCGTCATCGTCTACGTCGTTGTCGTAATATCATCATCATCATAATCATCGTCTTCATTTCTATCGTGAGCAGAGTATGAGAACAGGATAAATATGCAGATAGATGGATTTTCTGCCAAACTCTCCAACCGAAATGGGCAAGAGAACGTAAGAAGGAACATCATGAAGTATTAAAAAAATAGCATGAGCACTTCAAAGGAAAGGAGGAAAGTGAAACATGTTGCACGTAGTGAGACCCATTCAAGAGCTTAATGGAGGTCGAGAATGAACTTGAGCAGACACCGGTTTAGGTCAGTGTTCTCAGCAAGTCTGGATTCATTACACTCCCCATATCCCCCACCCCCTCACCTCATCTCATCCCACTTCGTCTTCACACCCCCTCACCTCACCTCACCTTACCTTGCCTCATCACTTCATTCTCCCATTCCCTTACCTCACCTCACCATATCTCATGTCACTTCGTCTTCACACCCCTTCACATCTTGCCTTACTTCACTTCATCTCCGTATCCCCCCCCCCCCCTTCGTATCTCACCCCTGCTCTGCGTTGCCTCATTCTGCCTCACTAACCTCTTGCTTCACCAGTCGTTAGTCTCTTACCCTCTCTGCTTCATCCATTGCCTACCTCATCCATGTCTACCTCACCACCTCACTTACCTCACTCACCCTTACCAAGTCACCCACTCCTGATTCACCCAATCTCACCCTCACCCTCATCTACCATATTCCTTACTACCCCTTTCCTCCCCCATCAGTATCTTTTCACCACTGTCTGTGTCACCCTCTCTACCTCATTCACCCCTTCCAGCTCACCCATACCGTGTTTCACCACCCTTTTCTTATCTCTTCATTCCTGCCTTACCCTTCTCAGTATCATTCCCCCCCACCCTCTTGCCTGTCTTACCCGTTCCTTTGTGTGCCTCAACCTGTCGTGTCTCTCATCTGCCTCACCTCCTGCCGCGATCTAAGTGAATCTGGGTGGCAGCAGACAGTCAGCGCCAGGGATAACGCTGCCTCACCCCACCCACGCCGCTGCTGAGAGAGAGAGAGAGAGAGTGAGAGAGAGAGATAGTGTGTGTGTGTGTACTAAATGAGGTGGTCAGTGTATGTATGAGCATGTATATCAGTGGATGAAGCCGTGCCTTTGTGTACGTCGAGATTACATCAGCGTATTTGTGACGGTCTCCTTCAGAGAGAGAGAGAGAGAGAGAGTCGCAAATGCAGTAGGCTGGCTTTGCCGTATTAAGCAGCTCCTGTCTAAGGGTATGAACTACGAGAATAAGTTAGGGACAACAGCCAAGGCGGTTCTCCTCAGCCCACAAACCCTCCCGCCGAAACCTTTAGGTAAAAAAAGTGATAAGAAACATTATGTAATATGGAAAAACTAACATGGACATTTCTATAGGATAGGACGATAGGAAAAAAATATATATTATTCTAGTGGACCCCGGGAATAAAAATATCGTAAAATTTTTGTACCTTGTGTTGTATGGACTGGAAGGAGCTTTGTACCCCGCCCTTGTCAGTTTTATGGCCACCTTACCTACTGATATCACTCATCCATTTGTTTTATTTTCAGACCAATTCCATCCTGATTCTTGTCAGTATGTTTTTAGGACCTTAGCATATAAATATCCTTTTTAATACTTTCATCAGTCACTTAAATAATCTAAGAATCACCCCTGACTGTACCTTCTCAGTGAGTGCAGATATCATACTGTCACTGTGAAAGGTTCTTTGTTACATATATTTTTTGTCATGTATTGTTAACACTTTCTGAGCATTTTATATTCATTCCTTAGTTCAGAGACCAAAAATGCACCACAACATCTAAATTGCAGCTTTTCGAAGGCAAGGTAAAATCTGCAGTAATACTTTAATGCCCCGATGCTTACATAATAAATATCCCAACATCCTATTTGATTAATTCCCTGTAATGATACATTGTTGCCAAGGTTTGAAGTCATTTAACTATGACTTGTAGATCCCGCACACATTCTAATGTTCATACGGTATATTGCCGATATAATTTGTATTTAGTGTCTGCGATTGACTTGCCTACATTGAGTACTTAATATTTTATTCGTTAAATTTCACTTACCAGACCACTCCCCACCAGCACAGTATGTCGAGGTCTTACTGAAAGCTGTTGTAGTCACCTTTTGAGCTAATACGTCCATTTTGTGTATGTCCTCTGTGGAATTATTATTACTGCATGTAATTGAAAGTCTAGATCAGTATGATAAAATAAATTAACAGCAATGGATGGAAGCTGAGTTGTGTGGCATTGTTTGATGCCCAGTCAGAGTTAATACCGTTTATACTTACCCATCGCCTCTTTCCCTCTTCCACTGAACCTTGTCCTTTTCAAAATATCGCCGTTTGTACGATTTGGTGGCGTAGCGATCGCACCTTCCTATTCAGCCTTTGTAAGGAACCCTTTTAGAGGCTGTGCTGAAGTATAGATAAGTATTGTAGTACGCTTTCATCGCTATCTGCCGCCTCATGTACTTAGGAGGAAAATGTTACTAAATTTGTTGGGCAGGATCGACCTCACATGAACCCCTGTTGACAGAGACAGGGAATGAGTCGGGACGGAGATAGACCGACAACATAAAAGCTTTTAGAGAACATTTACGAGAGAGAGAGAGAGAGAGAGAGAGAGAGAGAGAGAGATTTAGTGTGTACTGTATGTGCTAATAGAAGTGCTTTTTGCGTGCTTGTTCGGGGGTGTATTTGCAGCAGGTGTATAGAAGCTGTGTGTGTGTGTGTGTGTGTGTGTGTGTGTGTGTGTGTGTGAGAGAGAGAGAGAGAGAGAGAGAAGAGTGGGAGGGGGTCTCGCATGTAGTAGCCTCACCACCTCAGCCCTTGTCTTCACATTCAGCTTCAGCCCACCACCCTGCCCCCTGCCTAACCCACCACCCTGCCCCCTGCCTAACCCACCACCCTGCCCCCTGCCTAACCCACCACCCTGCCCCCTGCCTAACCCACCACCCTGCCCCCTGCCTAACCCACTTCCCTGTCCCCAGCATCACAGTCTTATATCCTTTGCTTCGTCCTATCAATTCTATTTACCTTTTCCTCAGCTTTATCTCCCCTTCTCTCTCCGTATTGCTAACACCCCTCTCTTCCTCCCCGCATTCTTTACCCCCCCCCCCCCCACACACACACACACTGCCGCAGTCCTCGTTTAAAATTTTCCGTAACAATCTCCCTTCTCCCCCCACTTTACCTCCGCCACCCGCATACTCAGTTTTCCTCCAGAAGTCGTGTGTGGGAGCCTTCAGCCTGTTGCTGTGGTCAGGCAGGTGTAATTATTGCCAAACAGGCAGCCGGTTGCACCAGAGGATGATGCTGGTAGTTGTGGTCGTGCTTGGCTGGTGATGGTAGTGGGATATAATCTGGTGGGCTTTTATTATTTTATGGGCCCGACTCCAGGAATAGGCTTAACAGCCCGTTCACGTAGGCCCAGCAGTCTTCGTACGTACCACACACCCTCACATGTGACCACTTCGACACTAATGCCCACCTTCCATATCGAAGACACGCTGCTGTCTCAGTCAGAACTGGTGGAGTGGTATTGATAGGGGTGTTATGACTTGTCGGTGGGTCTTGTGGCAGATCAGTAAAGTCTGTTTCAACAAAAATCATCTCATTAATCTGTTCCCTGTCCTAGTGTGGGATCAGACTGGCGTCATTGCAGACAATAGACCACCCCTCCAGCCACTCGTTTGGTAGTTGACTGTGGTGGCGTTTTTGTGGTTGGGATGATTGTTGTGGTGCGGTATTTCTAGTTGGGATTATGGTTGTGGTGGGGCATTGTGGTTGGGATTATGGTTGTGGTGGGGCATTTGTAGTTGGGATGATGGTTATGGTGGGGTATTTGTGGTTGGGATGATGGTTGTGGTGGGGTATTTGTGGTTGGGATTATGGTTGTGGTGGGGTATTTGTAGTTGGTGTTATGGTTGTGGTGGGGTATTTGTGGTTGGGATTATGGTTGTGGTGGGGTATTTGTAGTTGGGATGATGGTTGTGGTGGGAATTATTTAGTTGAGGTTGAAGTTGTCGTTTGGTATTTGTAATGATGGAGGTTGTGGTGGGGTGTTTGTAGTTGTGGTGGTGGTTGTGGTGGGGTATTTGTACCTGTGGTGATGGTTCAGATAGGTTTTGGAACTAGTATAATAACCCTCGTTAACCCCTTCAGCCCGAGTTGTCAGTTACTGTGTCCTTGGTGCTACCGGACGATTTAGTTCAGCCTAGAACGATGGGAGTGTAGTAGTTAAAACTATATATAACTTCTCCATTAGAAAAATCTCACTCCAGGCTGAATAAATTCCTTTGAGGGAGCCTCCCCCCAAAAAAACAAAAGGCTCTATCACAGCAAAGGATTAAACTACCTCATTTACACTAAAGTAAGTCAAGTTTTTATCATTGTGCCGCCTCTACTACTGTTTTATTAGGTATAGGAAGGACTTCTCGAAATAGTGGGATCAGATACAGCTTTCGATAATACCTTCACTGCCACTGTTGAATAAAAATGTTGAGTCAGATGACCTGGTGGTAGTGTGAAGAAAGGGAGAAATACAGTCATAGTGAAAGGGTTAATCATTCCACTACGACGACGTACTATTTAATGAGAGTATTTGGTACCTTAGAAAGCTTTTATTCAGCTTAACTTTTTGTAGTTGGAAAGGTTACATGGTACATAATAGTATGTAGTGTACGGTATAGTCTTCATGAGCCTTTTCACTGACATAGGGCTATCCTGAGTTGAGTATAGTACAGTATGTCGTAGTGCAAAAAATTAAATAAGTACATCATCGTTGTGAATGGGTTAAAGGAATCATTGGACTAACAAAGAGGTAACCAAGTGATGGAGTGCGAGGACGAGGCGAACAAAGAACCAGCTGGAGAGACGAGATTTGTAAATGCAGTGATCGTAATGGAACAAGTTAACATCCAGCAGGTGTGAGTGGACACGACTGGATGACATCTTTAACACTGGTTGGTGGTGGTGATGATGAGACAGATGTTGTGGTAATGGTGTTGATGTTGGTGATGGTGATAGTGGGTGGTGGTGGTGATAATGGCGATGGTAATGGTAGTGTTGCAAGTGATGATGATAATGAAGAGGATTGTGGTAGTTGTACTGTGGTAGTTGTAATGTGGTTGTGGTGATTATATGACTGATTGTGGTGGAAGATTTATGATGGTTGTGGTAATAGTGGTTGTGGTGGTGGTGGTGTTAATGCAAGGGATAATGATGAAATGCTGCTGCTGGTGGTCATGGTTGTGGTGTTGTACTGTAGGTGATAATGGTGATGGTGGTAGTAGTGTTGTTGGTGATAATGGTGGTAGTGGTGGTAATGGTGGTTGTGGTGGTAGTGGTGATAATGGTGGTGGTAGTGGAGGTGGTTGAGTAGGTTTAGGCCTCAGGCGGGACTGCTTGGGCCTTGCATGTACTGCATGTGTGTTCCTTTGTACACCTCCCACGCATACCATTCTTCGTATACACCCTCCATCGAACGCCTTTATACACTCGTGTACGTCCTTTAACACCTTCATGTAGCCTACTCCCGTCCTTGTCTAATGCTCATCCATCCATGTACAAATACATCTTTTCCTCGAATGATGTCCGCATGAGCTCCCTTGACCACCTTGACCTTGTACACCTTTCCTGCTGTACAACCCATCATTGAGGCACCACAGTCTGTACCCTTGTAGTACATCAACATTAATATATGTGCATTGGCTCATCTAGTTACACAACCTCAATACAAGACTGATTCTCTCTCTCTCAGGAATTCTAACCTGTAAATGCCAATACAGTCAACTCACAGCACTATTTCTACTGAACCAGGATACATCAGTCATGTTAGGCGGTCCTTCCTCAGGGTGTATAAGACATAAATATTGTCTTTTGGCAGAATTAATTATGTATATTTTAGACTGAGACATAATGGTTTATATTTTATACTTTGAGTTAGATTGTGTGAGGATGCGGTTAGAGAGAGAGAGAGAGAAAACGTGTGTGTGTGTGTGTGTGTGTGTGTGTGTGTGTGTGTGTGTGTGTGTGTGTGTGTGTGTGTGTGTGTGTGTGTGTGTGTGTGCGCGCGTGCGTGCGTGCGTTCGTGTCCATATAACCATCTCCCCCTTCCATACCCCCCATCCATCCCCTTCCCTCCCTCTCACCTTTATTTCCTCTCACCCCTCTATCCCCCATCCATCCGCCTTAATCCCTTCCTCATCTCCACCTCTCTATCCTCCATCATTCTCCTTCATCCCATCCTCCCCCCGTTTCTCCCCTTCACCCCATACATCTGTGAACCAATCCCTGTTGTCTGGTGGAAGAGGCAGCACACTTCATTATCTCCTCCCCACCTAAGCCTCAAAAGGGTTCCAACTCTCCTAATACCCGATCCTCTGATGTATAGTGTCCAGGTTTTGTGTTTATTTTTTGTGTGTCTGTACTTAGCACTTTGGGCAAGGTTGAAGAGAGGTTCTGATCGGCTTGGCTTGGGTTTTTGTAGGGGTTAAGGTGATTGAGAGAGAGAGAGAGAGAGAGAGAGAATTGCGGGATAAAGGAAAGCGATAGGAAAACAGTATACAGCACTGAATTGTAAACAGTTACATCCAAGTCAGCCGCGATAATGATCAGATAACGCAAAATTGTTTACGAAACAACTGATGATTCTTCCCCCCTCCTCTCTCTCTCTCTCTCTCTCTCTCTCTCTCTCTCTCCTCCCTTAAATGTGTTAATCTATTTCAGTGTACCTATGCGTCCATCTATCTATCTATATATATCTGCTATCCATTTATTTTAATTATATATATATATATATATATATATATATATATATATATATATATATATATATATATATATATATACATATATAAACCTCCGGCAGCGAAGTTGGACCGCCGCGGCGGTCCAACTTCGCTGCCGGAGGTTTGTGTACAAGGTATCTCAAAAAGTTATCAGATGTCAATGAAATGTGGTGGATCGCTGGACAACGGATCAAGGAAAAGCTGGTTAGATTTTGAGGTGGATCCGGATGTTGATGCAGGAACGAATACTACATTTTATTGGCGTTGTCAGAGGTATGCGCTCTGAGACTTTGTAACAGGGCAGACTAAGACCGTAGAATTAATTGACAGAGAGACCGTAACAGTATTCGTCTGGTAAGGAAGAGCAAGTACAGCAGTGAGTAATAATTTGTATTGACGTTGGTGGAGGTACGCTATCTGTGAGTGCTTTCTTGTTTTCCATTTATTCCAGCGCTTTCCATTTCTTCATATTTCATCTTTCTCATTCCGTCACTTTTCTCCTCTCTTCTTTCTCTTCCCTCCCCTCTGCTGTCGCTTGTCTATAATCTCCTCCTTCTGCATCCCCACTTCACTTGCCTCTCTCATTCTCTTCCCCTTTTCACTCTTTCCTCCCCTCTTCTTTGTTCCTTTCTTGTCCCTTTCATTTCCACTGTTCTTTTTCGACGTGATTTGATGGATTCCTGCATTTCCCACCCCGCATGTTTTTATGCAGGTTTAGCATTGTGATCATGTCCCACGTCCTTTCACTGAATAGCAGAAATTGTAACTGCTTCATTGTGTATTCTTCTCATATACTTTCCTCTTCCTCTCTCATTTTCTTTCGTGTTCCTGTCTGTTCCTTCATTTTTGCTGCTTCGTCGTCTGTTCTTTTTCATTTCATCTGTTTTTCCTCTCTTTTCCTTTCTCTCAGCCTGTTCCTCTCATTTTACATATCTCTTTCTGTTCGTTTTTGCGTTTTTGTTAAGTTACTTTTCCAGTTTTTTAGTCTCGTCAGTATGTGTAAAGTTTTCTCGTATTCATTTTCCATTTCGTTAGTTCCTTCCTTTTTTTCCCTTATACCCCCCCCCCCTCTGTTCCCGTTGCACCTGTCCTTCCGTCTGTTTGTCCCTTCCTTTCCATGGCCGCCTAGTAAATATGATCTTATCCCCCCTTTCCTTATCCATGTTACCATCCATCCACTTTTTTTTACTCACTTTTTTTTCCACCTTATCTCCCCTCTTCGCTTTCACCCTATATTCTTTGTCCACCCTTCCCTTCATCCCCTTCCCTCGCCGTTAGAGTATAACCCACCACGCATCATCGTTCTTGAATTTGAGGTAAGAACCAAGCCACCGAGTAGCCATCTCTCTTCCCCTCCCCCTTCCTCTCTCCACATCCTCCCTGTCCCTCTTCTCATGTTGTGTTCGGTAGGGTCGTTTTCACCTTTATCGCGGCAGTTTGATCTGATATCACCCTACCCCCTGACTTCGTCCTTAACCTCTACCTGTCCCCTCACCCCCTCCTCTCTCTCTCTCTCTCTCTCTCTCTCTCTCTCTCTCTCTCTCTCTCTCTCTCTCTCTTACTCGAATATGATGCTGGCAATTTATTTTAATTGATCTCCCCATTGACGCCCAGTGTGCATTGACTAATCGTCTGTCATGCATTCTAGACTTTGCATACTGTTATGGATAACTCCAGACGATTTTGTACAGTTATGACACACAATTCGCAGCCTGTTGAGAAAAGAGAAGGTTACCTTGAAATCTTTTGTAATGCCAAAACAAAAGGCCCCTGCAGATGGCAAGGAAGAATAAACAGAAGAGGAGGTTGAAATAAAGACAGGTAGATGATGTGAGAGGGGAAAAAAAAAAAGGTTAGTGTTAGAGCAAGGCGAAACCTCCTGGTGTGTGTGGTGTGGGCAGATCAGCGCCACAGAATCTGGCGTTGGAGTGAGGCGGGTGCATTGTGAAGGGTCAGTACAAGGTTAGGTGGCGATGTGTGGGTCGTTTTGTGTCCTTGACTGTGGGAGGGGGAAGAGCTGGTACAAATGGCCCAGTGGGGGAATGGAGGGGGAAGAACTATAGAGTTGTAGGGTAAATGGAGGGAGGGTTGGGACGAAATGGGATATGACAGTAGATGAAAAAGGAGAGGAAGAAAGAAGGGGGGGAGTGTGGTAGTGTGAGATGGGAGGGACGTTAGCGCTGGAGGGACGAAGATATGTGAAGTAAAAAGGAGATAGAGAAGATGGAGAACTGGAATGGGAAGAGTAAGGAGATGGGGCATAAAAGGTGGAATAAAAATGAGGTCAGGAACCGCGGGGAGACAAATGGGGGAGATGAGGAACTTTAGGACTGGAGAATAAGTGTGGAGGGATGGGGAGAAATGAGGCTGTAAAATGAGATAAAGGGAGAGGTGCTGGTTGGTGGAAGGGTGGAAGACTGGAAGAAGGAAGTGAATGTGGGATGAAGGATGGGGAGAGAGAGAGGAGAGTAGTTGAAACAAAGATAGTGACGGATGGAGAGGATAATGGTGTCTGGTGGTGGTGGTGGGGTTACATCGCGTTTATTCTGACCTGGAGAAGATCCCAAACTCCTCTCAGCTCAGTTGATGGGGGGCGCGGTAGCACAGTGGCAGCGCGCTGGACTTGTAATCGGGGGATTGCAAGTTCGAGCCTCGCCCGGGCTGCCGTGCCGGGAGAGGTAGCTCCCTCCTGTAACCCTAGCGGGGCTATATAGTCCAATACAGGGCTTAGCTCGGGGGAACTCCATTTCTCCCATTTCAGCTCAGTTGATGGACGTATGTAGTGGTCACATTGGAGGGTTTATCAAACTACCGTACTGTTCATTTACTTCTCAGGCGTATCATTGGCAAGGCACACACTGTCAGTACGTAACAAAAAATTCTTGGGTACTGGTATATTGTGCACAGATTTTGTTGGTAGTGCTGATAAACCTTCCTCGTTTAATTTTATTTTTTCTGAGTTGTCATTCTGTGTTCAATGCAGTAACACATAAGACGTTAAAGGACTGGAAGTGTTTGTTTACAGTTTGAATGAAGAATATTGAGTATGTTATTATTATGTATTACTCCGTCTGTCTCCTACCTGGCGGCGGGAAGGTTTGAAGGATGGTAGGGAGGATCCAGGTACCGGAGGGTGGGAGGGGGGGAGAGGGAATGGAAGAGAGGTTGAAGGTTGGGAACGGAGGAGGAGGGTACGAAGAGGAGCATATGAATGGGGAATCAGGAGTGAGGGTGGTCAAGGTGAAGGCTGCTGAGATAATTACAGGTGGGATGACTGGCCTGACAGACATGGAACAGTTTAGTGCCCACTCTCTCTCTCTCTCTCTCACACACACACACACAGCGCGCGCGCACACGCACACACACACACACACACACACACACACACACACACACACACACACACACACACACACACACACACACACACACACACACACACACACACACACACACGGCAGGGTTGGGCTGTGGTACATACATTCAGGCTGGCCCCCTAAGTGGCGTGGCTGGCATCAGGAATAACAATGTGTACACTGACTCTGACCTGCAGACATAAAGCCACCACCAGCCATCTCTGCCTTAGCTGTAGGTTGTGCAATAAATAAATAAATAAAGGGAATAGTGAGGTGGTTGCAGTGATTGTCGTCAGAAATAACAATGTATAGCCTGAACGTGACCTGCAGACATAAAACCACCAGCAGTCAGCTCTGTCATGGCTTTATATTGTGGGAAAAATATATAGTAAGCACTTGTGGTTGGAGTGAATGTCGTGTGGAATAAGAATGTATAGAGTGATTAAGACCTCCGCACACACGTTACTATCACTCCTCTCTGCCTTCTCTTTGTTGTGGGGAAAATACAGTATTAAGAAGCATCCTTAGGTGATTTTAGTGAATCTGGTCATGGATAAACACGTAGGAGTGATTGTGTCCTGCATACACACCACACCATCAGCCCTCTCTGCCTTCCCTTTATGTGGTGGGAACAATATATACAAACACTTTGAGGTGGTTCGGCCTTGTGGATTAAATGTCATAAGGAATACGGAGTTTGGAGTGAGTGTGATCTGCATACAAAGTCCGCCATCAGCCAGCCCTCTCAACCTTGTCCGTATGTTGTGAAGGAAACATGTTTATAAGCTGTCTGAGCTGTTCGGCCTTGATGAGGGAATGTCTTTTGGAATTCCTTCATCCCCTGTAAGTCTTGTAAAATTTATTCTTGCCATCTCCAGACAAATGTGTTTAGCTCAGGAGGGACTTTCAGAATTGAAGGGTTTAGATATAGTCTTTAGTAACTGCTTCACTGTCAGGGAGTTCTCTTAAGCTGAATATTATCGTCTGTTGACATCAAGAAAACAGTACAGATGATGTCCTTGAGCTGAAATATCATAAAGCCATAAGTGGGAGTGCGACCTGCATACATATGTCACCATCATCCTCTCTGTAGATTTTCTTTTTATGAGGGAAGAAGGAAGAACATAAACACCGTGATGTGATTCGGTTGTGTGGAGCGAATGCAGAGGAGGGAATGGCTAAGAGAGTGTATGAGAGTGAGGTGGGGTTAGGAAGGATAGGGAAACCAAAGACGAAGTGAAGAGGTAAAGTGCGAGAGTTGGAGAGGAAGGGCGAGTCTGTACACTGTGAAGAAACCCGTCTGGCGTTACCTGGAAAAAGATATTATTGTCTTTTATTATTATTTATTATTA
Organism: Coenobita brevimanus; assembly: GCF_032717465.1. Classification (NCBI taxonomy): domain Eukaryota; kingdom Metazoa; phylum Arthropoda; class Malacostraca; order Decapoda; family Coenobitidae; genus Coenobita; species Coenobita brevimanus. Next base: position 10,318,112 of record NC_137059.1, read on the forward strand.
TTATTATTATTATTGTTATTATTATTATTGTTATTATTATTGTTATTATTATTATTATTATTATTATTATTGAGGTTAGTACTGTGTTCATTTAAGGACCATGATTGTAGATATACAGTCTCACCCTCGTTACAATGTCATCATCATCATTATTATCGTCGTCGTCGTCTTCGTCTTTAGTACATGGTCGCAAATAAATACAAACTTGTGATAAATCGCGGGAAACAACGAAATCCCTCTTAGTTTGGAACAAGGGATGTCGGTTATAAAGAGGCGGGTGGTAGTCGTGCCTGGGTATTTTTCTGTCTGGTTTTATCCAACAGGTTTGAGCAAGAGTAGAACACCACGGGTCGTATTCAGAAACGATTTAACACCTTTTGTACTGTGACATACTTTTACTTATATTTTTGCCACCTCCAGACATTTTACTAAACTTTAGAGAAATTTTCGAACTGAAGGGGTTAGATATATCCTTAACTGCCCCTTCATTGAATTATGTCAAGTGGCAGCGAGGACAACAGAATAATACGTCAGAGTGAAGGGGTTAACCACATTACAACCATTCGCTTTGCTTTTGTAAACTCGCGCTGTGTGTGTGTGTGTGTGTGTGTGTGTGTGTGTGTGTGTGTGTGTGTGTGACCCTACCCATCTATCATAATAAACCCAACCTAACATGTGGCAGTGACATGTTCTTGATAGTTGCTGCCAATCATCACTACCAGTTACCAACGTCAAACCAGTTCCTTCATCCACCCTCTTATTTGTTCCCCTTAGTTAATGGCAACAGGTGCAGAAGGTTTTGTTGGGGTTATTCGGATGACTTCATTAATGGTCTCTCTCTCTCTCTCTCTCTCTCTCGTTACCTTTATCCGAATACCTCATTAACTTAGTGAACTTCTGAACTTTGATACCCACTGGGAGCAATATGTCTGGTATTTGAATTCGCCCGCTTTCTCTTAATATAAATTCGTCCATCGGTATTTCGATCTAATGAACAGGAGTTTTGGAGAGAGATGTAGTTTTGTTATGTCTCTGAGTGTCGTGCCTTGAAAGTAAATGTAGGTAGGAGTAACCTGAAGTGATGGTTGTTGAGAGACCTTCCAGGGTGACGTTGTCGCGAAAGGAGAGTAGCATAACGTAGTGAACGAGTTTAAGTACTTGGATGCAGTGATATAAAAGAGAGAAATATGTGCAAAGAAATGGAAAGCAGAACGGCACAGGGATTGAAAGTGATTGATGCTATGTAGACCTTGATACGAGACAGGTCTCGAGTGTGGCAGCGGCAAGATAATTACATGAAGGAGTATTAGTATCCACACTAACAATATGGCTATGAGACTCTGGTGTGGCATGAAAACGATAGGCCAAGAGTTAGGGTTGTGGAGATAGGATTCCTGAAAAACGTGTGTGGAGTGCGGAGAGTCGATAGAATAATGTTATTCTTGAAAGATGTGGAGTAAATAAGTCCGTGGACGACAGAGTTAAAGAGAGCGTGCATGCAGTTGATGGTATCGTCATTTGGAGAGAATGGATAATATAAACATAGTGTTGAAAAGATATGTGTGAGTGAATTTGAAGATGGGAGGTGGTGTGGTAAGCCAAGGAGATGAGTAGATAATGATAAATGATTATGTGAGAATGAGAAGTATGGAAACTGACAAGGCTAAGGAACTGACAAGGGATCGCGCTAGTTGGGTGAATTTTGTACCGAGGAGTGTGTGTGTGTGTGTGTGTGTGTGTGTGTGTGTGTGTGTGTGAGAGAGAGAGAGAGAGAGAGAGAGAGAGAGAGAGAGAGAGAAATTAGTGAGTGTGGTGATCCTGGTAATGGTGTATTGTAGTCTCGTCCTGATGCCTAATGAGTGAGGTGGGGTAGTTGTCCTCACCCTCACACCAGGGACGGAATTCGTGATGGATCTTAGTTAACTTCAACGATATAGAGAAGTCTCCATAACCAGTGAATTATTATCAGGTATATTTTCGTTTTTCGTATTGTAATTCACCTCAATACGTTTTGTCTGGTTTTGTTGTGCCAGACTTTTGGTGGCTGTGTGAATGAAGGAATCTTGTGTAAGCAACTTAGAACTCATAGGGTTAAGGAGTATAATTAAGGACTTAGGTGGCTAATGAGAGGGTGGGTGTACTTGTCTGTTCTCCTTATCCGACCCTCCTGTAGGGGTTGTTGTTTATGTCACTTTTTCATTCAGTTTCCGACTCAATTTTTTTTATTTTTCTTAGTTCTTACCTTTTCACTCTATCTCCATTGTTCTCTCCTTTCCTTCTTGGTTACCTCTCTCCTCCTTCTCGTTTCCCCCTTCATCATCTTTTGACTCTTCGTTTCCCAGATGTCCCTCGATAGTTCTGTGGCGGAAGGCTTTGGCGCTAAAGCACTAAGATTTTGCATAAATTTGTCCACATGAAGGCCCCGTCCAGGGCAATGCCCGCGGGCAATACAAGAGCTTTAGTTCGTTGACATAAGTTCGGCCCGCTTGTGCCCGCGGGCACAAGCGGTGAGCCCGTCAACAGGCAAACTGCTCGCTTGTGACCGCGGGCATTGCCCGCTCGTGTGGACGGGGCTTTAGAAGGTGGTCGGAGGTCTTTGTATAATGTAAGATACTGCCGGGTACGTAGGGTGATCTACGGGCCAGACAGCACCACCTACGGGCCAGACAGCACTATCCTTAATGTGGTAATTCAGATCTACACTACATAGGCCTAGGTTCTAGACCCTCCAACATCCTTGGTCTTCCAAGGCTTAACTCCGGCTTTAGTCTCAGCTGCTTCTTGGCCGTTTTATGTCTCACTGTCTTAAAACTATACCCTCCTCT
>NC_137059.1:10321036-10343536 GCF_032717465.1 Coenobita brevimanus
GTATTTTTCTTAGATTTCTGTCAGACTCGGACTACTGTTATATTCAACTTGGGGCTGAAGGATATCTATTCGTGAAAGGGATTAATGAAGGCTATATCTTTTTACTTTATGTACGCAGGTCCGGCTCCCGAAAAGTCCAACCCCAAACTTAATAAAAATCGTCTGCAATAGCACTGAAAACACGAAAAAGACGTCTTCCTAGTGAATGGATTAAGTTTTTATCTACGGATTTATATATATCCCTAATCATACAAAAACATAGCACTGAAAACACGAAAAGACGTCTTCCTAGTGAATGGATTAAGTTTTTATCGACGGATTTATATATACCCCTAATCATACAAAAAAACTGGCCTTCTATAAGACACCTTCGGGAATTTGGTCTGTACTTTGTAAACTCTCCACTTTTTCTCACGACACACCATCCTTCCCCTTACTGTTCGGTTTTCGTCTCCTCCTTGCTGTTCCTCACTCTCCTACTCGTACATGCTTCAAGGTACTAATCCCCGATATATACTGGTATAATTCCTCCCTCCTTGTGTCCTTTCTCATTATATCATCATCCTTCCTTCCTCTCTTCATTTACAAACTCTCTTAGCAATTTAAGTAATACCCATCACTTATAACTGGGGTAACAGTGGCACTCTGTCATCAGTCAGCCACCAATCACCCACACTCCCCACAACCTAGTAACCTAACTACCTTGTAGTCTAGTTGATATGACATTTCCGGCCCAGGTACTGTCATGGCATGGGTTGCAATCAGGCTGGTATGGTGACTCTCCGACAAGGACAGTATGTTTTCACCCCTGTTTGTTTGTTTGTTTGTCTGTGTCTGTTAGCACGATTACTCAAAAACTAAAAGAAAGATTTGGACCAAACTTGGTGGGCAGATAGCCATGTCCTAGGAAACAGTCAATTAACTTTTGGGACCGATCCGGATAGTACTACGGATTCTGGATCCTGAAAACACTTTCTGCGAAACTAATCAATGATGAGAAACCCTAACCCATTATGAAGAGTGGTTTGAAAATTACGTTGCCCTTGTCGAAGAGATGCGCTCCACTGAGTGCCCCTCTAGTTATTGCATGTATTTCGCCGATGTATTAAACTCCTCAGTCTAAAGGAGTCACAGTTGCTTCCTTCCTGCTACTTCGACGATTTTTTTTTTTTTTTCCGGTTTTGGACAACCTCGTACAACAACAACAGGACTAATGAAGGCCGAGTCTGGCACCTCCAGTTGGCAAAGCCTCTCGTAAGGTGAATATAACTGTTGAGAGAGAGAGAGAGAGAGAAAGGGCGGGGGGGGGGGTAATGCTCGCCGGTGTTCACAGGTAACATTACTTAAATAAACACACAGATACCTGGAAGACAGAGGGAAAGTAATAATAAAAAAGTATGTCATCGTGCAGAAGAGGTCAGTCACTTCAGCCACTTCTCGTGAGTCAGGAATGCGTTATTATTATTATTATTATTATTATTAATTGGTAGGTGGGAGCGCTCACCAATCACTCATTCCATGTAGTGCAGCTGCTCGCGGATGGCTGCCTGTTTCTCTCTTCCATCTTTCCTTCCTTTTTCTTACAGTATGTCCTTCTTTCCTTTTTTCTTTCCTCTTCCTTCTGTCTACGGGTGACTACACTAAGTGACAAGCCAAATGGTTTCCTGTACACCAGCAAAACCATTTACTACCGTAAGTTGGGCGGTAACCATATAACCAAAATTTTGGCGCTGTGGTTTAGTGGGTAATTATGGCGCTCCAACAGAATTGAGCCTGTGTCGGCTTATATCCAGGGGTGGTTGGGGTTTACTGCTCACGTAATGCCACTCAGGGAACAGTGAGGCTGGTCACTCTCATCTTAAATATCAGGACCAATTTGCCCAGCCTCGGGCTCCTACGATTCTCATGGGGCAACACAGGATTAGGTGATGTATTATTATTATTATTTACAATCGTCTTTGTAAAATGACGGAGCTGGCAAATCAATTTTATAGGTGGCGATGGAACATTAACCCTTCCCGTCAGATGAAGACTTGTGCACTTTATTCTTAACAGCGTCTGACGATTTTATTCAGCTTGGGGGCAGAGTTTTTTGCGGTGGAAGGGTCTGCTGTAGCCATAATTAACCCTTCCACTAGCACAGGTCCTTGTTATATTACATCGTTTGGTTGTTGCCTAATTAAAATGATAATTGCGTCATCGTAATGAAAGGGTTACCGAGCAATTTTTCTGCAATATACTATGGACTCAGTAACCGGAAAACAACAAAATGCTCTTGATAACGATGGTTTATTGTACAGTCAATGTCAACATGACCTCGCAATAGCTGGGGGCAGTTGTACACACCTGGCTTATACAATTACACACCTGACACTCCCAAAATCATAATTAGTGGCAGGAAGAGACAATGATTAGAGAATGTAGTTAGGCCTGAAGATTGTGACTGCTGTCATACCGCTTTACTGTTATTACTCTTTACTGAATTAGTTAATAATAAATAATCCAGAATAAAACAAAAACAAGCACTCAGGCATGATTACTCTCCCAGCTGCAAACATCAGAATGAAGTCATAGAAGAGTTAGGAAGGAGCAGCAGCAGACAGTGGTATGATTTATATCGGGAGGAGGTGCGACAGGAGATAATATAGGGGATATGGGTATACTCGTAGTGTAAGTTAGGTGGAGAGTAAGACAGATAGCCTACAAGGCATAGACAGTGAAAAAGGAAGATAGTGGTGGTAGTGTAAGCAGTATGGTGTAGATTTGTTTACATGACTGTTTATGACCGTCCACGCCACTAAATCTGCGGGAGTCCCTACTTTCCCCACTACAAACATCCCAGCTGCTAACTTTCTACATCCTTCCACACTGACCCCACACCCTGGTACAGACATCCCTCCACACTGACCCCTCACCCTGGTACAGACATCCCTCCACACTGACCCCTCACCCTGGTACATCCCTCCCTCCACACTGACCCCTCACCCTGGTACAGACATCCCTCCACACTGACCCCTCACCCTGGTACACAGAAATGCCCCCACACTGCCCCCTCACCCTGGTACACAGAAATAAACAAAACTCGATACCCATAACGTAGTGAAGCATAAGAAATCAGTGTTATACGAGAAAGGTGATGTTGGGAAAGTTGTGTGTAGTGAGTGAGTGTGCAGAAGCGAGTGTAAGGCAGTACCGGGTACCACAGCGCCAACACATAGCCTAATGTAAACAATGTCAGTAAACACTGCGAAACGGATCCGGGTGCACCTTACAGGCCATGAGAATACATCGTTTTTCTTGCCAGCAAGAGCTGCGCGCGCGCGCGCGCGCACACACACACACACACACACACACACACACACACACACACACACACACACACACACACACACACACACACACACATACACACACACACACTATGGTATGCAGATTTAGGCTATTAATCCCAACAGTGAATATTTACCCACAAACAGCTAAACTTTCCCCAGGTAAACCTCACAATAAAATCAATTATTATTCCAGTAGGTTAAGAACGCCATTCTGCTTACTCAATACTCCTGTGAAAAACTGACACTGAGAACTGAGGAAACATACTGAACTATTAGAAAATATTAAGTTTAAGTTGAATGTGGTTTACTCAGTTTGTAATATGTTACCTCTCACGAGAGAGAGAGAGAGAGAGAGAGAGAGAGAAACTGTACTGCCCCTCACCACTCAAAAATATAAAAATTAAATTATATCCCTTGCTATTACGGTAGTTCTTTTCACCTCACCAAACCTTCACCCACACACCACCATCGGCCACATCATCCTGGGCTGCCATAAACACCTGCCACAGGTTCACGGTTTAGGGGAAAATTACGGATAATCACAGTTAATTATCCCGGGCAGGTGATGATGGTCGGGCTCACCTGGCCACCAAGAAAACCAGCTGTAATATTATCCACTGACCAAGTGCTTTAATCAACCTTGCCCACACCTGCCTCTTTACGCCCACCCACACACCAACCCCTCTGGGGAAGGTTAGGCAGGCTTGGGACGGCTAGGTTAGGTCAGGTTAGGTTAGATCAGGCTAGGGTAGGTTAGGTAAGATAGCGTTAGGGTAGGTTAGGTTACATCACGTTGGAGTAGGTTAAGTTAGATCAGGTTGGGGTAGCTTAATGTAGACTTGGCAAGGTTTGGTTTGGTTAAATCAGGTTAGAGTAAATTAGAGTAGGCTAGGTTAGGTCAGGTTGTGGTAGGTTGGAGTAGGTTAGAGCTAGGTTAGGTTAGGGTTGGTTAGAGTTGGCTAGGCTAGGCTAGGTTAGGGTAGGTTAGGGTAGGTTAGAGTAGGTTAGGCTAGGTTAGGTTAAGGTACGGTAGTTCAGAGTAGGCTAGGCTAGGTTAGGTTAGGTTTAGTTAGGGTTGATTAGGTTAGGTTAGATCACGTTAGATTAAAGTAGGGTAGGATAGGTGAAGGTACGTTAGGTTAGATCAGTTTAGTTTGGGTTCATTTACGTTAGGTAAGATGAGGTTAGGTTAGTGTAGGTTAGAGTAGACAAGGTTAGAGTACTCGTTAGTTAAGTTAGTGTTTTAATCAACCTGCCCCACAGTAACGAAAATCACAGCCTTTATCACAAAATATTTAACACTGATGAAACCCACCTCAATTTACTGAAGGCACAAAACAAGAAGAATATTCACGTTCATTTCCCTAAAAGTATAATAACTGACGCATTATATCTTATGGAACTGCTGAGGTTCACCTGTGTGTGTGTGTGTGTGTGTGTGTGTGTGTGTGTGTGTGTGTGTGTGTGTGTGTATTACGAATTTACACATTTTCTGGACAATAAACATTTACACACACACACACACACACACACACACACACACACACACACACACACACACACGATTCTCTCTCTCTCTCTCTCTCTCTCTCTCTCAGTACTACTACTTGTCGGGATGAGTCAGCAGATCGACTACTTATCTCTACCTCGAAAAAGACTGTAAAATAATAGCTACAGGGATGATTATTTAATTTGCATAAAAACCACCAACTTCATACTCTCCAAACACATACTTGTACTCATCCCCTAAAACACCTGAACATATTAACAACACACACACACACACACACACACACACACACACACACACACACACACACACACACAAACACACACACACACACACTCTTTCATTTACGAGTCACTGTGTTTGTCTGTCTGTCTGTCTCTCTCTCTCTCTCTCTCTCTCTCTCTCATACACAGGAATGCACATCAGGAAGCCAGCACGCAAGCACAGTATTATTCTGCATGTTTGAATGAATGTAACTGTTTGGTCAAGTGTTTTATTATGCCTGTATTTCTGCGTGCATCTTTGTGTTTGGCTGTGTTTCTGTTGCATTAGGTTAATCACTTACTGCTGGTTTGGCGCGTGTGTATATACCTGTACTATGTGTTTTTTTTACTGCATCTGATTCTGTGACCCAGCCTTATTATTCATGCAACACCGACAAATATCGCCCAATACCTTTACATGTCACTACTGAGGTACTAATATGTGGATTGTCTATAATGCGTTATGTTTTGAGATGTCACTCTGTTTGTTGCAAAGCAGTCAAGAGTGTTTCAGGAATATGTATTTCCTTGGAAGAATTCATGGCAACTTACTATGAAATCAAGACAAATATTAGCAGACTGGCACCTCCTCCTTTATCTATCTATCTATCCATCTATCTATATTTTAATCAGTGTGTACAATAAATCTTAAAATGTTCTATCAGGTTATTTTGTATGTTTTCACTATCAACACATCTGCCTAAAATACCAAGGCCAATCAAGGTGCCTCAAAAATAATCCTTGGAGTTCATATCTTTTTAAAATATCTATACAACTGTATAATAGAGTACCGGTATTAACACTTGGGCTTTTATGACTCACTCTGACTGAAATAAAATACTCGAGTTGCCCCCACCTTGAAAGGGTTAGGACGATTAAGCATAATAAACTGATGAGAATGAAGTGTTAAAAACCTCCCATGTCAAGAATACGACTCATTATCAGTAGTCCTCTCCACCACCTGACTACCATCAAAGTTTTTGCTTTGTAATCAATGTACGATTGTAGTTACTGTATTATACACTTCCTGCTCATTACCGTCTATTCACTGCTGTGCACCGATTTGCATAAGGGACAAGAACCTGCACTTTGTCCCTGGGTTAATGATGCTCTCGCTACATCCACACGATTTTATTCAGCTTAGCAGACTCTTCCGACCCAATCTATCTATCTATCTATAGCCCGACGCCCTAATCCCGCAAAGGGTGGCCGCAGACAAACGCCTCCAAGTCACTCTGTCACCCACCATTTGACTCCCTCCCCCAACTCACCCCCCCCTCCCTCATATACCTCTCAACTCCATCCCTCCACCTCATCCTCGGTCTACCCCTCCCTCTCCCTCCCTCCACCTCACCTACATACACCCTCTTAGTCAGTCTTTCATTCTCCATCCTCTCCACATGTCCAAACCACCTCAGTGTATTTCTCCTAATCTTTTCAACCACATCCACATCTACCCCACAACGTTCCTTCACTTCTTCATTCGTCAACCTGTCCCTCCATGTCACTCCACATGCTCCTCTCAAGTAACTCATTTCCACTGCTCTCACTCTTGACTTGTTCCCCTCTTGCAAGGTCCACGCCTCGCTTCCATACGTCAGGGTAGGGATCACAATACCATCATGCAGTGACTTCTTAACTTCCATACTCACCTCCCTATTTCTCATCACTGCTTTCAGTGTGCCAACAACCTTCCTTCCCTGCTGTACCCCTTTCACGTACTTCATCCCCCAAAGTTCCATCCTTACTCATCACACTACCCAAGTACTTGAATGCACTCACATTCTCCATATCCTCACCATCCAACCTCACTGCACACTCTGTGACTTCATTCCTCTCAAACACCATAACTTTACTTTTGTTTACATTAACTTTCAGCTTCCTCCTCCTACACACTGTCCCAAATTCATTCACCAAACCTTGCAACTCCCATTCATCTTCACTCAACAATACTGTATCATCAGCAAACAGCAACACCGGAAGCTTCCAAATCTCACCCTCATTCATTAAGGCCACCCCCACATCCACTGCCCTACCTTGTACCTCCTTTACGACCCCATCCATATATATATTAAACAGCCAAGGAGACATTACACACCCCTGTTTCAGTCCCACATTGAGATCAAAGAACTCACTCAGCTCACCATCCACTCGCACCGTAGCCCTAGCTCCCTCGTACATACTCTTCACAGCACTCAACAATTTCCCTCCACTCCATATATTCTTAATACCTTCCACATACCTTTCCTATCTATTCTGTCATAAGCTTTCTCCAAGTCCATGAAGGCAGCGTACACTTTCCTTCCCTTCTCTAGATACTTCTCCACTAAACATCTTAGAACAAATATCTGATCTACACACCCTTTTCCCTTCCTAAATCCCCCTTGTTCTTCTCCAACTAGCTCCTCTGTCATATGCCTAACCCTATCAATGAGTATTCTACCATATATTTTACCAGTCACACTAAGAAGGCAAATACCCCTATGGTTACCACATACTCCTCTCTCCCCTTTTCCTTTGTACAGAGGAACAATTATACCTGATTTCCAGTCCTCTGGAACCCTTCCCTCTTCCCAAGCCAATCTACACAACTTCCATATCCACTCCACAACAATCTCACCCCCATACCTAAGCATTTCACCACACACTCCATCAATTCCTGGGGCCTTTCCCAGCTTAATCTTCTTCATCGCTTCCACTACTTCCGACCTACTGATCTCTTCCTCCCTCCTCTCATCTCTTCTTCTCCCAGCCATTCCACTTATACTCACACTGCTCTCACTCTCCACATTCAACAAATCCTCAAAGTGCTCCCTTCCATCTCCTCAATTTCTCTCTCTTCTCCACCAACAATCTATTATTCCTATCTTTCACTCCCCTACTATTTCCCTTTCACACTGCCCTACTTTCTTTACCACCTTCCAAAACAATTTCTTACTCTCCCTCCATTTCACACTCAGATTCCTCCCAAACTCTTCATCCACTTTCTTCTTACTCTCCTTCACCAGTCTCTTAACCTCCTTCTACTGCTCACATATACTTCTCTCTTCTCTCTCTCATCTTCTCCCCTACCTCTACTCGCCAACCATTCACCATATGCCTTCTTCTTTTGTTCCACAGCTCTGTTTCACCTCATCATTCCACCATGCTGTCCCTTGCACACCCTTGCATCTCCTCCTCACTCCACAAACCGCCTCACACGCTGTGCTTATCTCTTCCGTGAATATCTTACATACGTCTTCCACCCCTTCCATCTGCTCTAGCTCATACCTTCCCAATCTTTCTTCCACTATGCTCTTATACTCTGTCCTCTTCTCACTATCTTGCAATTTCTCCACTCTTCTCACAGGAGCTGCTTCCTCCTGTCTTCCCCTTCGCCTCCTCAACCACTTTCTTTGCAGCTCTACCTTGGCCATCACTAAGTGATGGTCCGAGACTCCATTCCCCCACCCTCTCCACACCCTTGCATCCAACACTTGTCTTCTCATTCGCTCATCCACACACACGTAGTCTATCATTGCCTTTCGTTCAACAAGTTCACCATCCATCCTCCTCATTACTCTCCATGTATACCGGTGGATCATCTTATGACGAAAGTAGGTGTTGGCTATTGCCAACCCCTTACCAGCACAGATGTCCACCAAAGCAGTCAGTTATATTTATTTGGCCTGTTCACTGCTAGGCGGCTCTCTTTCGCCCTCATAGGCTTACTAAATCGTCTGAAGGTAATATTTAAACGAAAAATACGTAATCGTAGAGAAGTACTTAACCCTTTCAGCACGATGACATGTTACTCTTGCTACTTCCACTCGGTTTATTCACCTTTTCGAGATATTTTTCAATATGGAAAGGTTATATACATTCTTCATTAACCCTTTCACAACTACAAGGCACTCCCTGAGGTGAATAAAATCATCTGACGGTACCAAGAACAAATGGAAAATGACGTCCTCGGGTTGAAGAGTTAAAAGGTGCAACTGCTGATGACTGGAGTTCGACAGGCATGAAGAGAATAACAGGGAGTTACCTAAGACTTACACACCACACAGACCTTGTGATCCTTTTTTGGTGATCCAGCCGTAACACTCAAGAGAAAACCTTCGCTATAAAGTCTGGGCAATTGGCGTACATTAAGAGAAAGAAAGGAAAGGAAACAAGAAGATATGAAAAGACAAGAGAAGAGAAGAGACGAGAAGAGAAAAGAAGAGAAGAAAGAGAAAAAGAGACGATAGGATAGAAGAGGTGAGGTGAGAGAAGTGAGAACAGAAGAAATGACCAGACCTGAAAAGAATAAACGATACAGATATCTACAAAATGAAGAGAACCGAGGGAAAAATGACAAAGACAAAAAGGCAAGACTACAAAAGAAGTTGAAGAATGTCGAGTAAAGAAGAGAATCAGGGTGGAGTAAGAGAGTGATGGAGTGGAGGAGTGGAAGGCGGGGGTGAGAAAGTGGGAGGGGGGGGGGACGGGACGAGACAAGCAAAAAGCCGTCTGTCGACCTTGTGTGTGTGTGTGTGTGTGTGTGTGTGTGTGTGTGCACATGTGGGTAAGATCCTTTGGCAGCATGCCCTCACTCTGTCAAGTACATATACACCCTTACGCCCTTCTCACACACACACACACACACACACACACACACACACACACACACACACACACACACACACACACAGAAACACAAACAATGAGCTTTGTTTACCACGTTGTCAAACTTTTCGTTTAACTAGTCACTGCCCTTACCACACTGTACTCGTATTTCACCACCACCACCACCACTACTACTGCTACTACTACTCCTACTACTACCATACCTTTAAAGTTTGCACCACCACCACGATCAGATTCACAAGTACTACCATACTAATGTACCATCACCCTGCACGACGGAACTCATTATCACGACCACTACCGTCTCCCTTACCACCACTACTGCCAGACTCACTTATCACCACCATCACCATCACCACCACCACCAACTCACTACGGGACCACGACACTGGCCACTTCCACCACCATCGTCTCCTCTACTTGTGTCCTCAGGGACGGTTTTCCTTTTCTCCTTTTTTACCACTTTTTTTATACTTCCGCTCCAGTGGCTGTACTCAAGTAGGCTCACAAGACTCTACCACCTCCTCCTTTACCAGATATTTCACGAATCATCTTATTATTTTCTTATTATTCGCCAGCATGTTCTGTGTCAATCTGATATTAATACTGACTGCCTAAATAGCATACAAAGAACACCAACGAATTCATCCCGGAGACGTCTTTTATAGCTTTTCTTGCCGGGACTACTGTAGACGATTTTGTTGGAGAGACTTTTCGAGCTGAAGGTGTTAGATAACAGCCTTCAATACGTCCTTCACGACTAGGAATTGTTGCCTAGGTTGAATATAATACCGGTCGTCTAACATTTATCAAAACACGCAATGAAAAAGACACTCATGACCTACAATGGTTTACTATCACCTTGTATGCTATATGTCTTTCTTAATATTACAGACTTCTTAAATACCATACAAGATCATATAAACGTGTCACATTAAGCTGACAAGGAAGAAGTGCAAGGGAGCCTCCTAAGCTGACGAGACAGTACTCAGCCCAAGGTGGTGGCATGAGTGTCGAAATTATGCATGTCATTGCCAACACTTCGTCCTTGGCAACATGAGTAAAATTTCCCATAACAACAGGCCCATGTACTTTGTGTATTATTATATGACAACAGTTTAAAGTCTGTCAATAATTTACATCTTTAGAAACACTTTCACGACTGAGATCTTTTGTTCCATACCGTACTGTATTCTTGCCACAGCCAAAATTATTTAATGCAATTTAAAGTTGTCTCATTTTAGGTGTTACGGTAGGCTGGATGAATCCCTGCGATAATATGTGAACGGTTCACAGGCAGGCCATGTGTTTTGTTGGGCAGATAACAGACGGACAGCTAACAGCAACAAACCAGAGGCAAAGTGAAGGGAAATGACGCCTCTATAAATTTTGCTAAACTGCTTTCAGACGACGACAACGACGATAATGGATGACTGATGACGGATGATGAAGGACGATTGGTGATGACGGATGATATGATGACAAATGATGATGATGATATGACGACGATGACGATGATGATGAGTGTGGTGGTTGGTGCTGGTGGTGGGGTGCGCTATCAAGTAACCCAGGGTACGCTACCATGACTGATAATGTGGTGGCCTAAGGGTTAGGGTGTCATGGGGGGACTGACGAGGAGTGATGGTGAGTGATGATCAATAAGGCAGGGAAGGAACAGCAGGTGGTGGTGAGGGGAGGAGTGGGAGATGGGTTCACTGAGGGAGGAGGGAAGGGAAGTACAGTAATGGGATGGACACTGGGAAGGAAAGGAAATATTCGGGAAAGATAAGGGAAGGGAAGTGAAGGGAATGAATGGGATCTGGGGAGGGAAGGAATGGGATCTGGAGAGGGATGAAATGGGAAGGGAGGGAAGAAAAGAGCAGGGATAGAAAGGGAAGGGAAGTAAAGGGATGGAAACTGGGAAGGAAAGGAAACATTAGGGAAAGATAAGGGAAGGGAAGGGAAGGGAAGGGAAGGGAAGGAATGGAAACTGGGAAGGGATGGGATGGGAAGGAAAGGAAGAAAAGAGATGAGATGGGAAGAGAAGGGAAGGGTAGGGAAAGGAAGGGAAGGGATGGAAACTGGGAAGGAAACATTAAGGAAAAATACGGGAAGGGAAGGAGTGGGAACTGCGAAGGGAAGGAAGAATGGAGATGGGAAGGGAAGGGAAGCAAAGGAGGGAAGGGAAGGGAAGGGATGGGAAGGGAAGGGATGGAAAGAGATGGGAAGGAAAGGGAAGGGAAGGGATGGGAAGGGAAGGGAGGGGAAGAGAACGGAAACGTAAGTTACACAAGAACAAGGAAGAAAAAAAGAGGAGGGTTTGGGGTAGAGGAGAGGAGGGAAGGAAAGTAGGAATAAGGGAGGGGGAAAAAAGGACATCGAGACAAGAGGAAGGCAGGAAGGGGGTTATGAGACACGGTGGTAGGGGCGGGAAGGACACAGACAAGAGGCGAGGGGGAAAGGGGAGGATAAGAAGACGGCAGGGTATTCGAGGGTAGGATATGGGACAGGAAGGAAATGGGAAAGGGGAGAACAAAGAGACACGACAGGAAGCAGGAAAGGCCACGGGAGTAGAGTGGGAGGAAGGGACAAGGTGACAAAGGAATACAAAAGAGTGCAAGGAAAGCAAACAGCAACAGACCTAATGGTCTTTTCGAGGCTGTTTGTAACTGAAGACTATGACTGTTATAATCTTATGAATTGCTTGACGATAAAAATGATAAGGCAAGAAAGGAATGAACACTGAGAAAGGAGGAAAGGGTGAACGGAGGGGGGGGGGGAAGGAGATGCGAGGTGACGGACACATATATAGGGGGGAAAGAGGGGGAAGGTGGAAGGGGAAGAGGGGCAAGGAGACAGGGGGTATGATGGGTGGGGGTGAGAAACGACCTTGTGAGCGGACAACACCTGGTGGTTCCTATCCCTTCCTTTCCCTCCCCCTTCCCCTCCCCTACCCACCTTTCCCAGCACCCTCCCCTACCCCTAAGGCCAGTGCATCAGCAACGGTTCAGCGCCCACACCCACACCTACTGTACATACACCTTCCTTATGGACTTATATAACCAAACACCTACCATCAAACACTTATTATGCCTTGTTTTATACATGCACCCTAATTTCTCTGGAATCCTCACACTAACACACACCTTCAGCTCACTAAGTACATTATAATTAAACTTACTGTTCACTATTCCACACAAGAAAACATATACATTCCTTTTGGACTTAGATTACGTAACCAAGCAAATATCACCAAGGACGCATTATGCTCTATTCCGCACACGTATCCCAAGCACTTCAAAGCCTGCTCACACACACACGGGTATCAAATGTCACCCCAGCCACAATGCCAGCAACACCACACCCACATAAATACCATCCCTGTGCACTTACGAAAGCCAATAAATATCATCAGACACTTATTATGTTCTATTCTACACCAAATAGTTTACTCAGGCATACCGGTTGAGAAAAAAATAAAAATATCAGTTACTCATTGATTATGGCGTATTCTACACCTCACCGTTTCCCAGGCAAATGTTACCGGTATATCACAATGCACAGCCAAACAAATTTTTTTATTCAGAGGTTTGGGAATACCAACGACAGGAAAATGACTGGATACGGGTGGCCTAACACTCGTCCCAGTCGTGCATGAAGTCTCCGCAGCCATACATCACAAGTAATCCAAGGACTTCAGTGACAAAAAAATATCATCAATGACACTCTGTGCTGCCTTCAACAAAGCAGCCAAACACAGCCACCCCACTCAGCCTCCCGGGTATACCAGCAAACAAATCCAGCACAGCTGCCAAACACAGCCACCCCACTCAGTCTCCCCGGTATAAAAGCAAATACACTGACAAAACCTCAAGAAAGCATCCGTGGTCTTTGTAACCAAGTAAATACCACCAAAGACACAATACTGTATGCTTTCCTTCACACACCAGCCAAACACAGGCACCACAATCAGTCTCCCAGGACCATATGCTCGTGGGATTAGGAGGCTCGCTAGCACCTCCTCCTTAGCGAGTTTATTTTCCATGACACGCTTTAATCTTACCTTCCATGTTAGTTATATTACATAATCTCTGACTAACTACGGTTTCTCGATGCTTAATAATATCGACAGGCATTAACCAGAATATATTATAAAAGTTCAATATATACTTATAAATTGTTATGGAGGATATTTTGGAACCCTTGGTCTACGTATTACTCCTTCGTGCTGATGAAGTAGGTGATATGAACTAACGTATCAAAGTCTTAGGACAATAATGAAAGTGTCTTTGCCTGTATATCAGACAAGAGAATATCAACGCGCTTAGGCTGAAACTAACAGGTATAGCTATAAAGGAAGAGGGAACCAACCGTAAACAATAAACTATCACACCATCATAATCATCAGTTTTCATCATTATAATCATCTTGTTCATAATCACTGTCATCATCATCAACTTCATGATCATTACCATCACCAACATCATCATCATCATCAATCACCGACCTTCATCATCATCATCATCACCATCCACCCACCACCTGCACCACCACCACTATAAGCAAACATATCCACAGGCAAAACAAACCTACAATGCATCACTAAGGACAGACATTTAGGAAGAAGGATAATTTCCCCCAACAACAACAACAGGGAGTCACCTGCTATACATTCAGGTGTTGGTGTTTGACAGATTCTGTGTTTGTTCAATACCTTTTCATTTCCCTGTTTGGCGGCAAAGTGTACGTAAGACCGTCAGTTTGGTCATCCATCTCAAAGTTTTGCCGGAGTTTTTGTAAGTCTGTGTGGCGTGAAAATATACCAATAACAATGATGCACCTTAGAAAAACACACACAAGACATATTACCACACCAGGTACACACACACACACACACACACACACACACACACACATACTGCTGTTCTAAACGACGCGAGATCAATCCCAGGATATGGCAGAAAACAGTTTGGACATCTGTATGTCATTAAATCACTCAACTGATATTCCACACGACAAATCACAACACAAACAACCATGTTAATATTACCACATCAGCCCTGAATCAAACAGCCCAAGCATGTAGTCAGCATGGATGGTGGATTATTACGGTCGGTCTGTTTCCATTTGACAAAACTGGCAAACTTCCACAATTTAATACTAATTCGAGGTTACATGAAATTCGATGACCCTTCCTTATGAGGTAGTAATAAGTCTCCTTGGTTACGAGACAAGTTTACCCTCCAGTTAGACTGCACTTGACCATCAACCGAGCTGGAACGGGTTAGGAATCTGTCGCATGAAAACAAACCGAATATGGTGCCCAAGTGACAACATGTGAAGATGTTTGAAGGCATTCGTTACAAGCAGGATGACTGTTAGGCCTCGATTACAAACTGTTATATCTAAGTCCAGAAAAAAAAGGGGTTATACTGCACAACTACGACGAATCAGAATTTGAACTTTTACCCATAACCTTGACCTCTGATCGATCTGCATGAAGACTGAATCACTTCTTCTCATCGCCCACATGCCCCACAAAACGTAAGTGCAAATTTGATAGAAATCGGATCCGGTATTCATGACAAACGCCACACCCTGATCTCTGACCCTGACCGGTGACCTTTGATCTTGACTTTTGATTGATCTGCACCACAACCGAATCACTTCCCTCCAGACCCAGACAGCCTGTAAGCGTCAATTTACATGCACATAAGATCAGACATTCAACACATAACAGCACCATTGAACTTTGACCTTCATTCATGATCGATTTGCACCTAAACCGAAACCCTCTATCAGACCAAAACACTGTATGTGCCAAGTTTGATAAATTACGCTCTGACATACATCCATACGATACATAAATACCGTCTTGGTCACAACTACATCTGCTTCGCTCAAGACAGTAACGTGGAAGGATGATACTGAAGTGAAGCGTATGTAGGAGTGGAATGGAGTGAAGGACAGACAGGATACAGATACGAACGGGAAGATGAGCAGGAGAGGCAGGACGAGCGTGACGTGCAAGGGAGAGAGAGAGAGAGAGAGAGAGAGAGAGAGAGAGAGGACTACAGATTGGCCATGAGTCAAAAACTGTCAATGGGAAGAGAAGGAAGGGTAGACCAAGAGTGTGGTGGAAGGTAGGTTTGGAAGCCAATGCTGAAAGATGGAGAGGGATAAAGTGAAGAAGTAAACACTGGGCAGGACATAACAATGGGTGGGAGGGGGAAAGACAGACCGAAAGTAACGTGGAAGGATAAGATTGGGGAGCATTCTCAGGAATGTGGAGGTGTATGGGATGGAGGGAAAGACTGAGGAGGAGAGGATGAAAGAGAGACATGCATCAGGGTGATGATGAGTGCGATGGAATGAAAGATTGCAGGCTGGCCAGTCTATCTACTATGTTGCGTGGAGGTATTTTTATCACGGCCACCTTGGATGACATACACCTGTGCTGAGGTATGACGTCATGCAACAGGTAGGCAGGCAGGCACATAGACAGAAAACAATGTAGAAAAACACACTCAGACAGACCCACACAGTATCATACACACAAAACACAAACACGGATAAACATAAAATACAAGCAAATAACCTCATCAGAAAGACAAGGGTAGTTCCAAGGTTGTGCTACGATGTTGGTCAGAAGTACGCCTCTATGTCTAATGTTATCTGTGTGTGTGTGTGTGTGTGTGTGTGTGTGTGTGTGTGTGAAGGTTGTTCTGATTTAAATCAAATGATTTAAATCACGTGATTTAAATCGATTTAAATCAGTGAAAAAAATCATGAATTTAATCAAATTTATTTTTTTTATAAATACAGTAAAAAAGAAGAGAGAGAATGTGATTGCTGTGTATTGTACAGGTGCATCAAGTCTGCTTGTCCTGTACTCTTGTACTGATCCTGTACCAAGTCAGGCACCAGTGAACCACTGCCTTCTGTTGCAATGCAAATATTCAGAAGTTAAAGGAAAGAAGGCTATTTTGTTGATAATAACAATCAATGTCATTATATTCAATGCTGATATATGAGCTCAACTCTTCTTTGAATGCACAGTAACCTGATTTAATATAATGATTATGATCCAAATTTGAAGAAATATAAAAGACAAGTTGGCAACTTTCATCAGTATGTGACACACACTGCTGTAGTACCATGAGTAGCCTGCCCCACACCAAGGAGTGCTGGCCTGTGATGCATATGCTTACTCTCACTTCACATTACATAAATATTTTGTATATTTGTAAGTTGGGTTATTTGAACTCTGATGTGCTATATAATCATGCCTAATGGAGGCACTGCAGCAAGTGGGAGGAAAAAACACCCAATATGGTACACTTTTGATTGAATTCCCAAATTGATACCAAAATATGGTTTGACTTAACAATGGCAAAGGATTAGTATCGAACAAGAAAAATGATAAAATCGGTTTAAAAAATAAAATTCGATTTAAATTTTAAAAAATCGTTTTTGTTAAAAAATCAGTTATTTTTTCCAAACCTGGTGTGTGTGTGTGTGTGTGTGTGTGAATACCTACCGGTACCGCAATAACCCACCAATCATACAGCCTGTCTGACGAATTTCAAAATCAGTATCTACTACATAAACACACTCCCAAACACGTTCAATTTCACCAACGCATGCATAATTAAAACACCCACACTACCACACGGATCCTCACAGCTCCAGAACCTTTATCTGCGTCTCATGGGTAAACGTAAGATCTGTTGGATGGTATTCATAAATGATCTTAAACCCTACAGTACAGTACAATAATTCATCATTTTATTTCATTAATGTTCGTTATCTCCTGACAATTTTATGTAACAAGGGAATGATGACCGATATCTAAATTTTCAAGACTCCTATACAAAATCAAATTGTTAAAAATCTTATTGAATATGAAATCGTTTGGAGAGTATGAATAATAAATTACATCCTCGGTCTAAAGGGGTCAGCCAACAGTTACGATAAAGAATTGTCCATGTAAGCGAAATATTACCATTAATCATTGTGTCGTATTGTATTTTCACGTTGTTACACACTCTAGTTTGGTTGTGAAGTGTTTGGCTGCTGTATTAGTAAAGATAGAAGCATACACAAAGGATCTTACATACAACATATGCTCAAGAAAGTTTATGACTACGACCCCTGAGTACTCGAGACTACAACAGGTTCTTATATTCTGAAACTGAGTGAAGATATGTGGCACAGGATTTGGGTGTTGTATGTACACCAACGATCGTTGTGGAAGGTCTGTGTATAACTTGTTTTAAAATGAACGGTGGTCTCTCTTCCCCCCCCCCCTCTCTCTCTCTGCCTTACCGTTCTCCATGCAGCTCCTCTCTACGAGTCTCCCGAGTCTATGAGGACCACATACCTGGAAAGAAAGAAAGTTACGTCAAAATTAAGGACCACTGACACCATAAATAATTTTTCTTGTTCGCTCCCTAACAAACTACCAGTGGAAAAAATAGGTCGACATGATAATCACTAATGCTTCTCCACTTGTTCTCCACTTTAGTTACCACCTTTATTACGTCACGGTGGATTTACAGGTAATGTGTTTCGTGTACCAACAGCTGTTACCATTGGCCACACTCTTAGGCTACGAGTTGTACATTAGTTCAGTAGTGTAGCAATAGGTCGTTTACCTTAACCCCTTCCATAGATGATAATATTCTCTTTTTACTCTTATTACCTTCAGGCGATTTAATCAAGTTAGAGAGAACCTCTAACACTGAAAGGGTTAATGAAGGTCATGTCTATTTTCAAAACATGTAAAAATATACCAAAAAGCAAGATGAATAAAACTCTCTGAACATAGCAGGAATACACTAAAAAAAAATACGTCACGGGATTTGTATGAGAGAGAGAGAGAGAGAGAGAGAGAGAGAGAGAGAGAGAGAGAGAGAGAGAGAAACATACACTAAGAGACAGACAGACATCGACAGACATACAGACAGCCAAATGTAAACTGACAGACAGGCAGAGAGAAACTGCTAAGTTCTCCCGCCATTACAAACACTCTGGAATGGCTCTGGCTGTGGAAATGTAAGGAGAGAGAGGCGGCAGACACACAACCCGTCATCAGGTATGGAAAGCAGCAGGTGTGTGGGTGCTTGTGGCCTGCAGGGATGGGCGTGTGGTGGTGTGGATGTGGAGAAGGGGAGAGGGGAGTGTGGAGAGAGGAAAAGATGAAATGTTGGGTAGCGGGTGGCAGGGGTGGGGACGTGGATTTGTGGATGTGGGGAAAGGGAAGGGGAAGTGTGTAGAGAGGAAAGATGAAATGTTGGGTAGGAGGTGGCAATGATGGGAGGTGCAGGGAAGTAACAGAGGCAGGGTGAGAGCTGCACGGGGTGCATGAGCTGGGTGGGTGGCAGGGTAGGAATTATGGGAGCTTTGGGGGGCAGGGGTGAGGATGAATGGGACTGAAGGGTTGGGGTGGCAAGGATAGGGAGATGCCGAGGTTGAAAGTTGCAGGGAGAGTACTGACACAGGGGGAAGGGTTAGAAACGTAAAAAACATGGAGGCGGAGATGTAGATGCTTGTGAGGTGAGGGGTGGAGATGAAGAATACCTGGGTGGGTGAGGGAAGCAAAAGACTAGGAAAGGGTATGGTGCAGGGACATGGGGGGCGACTGCAGGAGGAAACGAGGAGTGAACAAATGTAAAGAAAATGGGTGAAGAAAACAAAATACAAAAATGGAAGAATGTAGTGGACACAAAGAGTTTCGGGAAAATAGAAATAAAATATCGTTACCGGTACCAAAAAGTCACCTCACCCAAAGAAACCTATTATGATACATTATTCAGTGCAATCCTAAAAACATCCTGTCTATATCTGTTTACGTAATGTACTTGACATGAGGAACTGAAGAAACAGCTAAATCGAGATTGTAGAGTTTGACTGGAAAAGTGGGGGTACTAAATGGAGTAGCTAGGCCTATGATTAAACGTGAAGGATGATGATAGGAAAGAGGAGTTACGGGGAACATGGGCAAAGATAATACGAAGGAAGGAAAAGAGGAGAGACCGGCAATGAAAAGGAGAAAGAGAAGACAAGAATGGAAGGGAGGGCAGGGGAAGAGAGAGTGGAGTAAAGAAGAGACGAGAAAATCTGAGAGTGAGGAGGGAAGACTAAGATTCTGGGAATGAGGTGGTTGATGGCTTTTTAGTCCGGCAGAAGCAACAATTTACGAGCTCGTTCCGCCTCCTCATAGATTTTATTAGGTGTAAAATATGAGTCAAACCAGAATGGCGCCTTCAATGGCATGGTGGGAGGGGGCAGGGGGGGATGTGAGTGAAGAGGGTTGGGGGTGAGGAGTGATAAGAGAAATTAATGTGAAGGGCAGGAGGCGAGGGAAGGGACTTGTTATTCCTGAATTATTTTATTCAGCTTAAGATTCTCGACCTGGAGGAGTTATACACAGCCTTCAATATCCTCTTCATTACTAAGATGCTTTAATTACGCTAAAATAATCTGCAAACAGCATGAATGGCAAATGATGTACAGAGAGAGAGAGAGAGAGAGAGAGAGAGAGACCCAATGGAAGCAGAGTGAGTACATGGTGTGGCCAAGTGGTTATAGTACTGTTGGTAATTCTGATAACACAGGCTGCGTGTTCATATCCTAGTGTAACCAGTGACAATACCAGTACTTGCCACAGCCTCACTGACAAACCATAACAGCGCCTATTTTAATGCCAAAAACAACTACGTACTGCCATCTCAAGAAATATGATGGTGAGCGTTTTTTTTTTTTTTTTTTTGGGGGGGGGAGGTCAGGCAAAAAAATTTGATTAATGTGTGTCTAGCATCCGAACCATAAAATGGCGTTATTGAGTAACTAACCTATATCATGTCACGAGAGAGAGAGAGAGAGAGAGAGAGAGAGAGAGAGAGAGAAATTGGATGGAGCAAGACAAACAGATAGTTGGGAAGAAAAGCCGCCATTAAACCCTTCAGTATGATGACATCATTTTCTATTTTATGCCAACTACTCTCCGATTATTTCAGCTTAGGAGGCATAACCTTGGTGTATGAGGCGAAATAACTCAATCGCACCTTCGAGATGAAGCTTAATACAGTATTTGTTTCGCTACAAGTACTTGCTTTACTACACCGAGATGTCAAAATATGGCTGTCCACACACGTTTCGTGGAATGACCATTTTACAAAAGAATGAATTAGTATACTACAGTTAAACCCAATTTTTTTGTTACCCTCATCCGAGTACCTATACCCAAAAATGAACAAAAAAAATTCACCCTGCAAAATGATGACAGGAATCTCACCATCCCATGTGTTGATCTGGCGTGTGGTGAGAAGCGGTGGTGGTGGTGGTGGGAGGAGGTGGAGGTTAACGGCAGCCAAGGACTTCGTGGCTGGCATCCCCCTCTTCTCTTATATTTTTCAGAATAACTAGAAAAAATCACTAACTTTATCCACAGCCTGGTCAAAGAGGCAGCAACACATACAGGCAGCACCGTTTTTTTTTTTTTTTTGCTGCTGTAACTCACATACTCTTCAGCGTGGTTATGCTTCCGCCTGGCAACAACAACACACGCATACACTTATCCCTGGTTACGCGTCTCCCTACCACACTTTACACACTTATGGGTTGTATCTGTGCTGACGAGAAGAGCACGCACTTCACCGTCACTATCACTGCTGTTTCCACTCATCACTGCAGTTATTTAATTATCGTAATATAGGCAAATCCAGGTAAAACACTCCATACTATCCCACGCGGCCTCTGGGCAGATAAGGACTGAGGGAGCAGGGGAGGGGACGCATCTCCTCAAAATACGTTTCTGATTGGCTCTGTGGATGACGCCACAGCCACAAAAATCGCTCATTGGTGGCCGCGTGGATGCACAGCCACGTGACACATCCACCACCTCCACAACACAGCCCCGGGGACGCATTCATAAACCTTCCTCATCTTAAGTCGTGTATATGATTCTTTGTTAATACGTTTGCCATCATTCTTACAGTCACCAAATACTTCACAATTAAATAAGAGTGAGTATTAATGTGAAAGAAGCATACTAGTTATTTGATATAGAGACTTGTCGATCGTACACACTATGTAAGATCTTTTATAAATACAACTCTCGTCATCTTCAGAGCACGCCGGATACACGCGATGCTCAGAAGGTGAAAAACTACTTGAATTACGTAGAAATTTCGACCTTTCCGGCTGAGTGAATCTGCTTCGAGGTCTCGGGTGAAAGGAGCCGAGACTGGAGCAAACCCGGCCAACTGATGGATTCCACCATTTGGCACCAAGAGCATCTACTAACCCGTTTGTTAGAGATTTTATGAGTTGAATAGAATACCCTGGCAGAAGCAAGAATAAATTTTGAGATTATCGCATTGAGGGGTGATAGAGAGCAACGGGAGTGAGGCGACAGATAAAGACGCCAGAAGTGTGAGAAGTAGGCTGAGATGAACAGAGCAACAAGAAGGGGGCGGACGTAAAACACTGGGGATGGAGTGAGGTAAACGAGCCGTATTCTAGGTGGCATTTGAGGCTTCTTAGAATCACTTCCACGGCAATACATTTTGCATATCACGTCAAACATTATTTACGTCATTTACATATCAATATAGTTTGTGCCAATAATATACAAGGGGATACTGAACGGTACTGAGCAAAATAAATCAATAAGAAGAACTGCTAAGAAGTTTCCCAGTCCACTCAGAATTCTACCCAATGACGCCACAAAGTCCGAGAACTTAAAATAAACAGATAAAGACTGAAGGAGGTAAAGACA
>NC_137059.1:10346036-10477345 GCF_032717465.1 Coenobita brevimanus
GTGTAGAAAGGGGACAACGTGAAAGTGTGGATAAGAAAGACAGTAGTAAGTAAGAAGTTGGGAAGTAATGATAAAAAATATAAAGGAAAAGGAAACGACAGACAGGAGAGGAAAAAGAGAGGAAATAGCAGTTATGAACACCACAGGAGAGACAAAGTAAGAGACAAAATGAATATACAAAGGAAATAGATAGAAGAAGTGTAAAGAAAAGAGCGAAAAGGGAAAGGGAAGAGAAGAGATGGGATGGGAAAGCGGGAAGTAAAGAAAAGGAGACGAGGGGGAACGAAACAAATGGAATGGGAAGGAAAGAGAAGAGAAATTCAGCTCTTCCTCTGCTTGGCCAACGACCCTCTATATAAGGTGTCTCACTGCAACACTACAACCTTAGTTAATGAGTGAGTGAAGTAATTAACCTCCCTTACCCGTCCCAATATCCCAGTCCTCTCCGTCACCCCTAATATCCTCTTCTAACTTCCACTCCCCTCCCTCACCCCTAACGACACCGCCATCCCCTTCCTCACCCATCCCTTCACTCACACTTCCCTCTCCTCACTCCCACTCCCGTCATTCACCTCTCCTTTTACCCTCTTCCCCTCCCTCACCCTTACCTTCACTCCCATCCTCTCCCTCATCGTGCCTGCCACCCTTCCCCACTCCTACCTTTGCTCCACCTCCCAACCCTTCTTCATTCCCACTCTATTCACTCCTCCCTCATCCCATCCCAAACCTCCTTCCCTCCCACACCCTCACCTCTCCCACCCCGCCGCTGTCCACTCAGTCTTCAAGCCAATAAGCACAAGACACCGAGACTAATAACAATGTGTGGGTATGAACTCCATAGCCCGGCTCTTTAATACACTCCAGCTCTATAGGTTTTTTGGAGGTATCTTAGGGAATATGGATGGTTAGTCGGGCATGAGGGGATAAGAATGATACAAAGAGAGAAACTCATCTAATATGCTTTTCATCTGTTAAAAAAACAAATAATTTCTTTTTCATCCATCCATCCATCCATCATCCAATCCTACGTTGCCCCATGAGAAGCGTAGGAGCCCGGGGCTAGGCAAGTTGGTCCTGACATTTAAGATGAGTGACCAGCCTCACCCATCCCTGAGTGGCATTACGTGAGCAATAAACTCCAAACACCCCTTGGATATAAACCTTCACCGGCTCAATCCAACTGGTGCGCCGCAATTACCCACTAAACCACCAGTAGCCATAATTTGATTATATGGTTACCACCCAGCACAGCAAATGGTTTCCTGGTGTACAGGAAACCATTCGGCTTGCCACTCAGTGTAAAGTCACCCATGGGCAGAAGGAACAAGAAAGAATGAAGGAAAGACAAAAGAAGGAGTGTAAAGTCACCCGTAGGCAGAAGGACGAGGAAAGAATTATGTAAAGAAAGACTGAAGAGAATGGAAGGAAAGGAGGGAGGAGAGGAAAGGGCAGACACCCGAGAGCAGCACTACATCGAGTGAGTGGATGGTGTGTGCCCCCCACCTACCACAAATTTTACTGCAATACATTTCTTGTTATTTGGAAGACTCAATGTACGATGCATAAACAACGTAGTGTCAGTGTGGGTAAGATGGAGATACAACGGATAATGATGTCAGCCTAGTGAAAAATTACACGAGTGAGATATGATGCAAAAATGCCATGGTACAGGGGGAAAAAAAAAAGTCCCAAGGCAGGTAAATTACCGCGCGTGCCTTGCGTCATATGTCAGGGCCAACACCATTACCCCCAGACTGACCATCACTCACTCACCTACACCCCTCACCGCTTTCTCCTTTCCCCTCCATCATCTCTCACTCCTCACCTCTCCAACATCTGCAGTCTCTCCAAACTCACTCCTCCCTCATACTGCATCTCCCACCTACTCCTCCCCTTCCTCAACCCCACTCCACCCTCCACCTACACTCCCTCCCAGCCTCACCCCATCTTCATTAAAAAAAAAAAAAAAAAAAAAAAAAAACAAAAAAATCCCCCCCCTTATATTCCACCACCTCATCCGTCCCTCCGTCTCCTACACCCTTATCTTACCTCACCTCTCCCTCATCTACCTTTCATCCAACTACAGCATCTGCACTCCACCGCCACCTCACTCCTTTCCTCTACCATCTTTCCAGCCACACCCCTCCCTCATCTTCTATCTCCAATTTTATCTATCACACACCTAAACCCTTTCTTGACTAACCCATTTCTCCATATCATCTCTCCAGCCTCATCCTCCATCCACCTAAATTACTTCACATCACCCGTCCCTCATTTTCCACTTCCCTTATCCTCCTTTCCCTTCTTTTTTTGCACATCATTCTTCCCCAACCTCTTCCCTCCACTCCTAACCCATCCCCATCTTTCCTGAACCTCGCCGTTCTCTCTCATCTACCTATCCACCCCTCCTCCACTTCTCTTCCCTTTCCCCTTGCCCCTTTACCTTCTTTTCCCCTCTCCCACCTATCCATCTCTCCACTTCCCTCACTTCACTTATCCTAACTTCATATTCAGCCCCTCCACCACTACTCAGTCCAATCTTCTCTTCCCCCCAACTCTCCACCTTCTCCACTCTCTCTTTCTCTCCCATCCATCCCTCATTCTCTCTTCCCCTCAGCCTTACTCTCTCCCTTCTTGACCTATTATCCTTTCCTTACGACTTCCCCTCTCTTCTCCTCTCCAATCTCCCTTAGAATCACTCATTCTTTCCCCTCCACCACCTCTCTTCCTCCTCCCCTTGCTCCCTTCCTTAACCTCCACCCTCTCCTCCCTCCCTCTTCCATCCCTCTCCTCACTCATTTACAGTCACCAGGACCTTAATAATGTCCACAATCTAGGCACTTTGTCACGAGAATGACCTTTCACCCCACCCTTACCATCACACACACACACACACACACACACACACACACACACACACAGTCAACACCCTCAAACAATCACACACACACACACACACAGTCAACACCCTCAAACAATACCACTTTCATCTTTCCCAAACATAGTCTTCACTTGTTTACGTTCCACAGCTTTCTTCTCTGATTTCACATTCTTTAACTCCTTCACTACATGCTGTCTCTCCTAAGCTATAAAAAAAAAAAATCGTTTGTCGGTAACACGAATGAAGCATGTCACTAATCATGAGAGCTCACGTTATTAGAACTTGTTTTTAATTCCATCAGTCAAATGTGTCTTTTTTTAAATTGAATAAAATCATCGGGAGACGTCATCGTAGTTAAGAATTGCACCAGGGCAGCTCATGAAGGCGGTCTCTCTCTCTCTCTCTCAGGTCTTAGCATCCAACACATTAAATTTTTTGTTGTTGCTTTCCATTCTCACGATCTAGACTCCATTTAATGTTTTTTTTTTTTTTTTACAATAATCTGCTGTAAAAAATTCTAATGCTTACGACCTACATTACATTTTTTCAAATTTACTATTTTCCATTCTCAACTTTCACCATCTACTTAAATATGTATATTTTTTTTAAACCGAGAGCTACATTCATATTGGTCATTGTTTTCTATTCCCAAGTTTTAGCATCCGCCCATTACATATTTTGGGAGTAATATTCTTAATTATCTTTTCCAACCACCCATTAACCCCTAGTCCATCCAATCACCATTACCCTCCAAGGAGTGTAAAATATTATCTGCGATACCGTCCCTCATCTTGACATTGTATATACCTTCTCTCCAACCACGCCCTCTCTCTCTCTCCCCCCGTTTCTTGCAATCCTCGCCTTCTTCGGGCCACTTCTTGGGATCCCCCCATCCTTTATCTCTCCCCCTGTCTCTAACCCGTATCTTGAAAAATAAAGGAAAATGTTCTCTCGAGCTAGACCTTATTAGATCATATAGCCCTGTTGGGTGACAGGAGGGCGCTACCCCTCCCGTCATGGCAGCTACCAGGCGTGGCTCTAACTCACCATACCCCGGTCATGAATCCGGCGCTCTACCGCTAAGCCGCCCTGCCCCCACCCCTATCTTGAAATCCACTTATCTCTTCTGCCTAGTTTTTGCAATTCCCCCCCCCTCTCTCTCTCTCTCTCTCTCCAGAAAGGTGACTAATAAGTCTGGCAGCAACAAAGAAATTAAGTCTACATACAAAACAATGAGATAAAATACAACGCATCAGAAGCCCCCTGAGCAAACCTGACGCAACCTCCTGATGGACACCTTCATTACGGGTAATAAAGGTAACAGGTAATTAATGCAACAGTGTCAGGTAATTATAGTCTACGGTGGCACCTGGTTGATGTAACACACACACACACACACACACACACACACAGATCTGTCGAACAAACAAGTGGTAACTGCGTTGTGTTATTTACGAGGGGCATAAACACCGCCAGCAAGTGATGGCAATTACGGTGAGGCGGGATTAATGGCAATGGATAAGTGGCCGTGTTCTTGTTATTATGGGCCACTTCCAGGCACATCTTTATCAGCGGCCATTTGTTCACCTTCATACACTTCGCATAATATTCAAACCTGTTTATTAGTAAAATAATCTGTATCAGTCCCAAGCAAAATTATAGTAACCAGTTCTGTTTGAGGATGCCATTTCCATTTTATTTTGGCAATCACCAGACGATTTTATTTACTTTAGTATAAGTTTTCGAACTTGAGGGATTAGACATACAACCCCACTACTTAAGGTCTTTATCTTGAGCTGAATAAAATAGTCTGGTGACAGGAAGAACAACTGAAGGGGTTAGATGTACTGTATATAGCCTTCAGATTAACTCCTCCACTACTCGTTAATCGTCTGTTGATAGGAAGAACAACAACTGAAGGGGTTAGATGTACTGTATACAGCCTTCAGATTAACTCCTCCACTACTCGTTAATCGTCTGTTGATAGGAAGAACAAACAATAATAATACGTACTCCGGTAATTCGGCTAAAGATGCAACAGACCAATGATATCGCTGGGGAAGAGGTGGTACGAGGTGTGCATTACCCACTTCCATGTAATCCCTGGGCCACATATACAAACACAGGATCAGTTGCCACTTACGGCCTCAGGTGTGTCGTAAATCCCCCCACAACACAGCACAAATGCCGCTGGTACACCGCTGACGGCTACCTGAACTGGGAATCAAGGAGAATCTCTCTCTCTCTCTCTCTGTCTCTCTCTCTCTCCTTACATACTGCACACCTGAAGTATGCATTCTCCATTTTAAAACTGTTCCCATTTGACACTGTTCCGCTGCCAATGTGGGATTTTTAAGGGGGAAAAAAAAAAGGACATCTCCGTATCATCCTTATCGGTCTACGTTACACAGCAGAACAAAAGCGGCTTCTTCCTTTCGCCACCTTGACTTATCGATTACATTATAAATAACGTAATTTTAGCAAGCAAAGAGGCGTGAAAGTGAACACGTAGTAGGGGACTGGTTCTGAAGAGGAAAAGGAATGAGTCTTGTCTGCAGTTGTTTACAGATGTGGCAGTGTCATTACTGACGTGGAATGGATGTTAAAGAATGTGGCCGAAAACTTTGGTTGTGTGTGTGAAAGGATAACATATAATGGTGAATGTAAAGAAAAGCATAGTGGTGGTATTTTAAAGAGGCACATAGCGAAATACAGGCTGAAAATTAATATAACAGAAATGGTAAATGTGTGGGAGTTTAAGTACTTAGGCAGTGTTGTGAACAGTGGTAGTAGTATGGAAGGCGAGTTGAATGACATGCTGCACCAAGGAAGGCGGGATGGTGGCAGGGGTGTTAAGAGCAGTGACCAGAACGAGGAATGTGAGGCTGGGAGAGAATAAAGCATTGCATGACAGTATATTAGTTCCATCACTAATTTACCGTCGCTGTGGAAACAGGACAGATCAGAAGTGCCTGTGCAGTGACCTAGGGGGATGGATGGCAAATGAAAGGATTCGTGGTGTTGTCTTGAGGCTGATGTTGTGTGAAAGGTCAAGAAACACACTATGAGGCTGTCTGACTGGGGAAATGGAATGAGTGACTGACTAGGAGAATATACGAAAGTTAAGCTGATGGGAGGAGCAGGATAGGGAGACCGAGAACGAGAGGGAGAAATAAGGAGCAAGAGCATGGACGGGAGGGTGGAGGGGTGTCGTGGGAGGAAAAGTGGTTACTGAGTATGGAGAGAAACGCATGGAGGTCCTATTGTCGACGTAACCCCTCACAGGATGCAGCGTCAGATAATAGCTACAGAAAATTAGATTTTTTCCGAAGCTCGGCGAAGAGCTGTCTGGCAGAACGGGTTAGTGTCCATGAGTGGGGTTGTGTGTTGTCCTGAATAATGTATCTTGAAGCGTTCTGCTGGCGGCCGTGGTGACGTGAGAACAACTACCCCACGACCTTCCCCCCCCTCTGTCTGTCTGTCTGTCTGTCGTCTGTGTCTGTCTGTCTGTCTCTCTCTCTCTCTCTCTCTCTCTCTCTCTCTCGCCAAGATTAATTAAATCACCAGCATTTCACTGTCGTAAACAGTATTCATTTTCTTCCATGAAGAACAAGATGCCGTGGCAAGGGTCTGCAGTTTCCTTTTATATCGCAAGTTTGCAAGTGGATTAGAACCATTAAATTCTTTATCGTCACTCGGGCTGGATTTTGCAGAAAGGACTAGGAAAGGCGCTACGGATTTTCAAATCTCTTCTTCCTACAAAAACATTTCAAAAGCTGCCTCCACAAAACCATCATAATCTTCGACAATCATATAAGTTTCAGTTAATAATCTTGCTTCTATCAAGGGACTGCCTCACGTTATATAAGGGTTGTAAATAGCCTCAAGCTAGAAAGCACTCAGGTAGCGCATACCTCCGCCAACGCCAATAAAATGTAAGATTTACTACAGTACCTGTAGTTTCTCTTCCTTCCAGACGATTGCTTTAACAGTCTCATATAGTTAATTAATTAATTCTACGATCTTAGTCAGGCCTGTTATTATTCTCGGAGACAGCATACCTCCGCCGACGCTAATGAAATTTAAGATTTATTTCTGAACCCGCACAGGATTCTCCTCAAAGCTAATGAACTCTTCCTTGACCCAGTGTCCACCAATTCACCAGATTTAACTGTGATCCGATAACTTTTTGAGGTAACTACACTGTCCACAGACAGACAGACAGACAGACAGACACCTCCTCCTACTTCGTTCTACGAGGTAATAATCTTCTGATGACGACATAAATTTTAACCATTTTTGCTTCCGGCACATTTTTTTTTTTTTTTAACTTAGAAGTGGCTTTCGTCGTTCAAGGTTGGGTTACTCCGTGATTCTCAGCCAGGGTACCAGCAACCTTGAAGGAACCATCTGTCTACCTATCTGTTTGTCTGTCTGTCCACCCATCTATCTAATTATCTATCTATCTTTCTATTAATCTAGAGGAATATTCGAAAGTTACAGAAGTTATGCGTCATAAACCTCAGTATAATGACTGAAGAAACAATGTTTTCTTTTTTTTTTTCTTTTTTTACTTCCAACAGGCCACTTCATATATAATAAGTTGGCACAATATTCCATGTAGTAATAAGGGAGTTACAGCCTGTGTCATAATCACACACGTCTCGAGTACCCACCCGATTTTCTTCAGCCAAGGTCAACCACCCCGAGGCCAAGGGGTCAAAGGTGGACAAGGACAGGATGGCAGTGAGTGCGTTCACCCTTACACCTCGGGCTATGATAAATCGGTATCGCTTTAAATAATGTCAGATAATTTTCGCGCCACTACCAGCACCCCGAGGTTTGGGAGTTAAGAAACTATCTCTATTTAACCCCAAGGCTTCGGGTGATGCTTAATTTTTTTCACTTTTTCTACCGCCAGGCGATTTTACTGGCCACTGGGAAACCGCAAGATGTCTGAAGGCTAAAAGAGAGTGAGAAGGGTGGAGAGTGTGAGAGTGGGTGTATGTTAACCCTCTCATGGTTGGAACAACATTAGTATTGTATTCCAGTTAATTATACCTGGGTGAGTGTTATTAATGCAACATTAACCCTCTTATGGTTGGAACAACTTTCGTGTATTCTATTCCAGGTAATACCAGACGGTTTTATTCAGCTGAGAGTGTTAATAATGTCACATTAACTCTCTTAAGGTTGGAACAACTTTCATGTATTCTATTCCAGGTATTACCATACGGTTTTATTCAGGTGACAGTGAGTCATAACAGCCTGAAGGTGAAGACAGTGTTAGGTGATGACAGGCCTCTTCCCCACCACCACCATCACCATGACATCAGCAGCTACTAAAATGTTACCTGGCTGACACAAGGAACACCCTAGATGTTAACAACCTGGTGTGGGTGAGGCCATTATACCGTCCTGTGTGTGTGTGTGTGTGTGTGTGTGTGTGTGTGTAACCCGCCCCTGTTCAA
Organism: Coenobita brevimanus; assembly: GCF_032717465.1. Classification (NCBI taxonomy): domain Eukaryota; kingdom Metazoa; phylum Arthropoda; class Malacostraca; order Decapoda; family Coenobitidae; genus Coenobita; species Coenobita brevimanus. Next base: position 10,354,389 of record NC_137059.1, read on the forward strand.
TTACATGCGGCTGGCCCAGAGAACAAGGTAGGGTGGGGAGGGGGAGATAAGGGTGGGGGAGGCTCGTGTTTTGGGACCACAGTCTCGCAGGCCTGAGACGCTTTCTGGCACGTCTTCCTTACCGATTTATTTTGCATGTTTACAGCTTATCATTCTCTTGTATGTTATTAATGTCTGTGTATATTGATATACACTGTATAATAATATACAAGAATATATCAACGTCCCAGAGACAGAAATAAACTCGTAAGGAAGAGGTGCTGGGACACTCAGTTAGCCGACGAGAATACGGCCACGGCGACAAACTGTGCAAGATGTTACGGTATGTGAAGTGGAAAGAGGAATCGTCATTAAGTAGGGACAGATACGCCTGGAGGTCCTTTTGTAAAGACCAACCCTCAAAGGATGATGATAAACATTTTGGGTTTTAATGTAAATAAGAGTAGCTATGTAATACCTGGGTTCATAAGCAGTGGTGAGGACCGACTCAAGAAAATAGTTCCATAGCTGACCAGTTGTGTATCATGAAACACTGCGAGTACAGGGAAATTCTTACATTAGACAGCTACACACAAAAGGGGTGGGAACACCTAATTAAACGGGTGTTGCGTGCCCACGCTAGTGGGGAAGGAATGCAAATGTATCAGTTCGTCCAGCTTTGTATATCAAAACAACTCTCACTGGTGTGTGTTTGCTCATAAACTAGTAACAAATACTGGTATGTGTTTGCTCATAAACTAGTAACAAATACTGGTGTGTGTGTGCTCATAAACTAGTAACAAATACTTCACAACGAGTGACTTGTTTGCAGTAACTTCTATACGTAAATACTCAGGTAGGCTACACCAGTAACACACAGCTTCACCATCAGCACCAACAGATAAACCGCATGAACACTGAAACACGATGTCCAAGAGGAAAACAGAAACAATATACGTCACAGTTTTAGTCACTTTCATAAAAACAAAAAATCCTACTCATGTCGGAAGTGTATTATTGGTGAAACATACTGGGAGAAAAAAAAAAAGATTAACGCAACCAGCAGTGAGACACGAAGTCCAACGACAAAATAATAATAATAATAGTAATAAGCGTCCCCCTCTCCCCTAAGACCCAAAAACAGAAAAATGTACACTCCAATTTCAATGCCCTCACGATATATATATATATATATATATATATATATATATATATATATATATATATATATATATATATATATATATATATATATATATAAAATCAAAAATGTGGTGAGAAATACTGGGAGACAAAAGAGGGACCCGCCACATCCAGCCTTGACAAAACAAAATCTGAGGACAAGAAAACAGCGTCTCACTCCAGCAACAGGCCTGTCTCAGCACCTTCAGGGAGAGTGTCTTCATCTGTCCCATGACTCGCATCTTATTATCTGGCCAGAACGAGATGGGCAGGGCAGGACAAGCAACCTCATTCTCGGCCCAGACTAAAACCGCAAAACTAGGAAAGATGGTCACGTGTTCCTCACCACTTCAAAAAGATGACATCTTTTTCTTCGTTTGTATCAACGGACAAGTAAACTCTACTACAGAGAGGGATACCGAACTCAAAGAGATGATCACAGTCTGCACGAGCCATTTCATTGTTGGTGGTTATTTCTGGGTTGAATAAATTATAAAAAATAAATATATAAATAAAATGGGTTCATGGGCTGCACTATATTAAGTGTTAATTTTATTTCAAGACAACTTCATTCAGATTCGAGAACACCCAATAAAAGAAGGCGTAAATGAAGACTATGTATACACCCTGGAGTTCGAAAAGTCTATCTAAGCTGGACAAAATCGTCAGAAGATACCAAAAATAAACTATAAAAGACGTCCTCTGGGTGACGTGATCAAGCCGGGGTTAATGAATGAATAATGGGTACACCTAACTCCTTCAGGTCGATCAGTGTATCCTAAGCTGAAGTAAATAGTGTGAGGATGGCAGGAATAAAACAGCAATGAGGTCCTGGTGCTGAAGGGGGGAGTCTGGGTGAATGAGACGGGCAAGAGAGCATGACGAATTCCGTAAATGAGACAAACACAGGGATGTGAAACTGACGCGCTGGTGTTATACACAGCAGCACGCAATCCCTAGCACGTGTACACACACACACACACACACACACACACACACACACACACACACACACACACACACCGGATTCCTGGAATGATATTTTTTCATCCACTCAGCTTCTAACAGCCTTTCTCTCACGCTCTTCCTCTGCCAATCTCTCTCTCTCTCTCTCTCTCTCTCTCTCTCTCTCTCTCCTTCCCTTCCCCCTGGTCTCCCCCGAAGCCCAAGAGGGGAGGAGGAGTATTACAGGCGCAGATAAGCCACCTTGCACAACTGAGCTGATTGGACGGGCTTGGTGTGTGTGTGTGTGTTTTTTTGGGGGAGGCAGTAATGTTTTAAAACACTTCACGTATTCTCCATTCAGCATCATCCTCGTCATCCCCCTTCCTCATCATAATCACTGTTCTCATCCTTAGCAGCAGCATCACAGTCATATCATCATCATCATCACCTCATAAAATCTCGGGAAAGGGTGAAGTAAAGGTCGTGGCCTCAGCATAATGTTAAGTCAGCATCTGGCGTCACCTCCACCCTACCACTGGCAACCTAAGGCGCTTACCACAACCTAGCTCAGCCTAAGACGCTTTACGATACGGATTACCCCGAACTGAGACGCTACACGGGATCAGTGCAAATACCGACCTAGGTCAAGAGAATTAAACCTAGATACCGACTATATACAGTGTGTTATTGACGATCCCCTCTCTCTCTCTCTCTCTCTCTCTCTCTCTCTCTCTCTCTCTCTCTCTCTCCAACAGGTAGACAAGAGCGTGACCTATGTTTAGTAGAAATTGGATCACGGTGACCTCATTATGGCATCCATGTTTGGCTGCTGAATGGATGCCTGACAGAGAGAGAGAGAGAGAGAGTGTGTGTGTGTGTGTGTGTGTGTGTGTGTGTGTGTGTGTGTGTGTGTGTGTGTGTGTGTGTGTGTGTGTGTGTGTGTGTGGTACATATATATCCCATGTAGGATCTTAAATACATAGGCCATTAAAGGCTCTTAAGTTCTTAACTATCATAATCCCCTGTAACACGGTCTATATATCAACCTTAAGGACTTGTATGCTGGTCATTGACACCTTCAGCTGGATGAAGTATTTTATTTTGTATTCTTTCTCACCTCAGACGATTTCATTCACCTTCCTATAAGAGATTACAAACTGCCTCCTTTGACTTTTTTTTTTTTTTTACTAAGTTACTTTACTAAACTGAATAAAATAATGTGGCAGTAGCAAGAATAAACCACAAAAATACCTCATGTACTGCAAGAGCCAGGCTAAGTACTGCAGCCATTAAATGTTGTGTACAAGACTAATCCTGCTGTAGCCCGGGTCATATATAAAGCTTAAGTACCGGTACCTGTGTGGCCGTCATTAACAACAGCACCTGAACAACGACAAAACACAAGGGCGATGATGAAGCCAAGGATATTATCACAGTGAAATGGGGTAATGGACTGTTTAAGCTCCTTCAATCCAGCAACGCATTTTTGTTGCTTACAGTATTCTTGCTCTCTCTAGACAATTTTAGTTACGTCATGAGAATTTTCAAACTGGAGAATTTAGAAATGGCCGTCACATTACCATTATAGGAATGTCCGAAGTCGAAACAAAAATCGTCTAGGTACCATGAATATACTAAACTAATAAATCATCGGACTGAAGGAAATGACAAAGTAGCTAAACAACGACAAAAGACATGAAACGAAAGACAAGAATGCTACGAGAGGTAATGAAAGAAAGAGCCAGGAGTCTACGAGATAGCCAGGTAAGGAAGGAGGAGCATCATCAAACGTCAGAAGTGGGTGGGATGCAACGAAAAAAAAAAAGAAAAAAAAAAAAAAAGGAGATAAGACGTGTTGTGAAGGCACTCAGACCAGGCTGGAGGTTGGTATCGCGGTGCTCCATCAGCGTCTGTCAAGTCAACCCACTGCAGCGCGAGGTTGTCTTTTTGTATCTTATTCTTGCCATCTCCAGTTCATTTTAATCTATTTAGGGGAAACTTTTTCACCTGGAGGGTTGTATATTACCTCTAATGACCCCTTAAATGCGGAAGGTCTTTCGTATGTTAAATAAATTGTTGGATTATAAACTACATTTCGACGGTATCGCAATGAAAAGGTGAAGTAAATATTGCACGTTGCACACAAGGTCACAAAAATTCTCCCCGTCTCTCTCTCTCTCTCTCTCTCTCACACACACACACACACACACACACACACACACACACACACACCAAACTGATAAAAGTCTGGCCCTGGGGCATAAAACAGCACATGTTCCTCCATTACCCAGCACCTACAATTACACTAAACAAGCACACCAGACCATTAACCACATACCTGACACAATTAAAACAGCCTCCGTGATCAGCCACAAGTTACCACACCCTCTTCACATCCCACACATTACCCTCTTCCCTCATCTCATCATCTCGTATCGTCATTCACCACTTTACTACCACAGCTAACCCATTCATCACAACGACGAGTTATTTTACATTATTTCGTGCTACCTAAAGGCGATATTAGTCAGATTTGGAAAGGTGTCTCGTACTGATGGGGCTAAATGAAGGCTATATCTTACTACTTCAGTTCTAAAAATCCCTCTCTTGTTATCTGTGTAAAGGGGTTAACCAGCCTCTGTTGATCCGCTGTAAATTCCGATAGCCTTCACATATCACACATTAACTCCTTCCCTTCTACTCACCGTCTCGTTTCGTTGTCAGTAAGTCACACAATCGTTTCGTTCCGTCATTAACAACTTTACTACCGTAATTAAACGGCTTCGTGAGTTACGACATCCTTCACATCTCAAACATTAGCCTCTTCCTTCTTATCATCATCTTTCGCCATTTTATTACAACTAACCCTCTCAAGGTTTCGTCTTCTCCCGTATTTTACTCTAGCTAACGCCAGATGATGATATTCAGCTAAGAGTGTCATAGGAGCCTGCTAATGCTGTCACCATCAGCCCTTTCATGTTCGGCACAGCCCTAGCAGGTAACGTTAGGTGACATTATTCAGCTGAGAGTGATTACCACTTATAGGAATCTAAAAATGTTAATACTGTCACCATGAACCCTCCTATGGTCGTACAACTCCAGTTTTCTATTGCAGCTGCCGCCAAACTATTTTATTCAGCTGAGAGTTAGTTAAAGAAGTCCTCGTGCTGATACTGGTACCATCGTCGGGACAACTCACCAAATATATTCCAGCTAACGCCAATCGATTTAATTAAGATGAGCGAGCCATAGGGGTTTCAGTTAAAAATCCTCCGTGATCAACCACACTGAATCTCATATGTCATCTCACACAGCAGCTATTAGCCTCTCCTGTCATCTCACCGTCTCGTTTCGCTGCCAGCAATACAAGTATGTTACAGTACTCTCAGCAATCATCTCGTTTCTCCATATACGATTTTTTCAGCCAAGTCAAAACATCCTGCGTGTTCAGTCATAAAATACGGTGCACCCTTCATATCTCACACATAGACCTCTCTTTACAACATCGTCTCACATCATTGTCAGGAACTGTTATTCTAATAATCTCGTTTCGACATTAACAAGTTTACTGCTGCAATTAAATAGCCTGCGTGTCAATTATGTCAAGCCTACCTTTTCATATTTCCCTCCTTAGCCTCTCTACTCATAACATCGTCTAGTTTCTTTCTCAGGAACAGCTGCTTAAATCAATCGTCTCGTTTCGTCGTTAACACCTTTACTGGCATAATTAAACTGCCTGCGTGATCTACAAGACTACTCGTTATATCAGCCTCTTTCCCTAATTAGTCTTTCTTGCTTCACCTCACCGTCTCGTTCCCTCTTCCTCTCCATCCCCTTTAATCACAGGTACTGCTTTCATCCATCCTTACATTTTCTAATCCATCGTGTTTCTCTTCCTTACCCACCTATATTCCTTCTCTCTCTCTCTCTCTCTCTCTCTCTCTCTCTCTCTCTCTCTCTCTCGAGCACTATAACAGGAGGGGGAGGAAGGGGGAAAATAGAGAACAAGGTGGGGAAGGGACCAAAGAAAAGGGAGGGGGAAGAAAGAAAATCGAGAGGCAGATACACAGAAGGAAGAGATGGAAAGGGAAGATGAGAAGCAGAAATAAATAATAGGAGAAAAGAAGGAGGACGACAGGGAAGAGGAAGAAAAGTCGGAAGATGAGAGAGATGAGAGGGAGGAGGAGGAAGCAGAGAGACACCCCGGCATCTCCACCACCACCACCGACACCTGCAGGAGAAAGCACAGTCGGGAGTCAACGTATCAGAGTGCAGGGAGGGTGGGGGAGAGGGAAGGGGGAGGGGGAAGGGGGGGAAGGGGGATGGGAAGGGGGAGGGGGAAGGAGGAGGGGGCGGGGAAGGGGGTAAATGTGGATGAAGTAATTACCGGGGCAGCATCAAGGCAGTGTGGAGAAAGTGACAGAATTTTTGTTGTCCATAATTAACCTCTTCACCCCGTCTTTATTTCTTATCATCGCTAACGCCATATAATTGTACTAAGCTGAGAAGAAACCCTTCAGCTTATGGACACTGTTACATTCTCCATTAACTTATTCAGCCCGAGGGTGTTATAGCTTTTTATCTGCCTAATGCCTGATGAATATCTTGCCATGCTTGGGAGGTAATGCCAAAGGTTGAAAGGGTTGAGAGAGAGAGAAAGAGAGAGAGAGAGAGAGAGAGAGAGGTGGGGGGAGACAAAATGATAATTAACGCAATGAAACTGAAAACCACAGGAACGAAAATGAAAGCCAAATTCTTATATTTCCCTTTTTTTTTTTAACTCTACAGTAACTAGGACAGGAAGAGAAAGACAGGAAGACGAAGGAGGCAGGAAGAAGAAAAAAAAAAAAAAGGAAGACGGTAGGATGATTACAGAGAAAGACAAGAAAAAAGCTGAAGATGGGAGGATGCTGAGGAGAGGGAGGGGGTGAGGTGCAGGATCTACTCTCTCTCTCTCTCTCTCTCTCTGCTAAAGATGCTCCGACCTCCTTCATCTCTATCTGATGGTTAAGACTGTCACTACTGCTGCCCTTTGACCCCTAGTTGCCCCCACCCCTCCCACTTATTGAACTCCAGGATGAATTAGCTCGAGTGGCGGAAACAAGAATAAAATACAAAACACGTCATTGAACTGAAGGGTTTAAGAGAGGCAAATTAACCAATAACACATTTTCAAGTTTAAATACAGTCTTCTTTAAGTAACAAGAATATAATTCGTATATTTACTAATTACTCATAGTTTCGCTCCCTCGCCCCCCCCCCTCTCTGTCTCTCTCAAACACACACACACACACACACACACACACACACCTAGTCATAACTCTACCTTCATTACATTCTTATCGTGGTCAAGCTGGCTAACAGCATCCCCACTCTCTCTCTCTCTCTCTCTCTCTCTCTCTCTCTCTCTCTCTCTCCAGTCACAAGGCAGTCTTGTTACATGCCGGGGATAGCTTAAAAAAAAAAAAAATAATAAAATAAAAAATAAATAAATCTCCCTATCAACTATGCTGGAAAAGTGCCTGAATTATACAGGTGTTATTATGCACTGACAACCAAGATAACCATAATATACCATTCCCAAAAATTAATGAAAAAAGAAGAATAAAATAATGTGCTGGAAAAAACTGGCCACAAAAACACCTACATCCACGTAAAAGGCAACTGGGAAAATCCAAGCCATTTAAAAGGTAGAAAGCTATTACAGAACATTATAGGAGTTGTGTGGGCGTGGAGCGAGCGAGCGAGCGAGAGAGAGAGAGAGAGAGAGAGAGAGAGAATTATTATTATTATTATTATTATTATCATCATCATTATTACGGTATCATTATTATTATTACGGTATCATTAATACTACACTGCTACCAATAAAATAATGATTCAGTAACATTAAGGACATCACCTCACAATGAAATAAAAGTGGCGTGAAGTTTCGCTGCAGAAACATTGCATTAAACGAAACCTTTCAAGACCCCCTGGGAACAAGGCAGAGAAAGAAAATACAAGTGTGACATGTGGTACCGACCGAGGCACAATGGACACTGCCTGAAGAATTAACAGCAATGTAATGGTGACACTGCACCAAAACTGAATCAAATCGATCTTCCTGGATTACACACCAAGAAAAACGACCCCCCCCCCTCTCTCTCTCTCTCTCTCTCTCTCTCTCTCTCTCTCTCTCTCCAAAACACGTAGAGGAAACTAAGCCTGTACTCGTACAATTATTTCATTAACTCCTTCCACCGGAGACGTCTGTTTAGCGCTTCATATAATTGCTGGGCAGAGGCAAGTATAAGCTAGTAATGACCTAATTATACCAAAAGGGTTAATTTTAATACAGTGACATACGTGCATTTATCTTTGCTACTTTCAGACTATTATGCAACTTAGAGACTTGAACCGGAGGGTTGACATTAAAACCTTGATTAATCCCTTCAATACTCACGTCCTTCCCAAGTCGCCTAAAATCGTTAAGCAGAAGCAGGTATAATCTAAACACAGACCTCGTTATACACAAAGGATTAATGGTGAATGTTTGTAACCTTTTTAACCTTTCATTAAGACAGATTTTTCCCAAACTGAATACAATGGTATGAAGGTACAAGACTAATGTTTTAATCGCTTCAGTACGATTATATAAAGTTTGTTACCCCAAGACCAGCTTAAGGAAAACACTATAGTTGTGAAAGGGGTAAATAATGACTTACCTGGCCCCTGCAGTTCGGAATGTCCCTTCTTACCTAACTCAAGTCGTCGAGAGGCAGAAAAAATACAATATTGTCGTCGTAGTGAATTTGTTAACCCCTTCAATCCGATGACGTACTTATTTTTTTTTATTATCGGTATTTTCAAACGGTTTTAATTCAGTCTGGGAGAGACTCTCGGGCTGAAGGGATCAGAAACAGCTTTATTTAAAGTGCTAAGAATGAACGATATTTGCTACCCTACGTTGAATAAAACAGCTTGCAAGTGGCGAGGGTAAACTGCAAGACAGTACGTCATTGTAGCGAAGTATTAAAGTAGGTCCTCAGACTGAAGGTGTTACATGAGGTAATTTATCATTATACCCACAGTTTCTTTTCCCACAAAAGCAATCACTCCATACTGCAGTGAAAGTTCAATTAACTTTTTACGTGGCTTTCACGAAGTGCAATCAAAGACGAGGGAAATTAAATGGAGAGATTTTCCATGTGATATAAAGCTGACAGGTATATTTTTTATTACCGATACATGAGCTTATTTCAACTCTTAACCCCTGAAAATGCTGACGTCTTCCATACTTACCTTTTACCAACTCCAGATGATTTTATTCAGCTTAGTAGAGACGTACCGAACAGTAGGGATTAGATATGATCTTCATTAAACCCTTCACTACTCTGATGTCTCTCAAGATGAACAAAATCACCTGACAGTAGCAGGAATATTTTACGGTTGCGCGTTGGTGATATACCCGTAATGCCGCCGGGTTCCTTATTATTAGCGATATACCAGTCTGTTTAAACAGTACTTTAACATTTGCAAAACATTTATTATCATCTGTATTATATGAGACACGACTTACACTTTAAACTGTTAGCTTTCTTTCTACTGCTCCACCTGTCTTTCTACCTGTCTGTCTATTTATTTCTCTTTCTATCTACCTATCAAACCTTCTATCTGCAATTATATCTAATTATCTATATTCAACGGTCTGTCTTTCTATCATTCGTCTGTCTGTCTACCTGACTGTCCGTCCGTCTACCTGTCTATCTATCTATCTCCACCTGTCTTTCTATCTGTCTGTCTATTTCTCTTTCCATCTACCTATCACACCTTCTATCTACAATTATATCTAATTATCTATATTCAACGGTCTGTCTTTCTATCATTCGTCTGTCTGTCTACCTGACTGTCCGTCTGTCTACCTGTCTATCTATCTATCTGTCTATCTACCGCTTAACGCTGAATGCAGTCACGGATGTACTGCTGGGCCTTAGGAAACGGATCGCCTTGTCTGACGTATGTCCAGTACCGGGAAAAAAAAAAAAAAAAAAAAAAAAAAAAATCCTACACAGTAACGACCCAGCCTTGCTCTAAATGTACGGTACCTCTTTCTTTTCTTCCAGTCACCCAACACAGTCACTCCCTCCGTCAAACAAACTTTCACTCTCCCATCACGCCAAAGGTAAAAAAAAATAAAAAAAAATAAAACTCTATAAAAGCGAACCAAGCAAGCAGAATGAACAATGCAATGAAGCGACGATACGAAAATAATGCGGTATAATTATATTGCAAGCATCATCAGTGTCAACAGGCGAGCGGACACTGATCTGCAAACACGCAGAGAACAAACAGCGACAGGCGTAATAAAACAAATAGGAACCAGAATCCCCAAAGAATTACACCACTACTGAATGCATCGAGGATGATATGAAGAAATATAAGGAAGAATTATTAAACACTTGTAAATGGAATAAAACAGATTAATAAGAAACTGAAACAGAGCTAAAACGAACAAGCAGGTAAAACACACCCATTACAAACTAGATGTAAAAGAACCACTGAGTGTACTGTAGCAGCCTTACACACGCCTGACATGGGTGGCAGGTGTACCATCCACCTGAAGGTCGTGTTTTACGGGTCTACTGATCCTCAGAGCCGTGAATTACCGATGGAATCTGGACAGGGTGCCACCATATAAGAACACCCGGACATATTACCGCACCCTTTTGTGTGTCCGCCCCAGGTGGCATCAGATCCATGCCAGAAGCACCGATAAACGCACTCCCTAACAACCCATCAGTGACATACAATCCAGGCCAGAAGCACTGATACACACACACTAACAACCCAACCATCAGTATCATACAATGTCCTGGTTATGGTATAAAACATTTGCCGTAACCACAAATCATATATACTAAAGACGATTTAATTTACCTGCCCGGTAATCACACAAGCCTGGGAGTGTTAATAACTTTAGTATTCTGTTACAGCTGACGTCAGACGGTTTTATTAAGCTGAGTGAGCCACAGGAGCCTGGGAGCTTAAGAAGCACGAGCTGACCGCAAAATGTAAACTGCAAAATAAAACAAACAAAAGCTAAAATAACAAAAATCATGTTCAGATATAAAACAAAAACTTGCCATAATATGAACCAAACTTTACCTAAAAAACAAACAAACCAGGATCACATGAGTCACCCTAAAGATGCCTCGTAAAACACAGCCATAAAACACATACTAAATCATCCATAAAAAATACCTGACGCGCCAGTCATGGAAACGAAGCCACACTACGAACAAAGTAACCTTAACCGTACCACAATAATTATAAAAAAAAAAATCCCCATACAAAAAGGATAAACTGAATAACATCGGTAACCACGAGAATGTAGAACAAGACAGACACAAAAACAATCCACAGCGAGTATGGATCGAAACAAGAAATAAAAAAAAATAACACATCATCTTCGCATAACTTGCTGAGAACACGACAAACAACAACAACATTTAAAAAAATAAATCTGATAATAAAGAGCCATACGAAAAGCGGTTACAGTGAAGAAGGACCAAAACAGAAATAACACACAAAACAGTACCATCAAACAATCCCACTGCCAAGTAGATAAACCGAGGTACAAAAAAAAAAAAAAAAGAATATAATCACGAAAAGAAACACAAAGAAAGTAAAGTAAGGACCACAACAGACTAAAACACAAGACACAAGAACACATCATCCTTAAACATTTTCCCTGATAAGCAGATAAACCGCGTAACACCGAAAAGTCACAAAATCTAGAACAGTAAAACAGGGTCAGACTTAAAGACAGCCATAGAGAGGCAGATCCAGGGTAGATATGGAGGAACCTATGGGGCGAGGCGGGAGCTGAGGCCAAGATGTAAACACAGATCACGGCCCCGATAACCCCACCAGCCACCGACGGAGAACACACAACACGAATAATGTACCCGGCAAGGTAAAGGATGGGGAGGGCTAAGGTAGGGAGGGGGGAGGCAGAGGTTTGGTGGGGTGCGGTGTGGATGGGTTTAATCATGGGTTTAATGCTCTGGACTGGAGGTGTGGAATGGAGGATGCACAGAAAGGGTGAGGACGAGGGTGAGAGTTAGGTGGCAAAAGGGTGGGAAAGGGAAAAAAAAATGAAATAGGAATGAAGGTGTGGGAACAGACGGAGCTGGGCATGGAATGAGAGGTGGAGTAGAAGGGAAAAAGATGGGAAGGGAAGGGAAGGGAAAAGATGGGAGTATGCAAAAGGAAAGATGGATATGGGAGTGAGGGCATGAGAAATGCACAAGGGAAGCCAGAGATAGTGAGACAAAAAAACAAAGTTGACGGTGCGAGTGTATACGGGGCTGTGCATGGGAAGAAGAGACAGATTAGCATGATGGGAAGGGGTAAGACACAACACAGGTAGAAATGGGTGGAAGGGAGATGACAGAGATAGAGGTGGGAAGAGAGACAAAGGTGAAATATGGAGCAAAAAGGATGAAACTAAAGAGGAGGATAGAATGAGAGGAAGATGAATAGGGGAGATAGATTGGTGAGACGGAAAGGGAACGGGGTGAGACATGGAAAGAAAAATGGAAGAGACAATGGAAGAAATGTTGGGAGACAGAGATAAAAGATAAGGAGAAATGGGGTTGGAAAGGGGAGAGGAGTGACAAACAGAAACAGTAGGAGGGAGCCAAGACGGTAGGGTAGAGATTATGGTGAAGGATGGCTCGGGAGATAAAATAGTGGCGAAGTGTGTGTGTGTGTGTGTGTGTGTGTGTGTGTGTGTGTGTGTGTGTGTGTGTGTGTGTGTGTGTGTGTGTGTGTGTGTGTGTGTGTGTGTGTGTGTGTGTGTGTGTGTGTGTGTGTGTGTGTGTGTGTGTGTGTGTGTGTGTGTGTGTGTGTGAGAGAGAGAGAGAGAGAGAGAGAGAGAGAGAGAGAGAGAGAGAGAACGACTGGGTAGCAATGGTGTAAAGGAAAAGTGGATGGAAGACGAAAAATAAGAGAACTGGTGTGGGTGAGGAAGGGTGGGAATGGTGGACGGTGGGTATAAGGAAGAAGAAAAGGATGAACAAGCCTAAGAATGTGGGGTGGGGGATGAGAGACGGCTAAGGAAAGTGAAAGGAAGCCGAAAGAGTAGAGTAAGAAGAGTAGGTAAGAGTGAGGGATGGGGGGTGGCATGCGGGAGCGAAGGTAAAAGTAGGATGAATAACAAGAGCGAGAAGGGTGAGTAAGAGTGAGGGATGTAGGTGGGGATGGGTGAGTGGAAGCAGAAGGAAGCGTCGTATAAACTGAGCCATTAGCATACTGATTGCATCTCCCGCGCATCACTCTACACGAATAAAAGGCAACGATTTCTGGCTCTCAGATAAGCACCATGGCGCAGAGGGGCGTAGGGGTCGAGAGGAGAGATGAGGAGAGAAGAGAAGGATGGAGAAGAGAGGAGAGGAGGGTAGGTGAGACAATAAGTGAGGGAGGAGAATCAGAAAGGAAGATGGGATGAGGGGAAGAACGACAGGAAGAGTGACAGGTCCACGTCAGCGGAAGGCGTGAGGGGGGAAGGAAGAACAAGAGGAAAGAAAGAGGTGGCGAGAGAGGACAGAGTGAGCGAGTGAGAGACAGAGAAAGTGAGCTGACAGAACAAGAGAGGTAAGGAAAAAAAGGGGGGGGGGGAGGAGAGAGAACAAGAAGTAGTGAGAGCAGAAAAACATGAGAGAGAGAGAGAGAGAGAATTAAAGCCGATGGGAACAAAGAAAAATAAAGTGGGAGGAAAAGACGAAGTAAGGGTGCGATGAGGTAACATGCACGAGGAAGAAAAAGTAACCCGGGATGACAATAAAGTGAAGATGGGAGACAGTGATGTGTAAGATATGGAAATGAAATGGAGATAAGTGGCACGTAACAAAGAAGGAAGTGAAGGACACTGCCAATAGGGAAAGGAAAAGCAAGGTAACGAATAGTGCGAGAAGAACAAGGATGTGAAGACTGGGATGTGAGAAAAGGAAGAGATCAGAGAAACACGGGGAAGAAAAAAGAAAGACAGAAGCAAAGCACTGCAGCGCGCGCGCGCACACACGCACACACACACACACACACACACACACACACACACACAATGGACGGCTCACTTCCTTGGACCCAACTTGGTCTCTCTCTCTCTCTCTCTCTCTCTCAGCCCCACCATTCTGCTTGCCCTACCTCTCTCCCTGTCTCTGTTTATCCTCCTCCTCCTCCCCCATCCCTTCCACTGATGAGAGAGACTGCACTGACAGAATCAAGGACCAGAAAAAAATATTTATATTTGTAGAAATGGTTGATAAAGATTCTAGATAAGCTTAATATGGCCAGTACTAAACGGGTAACGAAATTAACGCGCTTTGAACCCCAGAACATAGATAATAAAGACTGTGAGAGTAATGAGTGTAAGAAGGAAATATGATGTGCAACATTTTACCCAATGCACTCTGAAGTAGTTGTTATTATATTCCTGCTGCTGCACACCACTTTATGCAGCTTAAGAGACACGTCAGGTGGTGGACGGGACAGCCTTCAGTAACACCTTTCATACGAGGCCAATACAAAGTTGAAATAATACCGTCTAGAGATAATAAAAAAAAGTCACCAGATACAAGGGGTTAGGCGTTTCCGAACGATGACGTAATTATTATATTCTTGCGACTTTCTAAGGCTTTTATTCAGCTTAGAGGAAACTTTTCCGACAGTTGGAGTTAGGACAGGCCTGTGATACTGAAGGGGTTGAAGGAAACTGTCTCTAACTCTCCTTGTTTGGAAAGTTTCCCCTCAGCTGAAGAATGCCATCTGAAAGTATAATGAATAAAATATACCAGACATTACCGGACTGAAGAGGTTAATGTTGAGCGTTCATCGTACAAAAATGCAATCAATTCAAAGCATTTTCAATCCCCGACCGTAAGAGAGAGACAACGTGAGGATGGGCTTGACAAGTAATATATATAGAGAAATTATATACCGTAATCAAAACACAACGATTATATTAATCATTCTATCACCCGGCCAGGTTTATAAACTCTGTGAGCTTCAACAGTGAAGAGCTTTAAAATAAAAATTAAATCTGAGACCCTACCTTTGGAAAAAGTTTATGCGTGAAATAAAAACCTGTGAAGGTTGCAAGAATAAACCTGACAGTTGTCCCGTAGTGAAGTAGTTAATCCTTTCTTTCCTATGATTTTTTTTTTAAATCAAGCAACCATCAGACCATTTTCTTCAAAAGTATTAAAATATAGCAACGAAAGGATGATCTAACGACACATCTGATCCCTCCATTTCGAAAAGTCTCACTGAAGCTGAATGAATAATATAGCCTAAAGGCAACAAGAATGAAATAAATAATGCGTCATTACACGGAAGGTGTTCAGAAGAAAGAACAGTTTGCAACACTAAGGAAGGAGAGCATTTATCAAAGTTTTAGCCCTCGAGATCAGATATGAGAAAAGTACAAACAGAAGCAGTGTCTGGCAAAAAACATGCAGATCAACAGAAGGCAAATATTCCTCAGGTCTCCAAGATGGAGTATTTACCGCCCTAACCAAGCCTCTAACTTGAGGTACTTTCAGCTACCAACAGAGACAAGAGATAACGAGAGGAGCTTTGGCGAGTAGTAAAAAAGTGAACGTAAGAGCTGATGATAAGATTCCTTAAGCTCATAATGTATTCAGTTTATGCCCCTGGGTGAGAGCAAAGAAAGAGGAACGGCAGTTAAATATATTAAACAAAAATTATTATAACACATTCTTCACTCCAACACAATTAACACACAGCCAGAGGAGCATCAGCGATCAGCACAAATCAACCGTGATATTGGATGATAAGATTCCGTAAGGTCTGGGTAAGATGGAAGGCAGGCAACAGTCAAGAAGCTGGGAACATATATCAGTTTGAAACCCCGGGCACTGATAGGAGAGATAGCGAGAGGAGGACCATCAGCAGCCAAAGATGGGGGAAGCTGAGGTGATGTTCTCCTAACTTTTGGTCAGACATGGACACACCCTGACTCTTTTACCCTGGCATACGTTACCTCTCCCCCCCCCCTCTCTCTCTCTCACACACACACACACACACACACACACACACTTTTTCACTTCTTTCCCCGCTTCGCTTACCTCTCTATATTTTTCCCTCACCATATATTTACTTTTTGCTCACTGTCCTGAAGCCCTGACCACCAATCTTGTGTCCTCATCTCATGTTCACCTGGTGCTCCCTTAAGTCACCTCGTTTTCACCTACTGGTCACTTTGCTCACCTGTACGTAACCAACTGATGTTCAACTGTTAGTCACTTTTTTCAACGCACACCTTAACCCTTTTGTTGATATGGATGAACTTCGGGATAATACTGAGGCTAACACATATTTTTCTTTTTTCAGTTGAGAGAATGCTTACGAATCAATGGCTTCTTAAGTTTCTAATGTTTTCGTTGGTACTGGTGCACTCAACTACGGTATATTATTCACACCAGCACCAGACGATTTACTTCAGGTGCGATAAAGCCTAACATATTTCCGTCACCTTTTACCTGATATTACTGTATGATATCCCTTCCCCGTCTCTCTCTCTCTCTCTCTCTCTCTCTCTCTCTCTCTCATCACTTCTACGAGATACAATCGCACCTTCTTATTACTCACGCTCAAAGCAATGTTCACTTTCCTTCCCCCTGCCACCACCTTCTTATCACAACTTTAAATTCTTATCATCCCCATCTTATCTACGTCTTATCATCCCCACTTCCTCCTTTCCTCAATCTTTTTTGTCATATCTCATCCTTGTCAACCACACTTCCCCCTTCTTTGTTTTTTGGCCATTTCTTATTCTCATCCAAATCCCTCTTCTTAGTAGTATAATCTCGATCTCTCCTTATTCTTTCTGCCTTTTGTTCTTATAATTTCCACCTTCCCCTTCAGTTTCTTCAAATCGTTACATCTTATCCTTATCGTCCACACAGCCTTATCAACCCCACCTCCCCTTATTAGTACTATTATTATCATCATCACTTTATATTCCTATCACCTAACTCAAAGGATTGCCAACACTCCACTCGCCTGAACCCCTCATTCCCGCGTTACTCTTATCGCTACCTCTGATGATCAAACTCTTCCCTTGCACCTCCACCCTCTCCCAGCCAATGATCAGGCCGCACCGAAAATATAGGCACGATTGTAATCTGGGTTGGTTCATGGTGCTGCGTTGAGGTCACTGGGGCGGACTGAGGACAAAGGTTCACCAGTTTTGTTACTAATGTTACTTGAGAGAGAGAGAGAGAGAGAGAGAGGGGGGGGGGCACTTTGAAAACCATAGAAAAATTCTCTCCACTTCAATGACCTAATTTGTATTAATTCTTGCAACCTATGGACTTATTCGTACCATTAACTTGTACTGTATTTCGGGACTCTTCCTAAGTAAAATAAAATCGAGTGACAGAAGCATGAATATAAAACATAATACGCCACTGGGATGAACAAGTTAATACAGCATGCAGATTCACACAATTAAAGTTAATGACTCTCCGTAAAAATAACTGGGTTAATTGAAAGCGATATGACTGTTAAGTGAGGAAAAGCGAGACGAGAACTGTGAATGTGAAAAAAATAAAGTCAAAATTCCATTCTGAAACAACCTCATAATTCTGTGTGAGCACTACCGAAAGTCGTACATCAAAGAAGAGCACTTCACAAAATTTGGGTAAAGTTTATTTGGTGCCGTAATTACCCATTATAATTTTATAGCTTCACTTGTATAATAAACTCCAATTACCAACAATGCATACAAACGACTATGCAATGTGGTTCAGTGACGTAGTAGTGAAAATGACTTGATTACTTGATGACTCCTTCCTCTGAGTATCTAGTCTGCATATACATATACACATCAGGAATTAAGCACAGATGTAAATTTTCTGTTAGTCCACACCAATGCAGTCGTGATCTTTTTCCTTGCCACTGGCGTGCATAAAGTCAAGGTGATGTGAACATAAACTGTGATCACTGACGAACTTCCCAGAGTTTACTACATCATCTCTTATGTCGTGTTATGCACATAGGTCCTCAATGCACTGCTAATTTAACATCATCAAGAAAACAAACACTACTCATACTCGGTGTCTTGTGACGCAGGCTGTATAAATTTATTATTATGACCCGCTGCTGTCTGCCTCAACCTATGTAGGTTTGTATGTATAATATTCTGTCCATGAGAAAGTACTGATGTGCAGATTTAATAACAATAACGATAAGGCCTGTCCACACACACACACACACACACACACACACACACACACACACAAAGTCTTAACATCAATGTCATCAGGCTGACGTCAGTCATCTGGCTAAAATGAGAGATGCGTCCTCCGCCAGAAAGAGGTGGACCTATTTTAGGCACTGTATGGGTTACGGTATTAATTACGTGAAGCCCTAAAACTTAATGTGTTATATTAGCAGTGGTAAAAAAGCACAACCACCAACGGTGATCCTGTGTTAAGTGCGGATATAAAGAAGTAAAAACAGGTAATACCCACCACCGTGACAAGGTAAAGTAAGTGTGAGGAGCGCAGCTTACTCTGATGCCGGAGAAAACTTTCAAATAAACCCTCACTGCCCTCAAACCATTAATCCTACAGCACGCATCTTCAGAGGGTAAACTCTCATGGTCCCCCCCAATTCAGAATCATTCCATCCCTCCCATTCTGTCCTCCAAACCCAACCCCTCCCCCCCTCAGCTTTTGACACTTTCATTCTTGGAGGATATTTTAAGAAATCATTCACTACACTCACACCGTTAATCATACAACACCCATTTTCACAGGGTATACTTTCCTGCCCCTGCTCCAACATTCAACAAATTTCCTTCCCATCCTACCATTCCTGTGCTCACCACGCCCATTTCTTTATCTCCTCCATTGATATTTTCACTGCTGGACGCAGGTCAGGCGGTCGACGTAATACATCTGTCACAAGATACCTCTGACATCAACCATGAGCAACAGCTTTCCACCCAGCACAGGACACGGACCTGTGAGCACACCAGCACTGCCAGCCTTGTGTGTTGATGGTTGCCGCCGGTCATAACTCTTACACCCTAACCACCAGGCAGGCCGCGGCTCCTCCTCCATGAGGCTGGGGTGCGGGTGTATTTACAAGCACAGCATAACGAAAGTCGAGGCTGGGATCGTGACCGGGTTGGCCTAGATGGGACCATCCTGCACAATGCCCCATCCTGCCACACCACCCAGCCACACCCTTCACCACCACAGGCTAGCTTTTGTCTCACTCCAGCCGGCAGGGGCAAGGCAGGAAAGAAGGGTGCAGGTTAAGAGAACAGAGGACAGGAGGTAAAGCAGGGTGGAAAAGTTGGGTGAAAAAGGAAGGTGTAGGACGGGTGTATTAAGAGAGAGGTTAGCCGAAAGGGGGAAGGAATGAAGGAGGGAGAGAACACGGAACGGGTGGAGTGTGGGTAGGTGTAGGAAGAACTGGAATAGAAGCAAAGCCTAGCTGTATGAAACAGTAGTTAATTAAAAGAAGCAGATGGAAGGGAGGGAGAAAGAAGAGGCCAGAGGGAAAGTACGAAACAGAGGAAAAGGAGAAAGCTGGGATGAAACACAAGAGAGGGAGGACCCGGAGGAGGCAGCGGGTGGAAAAGAGAAATTAGGACAGAGAGGAACGAAAAGATGTAAGGATGAAATAAAGTGTGGGAGGAGGACGTGAAAGTACGGCAATGAAAAACGGGGGTGTAGGGATAAGACAATAGGGAGTAGGAAGAAGGTGAAAACATGACATTCAGACATTCAGGAAAGGAGAGATGAAACAGAGGAATAGGAAGAAGAATGAAATAGAGGAAAGAGTGGGTGCAAGAATGAAACAAAGACAACGGAGGACAAAGAAGATGACAACCAGATATTAGGACACCAAATAAATTAAAGACGTGAGGATGAAACAGAAGAAAAGATACTGAAATGAAAGTACGAAACAGAAGAAAGTGAGGATACAGGAAATGAATCAATGGTCGGGGAGAATGAGGAGTTAAAAAAAAATACGATTAACAAAAGGAGAATGCAATACAGAAACGAAGAAAAATCGAAGTTAGAAGGTAAAATTAACCCCTTCAGGCCGAGGAAGTCTTTTTCACTTTATACTTGCTATCATCTGATGATTTTCCTTTTTTTTTTTTTTTTAGTGACATCTTGCACAACAGAGTGTAACAGATATTCCCTCTAACCCCTTCATTCCGACAAGTTTCCCCAAAGCTGAATATCAAAGTTTAAAGGTACCGAGGATAAAACAGCAAAGACATCCTGAGACGGAAGAAGGTAAGAACACGTCGTGGTAGTACACAGAAAAGGAAAAATGGGAGAAATGGAGTTCCCCCGAGCTAAGCCCTGTATTGGACTATACAGCCCCGCTAGGGTTACAGGAGCGAGCTACCACTCCCGGCACGGTAGCCCGGGCGAGGCTCGAACTCGCAATCCTCCGATTACGAGTCCGAAGCGCTACCACTGTGCTACCGCGCCCCCCAGACAGAAAAGGGGAAATCACAAGAAACGATGCTGCAAGAGTATGAAGATGGGGGTAAGTGAATGCAAAATTATAAGTAAGGAAAATTAGAGAGAGGGAAAGTTGGGGAAAAGGAAGAACACAGAAGAAGGGAGATTAAACTGAGGTGGAAGGAAGGACTATAAACAGGAGATGCATGGGACAAAGGAAGGATGGCGGAATGGAAGAAGCAAGTAAAAGGGAAGCGGAGGCAAGAAAGGGAAGGAAAAGGAGGAAGAAAGCAGGAAGGAGAGGAGGAAGGAGGGGGTGGGGGAGGAATAACGAAGAGAGAGAGAAAAGAGGAAGGAAGATGGTAAGGGGGACAGAAAAAAGGGGGGCAGGCTGGAGGGAAGGGCAGGAGAAAGGACGAAAACTAGAGAGTATGGGTCAGATAAAAGAAAAAAAAAAAAAAGAAAGGACTGGAGAAGGATGACTCTACACCCTTCATCTGTGCTTTACCATCGTATTCTGTTTCACCCTCGCCTCTCTCTCCTTATCAAATTTAATATTTTTTTTTTAATTCTCATTCCTCTATCACTTTCGCTTCCCCTGTAGGCTATCACAATCATCTTTAATTATTTTTTTTTATCACTGTGCCCTTTTTTATTATCTTCATCATATTTATATTTCATTTATTTATCATCGTCTTTGGTTTTACTCTCGCCTTTTTCCGTCCACATTATAACTGACATTTTTTTTTTCACGATAATATTTCACATTTCCTTCTTTGCAACATATTCGCATTTTTTCCTGTATTATCGTCTTCTGTTTCACCACCGCCTTCCTCCCTAACATATTCGGTATTTTTCATGTTTCTTATTCCTCTCTTTCTGTATGGCATTTATCTGTAATCACAAATTTTCTTTTCTTATGGTAGTATTTTTCTGTCTCCTTTATATCATATTCGTACTTTATATTTATCACCATTATCGTTTTCAGTTTTCCCTTCCGCCTTTTCCTATGTCACACACACACACACACACACACACACACACAGACGTAGGCCACCCCTAGTGCCACAAACACAAACAACAAAACTCAGCAAAAACAAGGCAGAGGGACACAGAAAGCCATACTGTAATTTCCTCTATCCCCTCCCCCGTTTTTTGTGCAATTGTCGTTTTCACCCCTATTACGTTTTTGCATTGGGGTGATTGTCGTGGTTCTAGCTGCCTGGGTTGGGGAAGTAAGCTATTTTCGGCTCTACTGAGGACGGGCACAAGGGCGACCACGGGAGCCTGAATACAGAGGCACAAAGGGTCAATTGAGAGAGAAAATGAGTTTTGTGCAAAGGAAGAGGACAACTGAATTAGCTGAGCTGCATGGTGGTGGTGGTGGTGGTGGTGTAAAGTAAACAGCAAAATGCTTGGAAGAATGAATACTGCTGAAGATGAGGCCAAAGGATGGTTACAGGGATGACTAGACTCCAATGCCATTCCCATTCACATTGCATTCTACCCCTCTCCTTTTTATATTACTCCTTCACATTCGCGTGTCTTTCGGGTATTGAGTTATTTGTTGAAAATGAGAGGTACTGTACAGATGGCTTTCACGGAGATGACAGGACTGTCATTCCCTTTCTTTTCCTTCACATCCCAACTTCCGTGTTCGTGTATACCGTATCTCAAAATCATCGAGGTCTGGGTACAATCCAAATTGGGGTGGATAATTAAGTACTTGCAGTAGTTTGTCCTTGCAAGTATTCTCACTTGTTATTACTTTGTTGATATCCTCTCGATGACGTATACAGTCCTCATGCATAACCACTTCCACTCCAACACAATATATACCCACGTTCACTTAACCCTCAGCACTTCAAACCCCTCTCACATTATACCCGTGTGTGTGGCACTGGGTGGGAACGGGTCACTTTTTTGGATTCAAAGTGGTGATACTTAGTCCTACAGACCAACTAACCTTCAGGACTTGTAAAACACTAACTAGACGAGTGCGGTACAACACAACCGTCCACCCATATGCGATGACTGCAAGCTGGCCGATACACCTCGGACTCATTTATCCACGGTTATTATCTTCCCTTTAGTTCATCTCTTTCCTCTCCCCCCTCACACAACTTTTTTTTTTTTATTCATTCCAACAGAAATACATTTCCTTTCTTTTTCCCTCCTCCTGTTCATCTATCGTCTTTCATTTGTTATCTATCTATCTACTGCCAGAAAGCCAGTCCCAAAGTTCATTCAGGATGCCCATGGCAAAACCTCCAAGGCTCTCTAACAACTCATCACAACTCTTTCCCGCCATTCCAAGTCGTCCTTCCTCATGCCCTTCTTACCTACATCCTTCCCCCTCGTTATCAGTCTCCTTCTCCCATTTCTGTGCTTCTATACAACACTTGTTTAATAATTTCAGCTCTTATTACTCACTCTCAGCTGAATAAAATCATCTGGTGTAACCAGGGATAAGACAGGCTACCAGAGTTGTTCCCACCGTGAGAGGGTTAATGGTGCACTACCAACATTAAACATTCTCTTCCCCTAATAATTATGTCCTAGTGGTAAATGATGCAACAAAGACACGGATGATGATGATGATGATGACATTAACCTCACACAAACACTCCAAACTTGGGTGTAGTAATGAAGTATTATATAAGATAACGATAACACCATCAGTACGGTAATGTCTATTTCCTTCTTGCCACCAAGCGAGGCCTTAAGTCTGCCTGGTAGACTTATGGCACAGGCTGGGTTGGACCACAGCCGCCACTGTCCCATCACAAGAGGTCTTTACTAAGTCCAATGCAATTGTTCTCCACAGGGAAGAATACAATAACACGAGGCCACTGTAGTTAAACCGCTAAATTATCACAAAAACACCAAACTTAAAACTAACTCAACCATTACGCCACACAAAGACCCAGCCAACATTATCAGCGGGGATGTAACCCAACCTTGATAGCATGTTACATGCCCTGGGAAGGTTAATGAGTAACATAGCCTCCTCCCCCAGCTCTCTCTCTCTCTCTCTCTCTCTCTCTCTCTCTCAAACCATCACATACCTCACTGCCGCACAACAGGCCATTCTTACTAACAAGTCTGGGAAAAAATCACAACTGGGTCATTAACAGTCATGATGAAGATAATTAACCTCTTCACTCCGATGACGAATACATTATTATAAATCTCTTCACTCCGATGACGTATACATTATTCTTGCTACCTTCACGCGATACTTTTCAGCTTAGGAACAGACATCAGGTTATGAAGAGATTAATAAAGGATGTATATAAGTCCTCCAATTCGTCAAGTCTCCCAAGCTGAATAAAGCTGACTGGAGATGAAAAGAATCCACTAACACGTCACTGGAGAGAAGGGGTTGATTCCTCTCACTACGATGATGAGTTTGGTGTTTTATCCTTGCCACCGCCGGACGATTTTACGCAGCTGACGGGCAAACCCCCCTGTAGCGACGATATGAGAAAATTCATCACTAACACATCCACTACGGTTGTAATTTTCTAAGACCAGACGATTTTATTCTGATAATGCCAGTCACCCGTGTTGAAGAATGATAATATTACCCTCAACAGTCACAAAGATAATAAAACTACACACACACACACACACACACACACAAAGGTGAGTCCCTGTAATCCCACTTAATCCCCAACAAAAACAAACATGGCTGCCTCCCTCCTCAAGCACCGGAGTCGGGGCTGGGGGTTAAAAGAATAAATCCTTCATCATTAAACCTCCATCTGCAAATACCCTGATAGATTCTTAACGTAACAGACAAAAATAAAAAGTTAAATAAATAAATAAATAAATAAATAAATGCAGATGCATAAAAATACACTTAAACCCCCTGGGAAAAAAAAACCGCTTGAGTTTCATGACGTATTGTTTGTTTTATTCGGCCGCATGTCATTTGGGAGCAAAATCTAATTTGCTATTGTTTCATTTGAGTGCCAGTATACCGGTTCATTTGGGTGCCAGTATACCGGTTCATTTGAGTGCCAGTATACCGGTTCATTTGGGTGCCAGTATACCGGTTCATTTGGGTGCCAGTATACCGGTTCATTTGGCCGCCTGATGGACTTAAATTGGCTTATTGGAATCTTAAGTAAACTGAATGGACCTAAACTGACTTGTCTGGACATAAATGGACGTTAAAAATAACAGGACCTGGTGTACGTGAAGGGCCCGGCCTCATCAGGCCTAAAATCTTCTGACGGGACCTAAGTGGCCTAAATGGGCCTAAAATAAGTGCAATGGACGCAGTTTTATGTATCTGGAATCGAAATTTCACTTACTATTTCCTCGGGTTCACCTTCCTCGGTGCACCAACTCACCTGCAAAGAAAAAGTTAAGTTTATATTAATGAACACAAAATTGCTGCAACTTTACATGCAACTTCAGCATAAGACTGACGATGAGGCCTAATGTCAATAAAGAGAGATGATTGAGGAGCGACGAGGGATTTAAAGAGAAGAAGGACATGAAGGTAAACAGAGATATATCAAAGAGAAAAGAGGTGCTTGGGAAATCGGGAGGCCAGACCAGAAGGATGAACAAGTGAGGCTGGAAATAAGGCATAAAATGGTGAAAGAAAAAAAAGAAAAAGAAAAAAAAGAAAGAAGCAGACGGGCGAGGAGAGGCTGACACAGAAGACGGATATGAAGGTGTACACAACTAAATAAATAAACAGAAGCAATCCGATATCGCAAACCTCCGCCAAGGCGGAGTGTGTGGTAGATCTTACGGAGATATCTTGTAAATTTTGTGCAAGCATCGTACGCATTATTTATCGAGTTAGAAGCAAAAAAGTTAAAATTTCCAATATCCCGCGATGGTAGAGAATCCTTCAAAAAATTGCTGGAATCAGATGATGATCCGGATCAACACCAAAATGTAATTTATTCCTCCTTGTGTCATTCCCTACCCTTCCAGAATATTTTAGCAATATCCGTTCATAACTTTTTAAGTAATCCTGCAAACAGATAAACAAACCAACGCCGGCAAAAGCATAAACTCCTTGGCGGAGGTAATAAGTAAAAAGTAGTGAAGTGATCAACGAGGTACAGCCGGGATAGAAGGGAGGCCATACAGGAGGAAGATTAGGATATGAGGTTGCAAGGGGTGGGCAGGGAAAAGGAGAGGTGAGGGGAAAATACTTGTATTTATAAAGTCTCAGCTTAGTCTTAAGATTAATAAAACTACAGATGTAAATAACTAACTTTTTTTATTCACTCTCTTCATTCTGAAGTATCGGTATCTATTATCAGCAGGGGTGAAAATAAGAACATTAATTATCATTCTTAGACACAATTTGATCTAAAGAACAATTATAAACACTTCCCAACATTCCATCGGCTTCCCACACACCTGCCAGAATGGCCAGTAAATCCTCGATGTAAACTGGCCAGTGGTAACCTGGTGGTGTAGGAGAAAGGGTATTTCCGTGTCAGCAATGAATCACACTGCTGGCTTCTGTATCTTGTGTCTGTCCTCGGCTGCCTGTCTTGTTATACTTATTTAAGGATATGATCTTTGCTTCCAAAACTATATTTTACAGTACAACCATTTTTTGATTTTAACCCCTTCAAAATGGTGACTTCTTCGGCAACCTCAAGATGATGTAGTTGGATTTAAGGCAATAAATAAATAACATTAAAAATGAGTCCTCGTCGTGAAGGGTTTACGGCTCTAATCTGTATCAACCAAACATTGTACACCAATTGTCTTACTTTTTCTCCAAGTATTATATTTACGGTAACTCATCACCTTCAAAGCTACTGCTAGATCAAAGTCTCGAAAGTTCGTGAATGGCTGAAATCATAATCTGTCAATATTAAACTTAATGTTAATGTTACAATATTGCGTCATAAAAATATTAAAGTTCTAAGAAGACAAAACAAAACTATTTTTCATGATAATTCACTGCTACATATATCTGTTTATCGTAAATACTGGTTAACAGTATATATGATTACTTTCCAAGTAGCAATGTTAGGGGTAAGAGGTGGCCAAGACTCACATAAACGGCCTCAACAATGGACAGCAAAATCTGACTAGCCTAGTCGACCAAATGAGCTCCAGTTAATCCTGTGATGGCTGAATTCCCCTGACTGAACGAAATTGTTAAATGTAAAGGAAAAAAATTAATAATAATAATAATAATAATAATAATAATAATAATAATAATAATAATAATAAGCCCACGACTAGGACAGAAAAAGTTACTTAAGATACTTTTGCCAAACTTTTAAGTGCTGGGATTTCGCTCAACTGAACAGGTGTTAAGACGAATTGAATACCTAAACGCATCGCGGTGAAAGCGGTAAAGGTGAATGGCCACTACATCCACACACACACACACACACACACACACACACACACACACACACACACACACACACAAAATCATAGCTAACGGTGTCTTAGGAGGAAAATACAGCCACTGAATAGTACAGTAATTTGGGAAGAATTTATCTACACAAAGTGTAGTTTTGTATACTGTGAGGCTGCAACATTTTCGACCGGACCTGGACCCTCATTTGTTTACGTCTGAAGTGTTCAAGTCAGGAGGCATTGCCGCATTTTCATTATAACAGACACAGTTTCAGTGTGTTTATTTCTTCCACGTGATCAATTCGGCACAGTGGAATGATGCCAGGCACAACAGCTTTTACGTACTCACTCTCAGTCTTAAACAATAATGGTTACAAATGACAAAGAGGGTTTTTGCTTGTTAAGTCTATGTTGGTCACTCCCTCTCATTATCCCAGAATCAGATACTCGCGTTAACCTTTTGGTTGCACACGCCAGGTTTGTATTTTGTACCAGCTAACGTGTCTACTTTATTCAATTCTGACACATCACTGCAAAAAGGTTAAAAATTACCTTCAATACCGTGGTGGTTTTGAATAAAGTAATTTGCATTTTTATTCAGACAATTTTATTCCAATGAAGGACGTTCATGGCATACACAAGGTTAAAGGTGATCCTTCAAACAGGCACCTGAATTACAGAGGTGTGCTATATTAGTAACATTATTGTCTGATGACTTTACTCTGCACAAATAAAGCCATAGTAGTCAAAGGGTACATTTTAATCTGATTACCGCCTGACGAATACGTCAAACACAGGGTAATCCACGACTTACAAAGGGTTATAGCAGACCCTTCTTATCAGGCAGCTGGGTCAGGCCGGGGAATTTGTACATCATGGCTGGAAAGGCGGAGACAATGATGACTCTATTTAACCTCACCAGCTCGAAAAGTCCCTCCAAAGCTGAAGAAAATGGTAGTGATAGTATGAATATTTTTTAAAACACGTAAAGGTAGTGACGGTGTTAAGTCGGCTCACTGTCTTTGTTCACAGGCAGATATGCATGTTACAGCTGACCACTCTTATAACACAGCTGGATCCTGCCTGGGTGTGTGTACGTAATGGCGCGAGGAGTCAGGTGTGACGGGCTACTTACACCACAACAGCTTCCTACAGGTTGGCGTCCTGGGCTGCTGGTTCGGCTTTGTTAGTATTCCTCTACCAGCATACACTGACTCACACACCACTTCTATTGATAAGCATAATGATCTGTATGAACTTCAGAGGGTTAATATGAAAAATATTGGAGACAGTTGCTACGAAACACCAAGCAGACAGTTAGAAAAAGGGAGATGATTTGATAAATCAGCATACAGTGCCACAAATTATTTAACATGTAGTTGAGTGTCCCCCATACTATTAGAGACTGAGATAAACAGAGAGACAGACAGACAGACAGATAAACAGATGGATAGATACCTACATACATGCAGAGAGAGAGAGAGAGAGAGAGAAACCATCATCATATCAGTGAAGAGGTAGTTGTGTTCCGCCTCAGTCAACCTGCATTGTGATGAGCAGCCAGACACACCACCATTAACCCATGACAAACAACACAAACAAACCACTTAACCCTTTCAACACCACCATCCATTTTACATTTTTTATACCTGCTGCCACCAAGCGATTATACACACCTGGGGAGAGACTTTGCTGCCACCAAGCGATTATACACACCTGGGGAGAGACTTTGCTGCCACCAAGCGATTATACACACCTGGGGAGAGACTTTGCTGCCACCAAGCGATTATACACACCTGGGGAGAGACTTTGCTGCCACCAAGCGATTATACACACCTGGGGAGAGACTTTGCACACTGGAGTTGGTACAAAACAGTTAACCCTTTCACCCTGAGGACATACCTTTGATTCTACCACCAGATTTTTTTTTTTTTTTTTTTTTAAGTCCAGGAGAGACTTTTCCAACTGTACAGGGTAAAATGCAGGTGTCGTCCGTACATCACAGATGTTCCCTAAACTGATTACAATCGTCTGAAAGAAACAATTTAAAAAAACACGCCATGGTAGTGAAGTGATGCATCTGGTATCACTGGCACAACCAAAGAACCCCCTCCCCCCCTTCCTCAGTGCTATCGTAACCATCAGCAGCGTCAGCATCACCAGCATTACCAACATCACTTGTATCACCAGCATCACAAGTATCCTCGGCATCGCCATGAGTCATCAGAATTATCTCTATTATCGCTAACATTATTACAAATACCGGTAACATCATCACTAGTTTCGTCAACTTCACCATTCGTCATTAGTATGAGCTTTATTATCGTCAGCATCATCACACGTATCGTCACCATCGCCATGAGTCATCAGTATTATCTCTGTTCTCGTCAATATCGCAATGAGTCATCAGTTCCGTTATCATCTTTATTACGGTATCGTCAGTATAATCACCAATATCGGTAACATCATCACTACCGTCCGCTTCACCATTAGCCATCAATACTACCTCTCTTATCGTCCGTATCATCAGCATCACCATCATAGTCATCAATATTGCCTGTATTAACGCTACCATCAACGCCATCATCGTCAGTCAGGCCACGGTAAATACCCTCATCATTTTCACCGCCTTGCCCATCGCCTCGCTAACCAATCTGCACAAATTTGCATCCTTCATGTACCACCATCACAACTTACATTACATTATCACATCCTCTCATTTGTCTCCTCCTCTCTCAGTTTTATTTTCTTTTTATCTCCCATTCTTCCATTTATCTCCTCTTCTCCCCTTCCTCTCTCTCCTTCTCATGTTCTCTCTTTTTCTAATTTTTTCCTGTTACATTTTCTCTCCCTCATTTTGTCTCTTCCTCCAATTTTTTCTATACCACTTCTCTTCCACTCTTATTTTCCATCCTCTTTCCTCTCTCCCAGTTAATTATCTTGCTCTCCTTCTGCCTCAACCCTATAAATACATTGCCGTATTTACCACTTCAGTCAGGCTACCACCCGATGTAAATTTAAGTTAGGAAGGACCTCTGTATTAGTGAAGGGGTTAATGAAAGCTAAATTAAATATCTCCAAAAGGAAACGTCTCCCAGAGTTAAAAGAAACCACGTGAAGATAACAAGAATGAAATATCAAAGACGTCATGGTACTGGCAGGGTAAAGACTGGCAGGAGTTAGAGGAGTGCGTGCAGGGCGGGAGATAAGGCTGGCACAGACACCAAGGGCATCTACGGCCTTTGTGCTGAGTTGGTGACACGTGGAGGCAGGTGTGGTCTGCAGATCCTAAAGTAAACGCAGATTAAACACCTTCTGCTGTTGTGGTGGTTCTGTCACCCGCCGAGCAGCTGTAATCATAGTTGACTCTTGTGATCTGTACGACTCCTGGACATTTGATCCTAAGCATTACTATGACATCCATCTGCTTTATTGTGTCTTGCTATCACAGTGCAGGGAATTAGCCTCACTTTACTACACCAGTGGGTCGGTGGTATCAGTGACTCAGGTTTGAATTCCTATGGCAGTGATAATGGACAGAATTGGTGTTTGATTACAGGTATATATGTTTTAGGAGTTATACGAAATACCTGCCAATGCGTCAATGAGTACCTGCATTAATGCCATTACACTAGTACTGAATGATGTACACCTCTTTTTCTCAATAAATACATAAATACAGTTGAGAGAGAGAGAGAGAGAGAGAGAGAGAGAGAGAGAGAGAGAGAGAGAGAGAGAGAGAGAGAGAGAAATTTATGGTCTTACAAACGGCCCAGTGGTTCATATAATTCTGGGTTCATTTCCACACATCAACTTTCCCTGCTCCTTCATCCATCACACACCCATACCAGTCGCCTCTGATCCACCCAGTATCACCGTCCCATCCTTCCCTCCGTCCATGTTTGGCAGTATTAGCAGTCCACCTCTTTGCTAGGTTTATCTTTTCCTTCTTATTTCATCTACCTTTCCTTCCTTTCTTCTGTTCACATTCCCCTTCTGTTGAATTTCAGCCATCCGTTCCTCTCCTATCGCTTCTACTTTCATACATCTTTTCCTTCATTTTTTTTTTTTTCA
The DNA here is from genome assembly GCF_032717465.1 of Coenobita brevimanus. Lineage (NCBI taxonomy): Eukaryota > Metazoa > Arthropoda > Malacostraca > Decapoda > Coenobitidae > Coenobita > Coenobita brevimanus. The sequence goes on from NC_137059.1 coordinate 10,385,432, forward strand.
GTTCGTTCACCCTTTCTCATTCACCCATTTCTTTTCTCCTTTCTGCTCTCATTTCATCTACCTTTCATTTCATTCTCCCCGTCTTCTATTCGCTCTCCCATTCCCTTCTCATTCCACTCACCCACTTATTCATTTTACTTCCTTTCGGCTATTCACCTTCCCTTCCTCTTTCATTCACCTTTTCCTCCACTTTTTTTTTTTTTTTTTCCCTCCCACTGGCGTCTTTACTCCTCGTGCTAGTGGTCTCAGTGATGGATGGTGATGGAGGGGAAAGCTGAGAAAGGAAATGTGATTTGCATGAGACAAAGAACGAAATGGGAAGCAAGTTATCATAGAAAAGGTGCACGTCAATGGCTACCAGGGGGACAGGTGAGTCACAAGAAGGGTCATTGTGGGTCACTGCACGCCCTTACCTTACTTTACCTTACACACACACACACACACTCACACACACACAACCTCACTTCACAAACGATCCGACACATGACTCCACACATCTGACACACACACTTAATTACACATACCTCATGGTGTGTGTGGGGGGGGGGGGGGACAAAACGGCCAGGTACCCCAGGCAGACAAAGAAGGGGCGACTTCATCAAACCTGCACACCATCCCACCCACTCACCTTAGCATGCAGATGTGGGGCGCGATGAATGAGAGGGGCGGGGTACGGGGAAGGGGAGGGGTGGGGGACGGGGAAGAAAAAGGGGAGGGGGAGAGAAAGAGGGGCGGGAGAGAGAAGGGGAGAGGGTGGGGATGAGGATAAAAGTGAAGCCAAGGATGGAAAGGACAGAAAAATGGGAAGGTGAGGGAAAAAGAAAGCTTAAGAGGGAGAATGGAAAGAAAAAAGCTTAACCCCTTCGGTCCGAGGAAGTATTATAGCCCGAGAAAGTATTCTACATTTTATTCCTTTTATCTACAGATGCTTTTTTCCAGTTTCGGGGAGTCTACTGGTCGTGAAAGGGTTAAACTTTTGGTTGGCGATGAACACGTCCCTAAAATTACCTGTTTCTGAAGTCCAGGACCCGGAGTCATACCCACACATATGATCACTTCCCTGACTTAACTAAGATGTGTTTACGTGGGAAGGACAGGGACAGGAGCGCGCAGATTCTTCTAATGGTCCATAATTATAAACTCTCCTAATCTAAAGCTGTGTTTACGATCCCTCCTGCACAGGGTTGTCTTCACACGTACAGCTACTTATAACACTTCACAATCGTCAGAGTAAATATCAGGGTAGTGACAAAACGATCTGTGATGATAACTAGTTATGAACATTGGTTTACTGTAGAAACTGGTTAGAATCTTAAATAAATACCACCTCGTGTCTTGTCCTTCCAGCAGAAATAAATCCTTATGCTGCGAATTGATCAAGTTCGTCAATGAATCCTCTCTCTAGTCCCACTTTCAATTCTTCTCTTACAAAATCCTCGTTTCATCTGCACACCATCAACCCTCCTGCTCCTCCAACCATCCATCATACCCATGCCAGCCATCTTCCATCCGTATCATTAATCTCATCCTCCCATCTTCCTCTCTACCCACACTCACCCTCTCTGATTACTCCAATGCCTCATTTTTCCCTCATATTTTCCAAATCTTCCACTCTTCTTACCCCTCCCCATTTCTCTATCCCTGGCCTTCCTTCCCTTCCATACTACATCTTGCCTACAGTGTTTCTTTTCCTTCATCCCTTACTTTTCCTTTCTTTCTTAGCCGCCCCTCACCTTCCATTCCCCCGCCCTGCACCATATTCTATATTATCATTTTTTCTCTCATACCCTTTCCCTGCTATTAACCCCATCTGCCCAAGGACGTCACTTTTTTTTATTATTAATATTATTACCTTCAGAAGATTTTATTGAGTTTAGGAATGACTTTTGGAGACAGAAGGATCAGATGCAGCCTCCATTAACCTCTCAAAGACAAGGGATCTAAACTCAGTAATATTAACAGAAGCAATGACAAAATAATAAAGACGTCACCGCACTGAAGGAAATAACAGTAAAAACAATAAGAACAATCATAAATCATTTCTAATAAACAAAAAATCGAGACACTATCACCAGTCATCATCTCCCTAACAACACTCCCTTCCCTTCATACACACACACTCAAGAAGAAATATAATAATTGTAATAAAATAAAAAAATATACATACAGGTAACACGCAGTTATTTAAACATATTATGTCACCAACAGGCAACTGCTTCGCATCCCACAAAAGTCTCTGTCTCTCTGTCTCTCTGTCTCTCTCTCTCTCTCTCTCTCTCTCTCAAACAGTTTGCACCCATCAGCCAGTGTCAAACAAGCCACCAGACCGCCATGGTACCATTGTCAGGCACAATACAAACCAAGCAGCAGGATACATCATATAAGGTAACAAGCCGCACCCCAACTCAAACCATCATCAACACACCAACATACAACTTACCACCAATACCCACTCCTAACTGCGCTTTATGCAGGAAGGACGACGACACAAGAGCACAGAAGCTACGCCTGTGTCTTGTTCATCCTGCAGAAATAAATCTTGCCTTGGTGGTTCTTACAGTATTCATCACGTAACTATTTTTTTTTTAATTAAAGAAGGGCTAGAATTGGAGAGTGCACAAGCTTCCCATATCCCGTTGTTTTTCCTGCATAAATCTCAATTGCTATCATTTTCCCTTTGTAACTATGACCTGTGTTTAGTTACTCTCATTTTCCTCTTCTAACTATGATTTGTTTTGCAGGAGCTGCCCGTTCTTCTGGTAAAAATAAATTCTACCTGAGAGGAAAAATTATTGCACGTCTGTAAGTCTACGCCCTAACACAAAAGCAATCCTTCATCCCCCCTCCCCCCCTCACTTTTTCTCTCTCGGTATAAACAAAGGGACGAAAATGTATAACAAAGAGACGAAGAAGCCGAGTTAAGTGTCCTTAACCTCACTAATTTGGATCGTCTGGCACCTGACTGACTTACTTTGTCTACAAGATTTATTCTCTCTCTCTCTCTCTCTCTCTCTGCACTCCTATTCACACAATCCTAATCTAACTCGCTCATTCATTTTCATTATGCACTGTCCTCTGTCTGTCTGTCTGTCTCATGCACTCCTACACACATACTCCTCATCCAACTCACTCACTCACTTTCATTATGCACCATCAACCCTCCCTCTCTCTCAGGCCTCTCGTCATATTTGGTCACAGTCAAGTGGTGTTAAGTGAGGCAGTAAAAAGTGGTATGCAAAATATTATCACATTTATAAGTAGTAACACTTTATATGCGCCGCTTACTTAAATGGCAGAAAGAAAAATGTATAAAGCTGAAAGTTAATTTCTTCAGCCTTTTTAATTTCCTTTAATCTTGGTACCGACTGGCGATTTAAATCAGATCAGAGTAAAATTATCTCCCCTAACCCGTCTGATCCGAATAAAATCGTCTGGTGGCATCAAGAATAAAGTGAAAGCAGAACGTCTTTGTACTGATATTATGGCCAATGGTTGTAATGGAAATGTGAGTGTATGATATTATTCTTCAACTCCAGACTCATGACAACAACACATAAAATAAATCAATGAAAATGGTTACTCGGGCCACACTGGTTAATCCTTTCTGTCCGAGAATTCCTTAATACTGATAAGTTTCCTATGCCAATAAGAATACAGCTCTGCCACAAAACCAAACTAAACCTTTTCAGTCCGAGGAAGTCATTTTAGTTTTCTTCTTGATGCCACCAGACGATTTCAATTAGGTCATTAAAGCGTCGTATATAGTAAACGGACTAATGACGCCTACACGTAACCATTCATGTCTAAATCGTTTCTTCTTTAGTGAACTAAATCGTCTTGAGATGGCGGTAAGTAAACTGGACACGATCGTAGTGAAGACGTTACGGTGCAATACATAAAACAGGTGGCTACAGATGAGGTGGAACAAAGTGTGCTGTGCCAACAAGACTACGGTTCAACAACACAAATGAACCTAAGGAGACAGGAGGAAGACGTGTAAGTGCAGCCACCCACCTGATGTAAACACACGACCAACCTAATTCATCTCCACCCACCTACCACACCCACTCCACAACACACACCTAATCCATCTCCACCCACCTACCACACCCACTCCACAACACACATTTAATTTAGCTTTCTTCTGCCTTCCCTTTCAGCCACAGGACGTAAGTGTTTTTATATTATTGCTACCTTCAGACAATTCTGTCAATTCATGGGAAAGTTTTCGAGATGAAAGGTTTAGATGCAGCCTTCATTAAATCCTTCACTCCTTGGCGGCTCTGGTAGCGGCAAGAATAAATAATAAAAAGACGTCATCGTATTGAAGAGGTTGAGTGAAACGTGGGATGAAGGTGAGGAATGGGAGTAAAAAGATAAATACCGATAAATGACTGGAGAACTTAAGAAACCACACACCGCTGAAAAAAACCGTCTGGGGGGATAAATGACGGTATAAACACGGCCAGCATGGTACTGGGTTGTGGGAGTTTGTTGCCGAGTCTTTTACTGTGGAAGGTCATACGGAAGCTGCATGAAATTATATGAAAATAACAAGAAACTCTAACATGGTGATGGCAGTGAAGGTGTTGATGTAGGCAGTGACGCCCCGACCTTCCCCTCCACAAGGACGCCACTCTGATCTTTGTAAACACTGAAGGCATCATAAAGCTGGATAGCGGTAAACAACACTGGCCTCGTAAGTCATCCTCTGCCGTCACCAAACTGATAACTTGCTCGTGTCCGGCTCTTGGTCACTATCTATCCATCTATCTATCTATCGCCTGACATCGCACCCTGTGAGCGGTTCATATGGCCTTCGGAAAAGAACCTCCAGCCGTCATCCCTATACCCAGAATTCATTGATACATGAAAAATTCATTTACTCCTTAAGTCCACGATGGTTACCTAAATTGTGTGTGGAGTTGGCCAGGTAAAATAATAATAATAATAATAATAATAAATAATAATAATAAATAACAATAATAATAATAATAATAAATAATAATAATAAATAACAATAATAATAATAATAATAATAAAAATAATAATAATGTGCATTCAGTACTGCCATGCAATACAAAGTCTCCTACCGGATGATAACCATACATATATAACTGACCTTGGGAGTTAGATGGCTGGTTGTTGCACGCGACACACCGTCATGGTATGGGGAACAGTTGCGTGAATTTATATCAATATCCGTCCATGCATGTGGAAGTTACAGAGCGGACACTAATGTGTGCGACTTTGACCTCGGGAGTAGATGGCTAGATGTTGCGCGCGACACACCGTCATGGTATGGGGAACAATTGTGTAAGGTTATATCAAAATCTGTCCATACATGAGGAAGTTACTGAGCGGACACGAAATTGCAGATGGATTGACGTACTGAAGGAACCGCGCACACCTATTGGCTAGTCCCCTACCAGACTGATAATAATAATAATAAAAAAGAAAAACAGTAATAATAATGACACCATCATCATCATCATACACAATGTTGTTGGAAGGAATAATTTTACTGGGCAAAAGGAGGATAATTTTCCTTTTCGTCTTTCTCGTCTGAGTCATAATAATTACCCTCATATCCCACTACAAATAAACGGTTCTTTTTATCTGATTACCTTGATCCACATTCACGAGGTATAAACAGGAAAACTCATCTTCGTCAGCGTCTCCCGTCACTGTGGTAATAATGTGCCGTTGTGTCTGATACCTCACCTGACCTACATCCTGTGTGTATATTAACAGGAAGGTGTTATTAGGCCAGCTCACCACCCCATCATCACAGTACGTCATTCTTATCAACACCCTCGCTACTTGTCTTTTACAATATGTCTTTTCTTTCCAGTAAACTATGTGTGCTTATCAGTGCATTAATCTTTGTGTCTCTCGGATTTCCCGCAACACTGCTGGTCTGTTTCACTCATTCAATAAAACAATGGAGCCACTCCCTCCTACTTCCTCTCTCACTACGGCCAACAACGCCTCTTTCACTGAGACTCTCTCCCACTTGTAGCAAGTGTAACATAATGCAATCGTTTGTCGTTACATAATTGTTACACTTGCTACAATTATGTAACTAGAAACAATATGTAACAATTATGTAGCATTAACAAGATGTAACTTTTATGTAACTTTAACTACAATTATAAGGCCAACAGAATTATGTAACAGTTGCATTAACAAAATGTAACTACAGTTGTACGGCCAACACAATTATAAATTACTCCAATATTCCAACGCCACCATTCTCTCTCTCTCCATTTACAGTACTTCTTATCTCTTTTCTGTCTCAATCATCCATTTTTTTTTTTTCCTTCCTCTGTCTCCCCCACTTAAATTCCCATATCCCTCTCCCTTTCTTCTTCTTCATCCCTTTCTTTTCACACTCTATCACCCTCTATTTCTTCCTGCATATATAACACTTTCTCTCTGGCCTTCCTCTCACTCTTCTCTCTATCACCTCTACCTTTCTTCCCCCTTTATGATCATTTCCATAAATTCCCCATCTTACTCCAACATTCTTCCTATCTTTTACCCCCTTTTCTAACCCATTTTCCACTTCACTCTTTCCTTTCTCCCTCCATCAATCACCTTCCCATTTTCCCCTCCCTCTATCACCCCCCCTTCTTCTTCCCTCGATCACTTTCCTTCTATTTCTTCCTCCTCTGTCACCCTCCCTCTCTTCCTACTTTTGTTATCCTCCTCCCTTCCTCTCTCTACCTACTTCCCTTTCTTCCTCCCTCTATCACTCTTTTCTTTCCTTCCTTTACCACTCTCTTTCTTCCTTCCTCTACAACTCCTCCTTTCTTCCTCCCTATATCACCCTCTCTTTCTCTCCCTTCTCACCTTTCCTTCCTTTTCCTTGCCACCCTCTATTTTTTTTCCCATTTCATCCCTCAGTCTCTTTCTCCCCACGACTTCCTGTCCTCATTTCCTTCACGCTCCCTACCTTTCTCTCTCTCCTCCTTTCCCTCCTACACCCACCCTTCCTCATCCAGCGTGTTTGCTGGCCTGTGGTACTCACGCTAAGGCCACGCTTTGTTCTCATCGCGTACACTTGCTGCTGCCCTACATTTGGCCTGGAGGGTCAGCGGGTCACACCAGAGTGACCAGAACACTCACACGCACCTTACCTCCTTGCCATGGCAGGCTTCGTAGTAATTATTCGTTTTGCATGTTACAAATTAATAGTCTATTGTACAGTATGCAAAGGGGAATGGAAGAAAGGGTGGAAGTAAAGTGGGAAGGAAGAATGGGTGGAAATAAAGAAGGAAGGAAGGGTGGAGGTAAAGAAGAATGGAAGAACGGGTGGAAGTAAAGAAGGAAGGAAGAAAGGGTGGAGGTAAAGAGGGAAGGAAGAAAGAGTGGAGGTAAAGAGGGAAGGAAGAAAGGGTGGAGACAAAGTGGAATGGAATAAAGAGTACAGGTAAACAGGGATGAATGGAGGCTTTGTGTGGCCCCAGGTGTCAACATCCACAGGGCGGGGTGTCGGGTGAGGTAGGGGGTGGAGAGGGAAGGTGAAGGAGGGTGGAAAAGGGAGGAAGGGAGTTGAGTAAGGGGTGTTGACGGAGGTAAGGAGGGTCACTGAGGAGAGGTGATGGAGAAGGAAGGTGTGGGAGAGATGGTGGTGCAGAATAAATACCATAGAGAGAGAGAGAGGGAGAGAGAGAGAAAGAGAGAAAGAGAGAGAGAGAGAGAGAGAGAGAGAGAGTGTGTGTGTGTGTGTGTGTGTGTGTGTGTGTGTGTGTGTGTGTGTGTGTGTGTGTGTGTGTGTAAGTGTAAGAGAAGGAAGTATGGCAACCTTACACGTCCTTCAATTTCGCAAAATAGCGTGACTGGTAGGCTATATTAATGTCCCTTTTCATCTCTCTCTCTCTCTCTCTCATACACAAACACACAAGTCAAGGCTCCAAGGCAAACCCACTCGACACACACAAACAAATTCTCGCACTTCACAATTTCCTCTTCACACACCATGACCTTAAACCCCTTCAATACGACGACGTCTTTTTGTAGTTTATTCCTTCTACTGCCAGACGATCTTTTACAGCTTAAGTGAATCCAGGTAGAGGTGTGTGTGTGTGTGGGAGGGGGGAGGCGGGGGGAGTCAATTTATCCACTCCAAAAGCTACAACACTCGGTAATTTCTCGTACTGAATGTAATCACCGTAATTCATATAAATCTATCGCTATATTTTTGACATACAAAAAAGTTTGTAACAAACAGCTCAGGCGTCCGGTAAATGGTTACTTGACTGGACTTTTGTGCAGAATAAATTATTCAAGGCATTCTGTTTCAGGTATGTTATGCGTGACAATTCTTGTTATATTTTAATTATATATTTTTCGTATTATCGTTTACAAAGGTGTGGTGGACTAGGGTATGGGAGCTGATGAATCTTAACCATTAACAGCATCGTGCAGTATATTTAAATAATGAAAGCAAGTCATCAAAGTTCCTCTATGTTCGTTGGATACATGTATATATTCATATCCTGGGGGGGGAGGGGGATATGTAGGCATACACGTTCATCATGCGGCTGATCAATAACACAGAAATGACCGATCTGTCTTGTGCATGATACAGTGCTAAGGATAACCGAGTTTTGTGATCGTGATTTTTTTTTTTTCGGTTATTCTGAGGTAGTAGAGGGATTTAAAGGGGGAAAAGCTGCCAAAGGAGTCACGCAAGTTGTACCTGGGAGGCCAGTGACAAATTTCGTTTACACTGATTTGTTAAGTTTGAGATATCTCGTAAAAGCACAAAGAAACCAAGGTAAAAAAAAAAAAAAAGTCTACAGTGATTTGTTAAAGTTTGAGACATCTTGTAAAAGCACAAAGAAACCAAGGTAAAAAAAAAAAAAAAAAAAAAGACTTGTAGTCGCCAGCAACATCAAGTAATGTGACCAATTGTAACAAATCCCAATTAAAGATTTCCACGCGGGTGTCAGCGTGAAACAACGGCCACGCCAATGCCGACCTAACCATGATCTAAACACCACAATCTGACCATCACACGCCTCGGCAAACAAACTACAAATACAAAAGACCGTAAAAGTGCAGAGCGACGTAGCGGCGGAGATGAGGCAAGAGAGGTGGTGGTGGTGGGTGTGGACGCGGCCAGGATGTTGAAGGCCTGAAAAGGGAGGAAAAGGTTTGGGACGTGCCGGAGACACTGACCGTAAAGAGTATTGGAAAAAAAAAAAAAAAAAAAAAAAGTCTTTCAGTTGATGGTGACTTTTCTTCGTGTCCACCTCCCTCTCCCCCTCCACCCTTCAGCCTTCCTTTCCCCCCTCCACCCTTTAGCCATTACACACACTTATCAAACGCCCACACCAGTTACACCCCTTATTTTTACCTCTTTCGCCCAATAGCGCCACTTGTATTTCATTCCTGCTACCATCAGACGATTCATTCAACTTACATAAGCATACATACGGTCATGGTATTCTTGCTACTACCATACGAATAGTTCAGCCTAAAATAGCATCTGTAGTACTAAAGTGAATGTGTTGATGAAGGCTGTATCTAATTCTCTGTATTTTTTTCTTGTTACTTCCACACCATCACTCAGCTTACAAGAGCATCGTAGCTGTGGTGTTAATGTACTGTACGTTGTATCTATCTCCTTGGCTTGTCTTCTTGCAACTGATAAAAGATTCGGTCAGGTTACAATAGCATCCAAATACAGTAGTAAAGGACTTAATAAAGGATGCATCTGACTACTTCAGTTCGAATCATCTCCTATAGGCTGAGGAGAATCATCTGGATATGAAAAAAAAATCGTGGCCTTAATAGGGTAAATGTCATGTTTTCCCCTAGAGTTTATTTGCAAGGTTCAACACACACTCCTGGTATCCCTCTCCACACTGCATGGACAAAAACACCGATGGGTGAGTAATTACATAACATTCTCTCTCTCTCTCTCTCTCTCTCTCTCTCTCTCTCTCTCTCTCTCACACACACACACACACACACACACACACAATTTCTTTCCATGGGTTTACATTCAGTGCTGGTGGTATAATACACAGGCCATCCAAGGGTGCCACACACTGTAAACTTCCATTATTACACAACACAGGACCAGGATTTCTGACTTTACGGCCACACCGACACACCACTGCCTTTGTGCAGAACGGGTCGTATTCTCCTTGGTTTTGATTTCGTAACATGCCTTCCCCACCGATTTATTTCATGCATTACACATATGTATCATCCTGCTGTATATTTCTGATGCAAGCTACGTCAAAACTAACTCTTAGATTCGCTGAAAGGAATCCTAGCAATGTGATTTAAAAAATGAGTAACCGTTTCTCTACTACTAATACACGTAGGAATGTTATTTATTCGCAGGCTAAAACCTGGCGATTTTATTCAGTCGAGAAAAATCCCCGCCGTCCAAAGGTTAAAGATAAGTAGTATATAGCAGACTAGAGAAATTCGATGTAATACGCAACTAAAGTCGCTAAAGAATGTGGTAGTAAATGTTGTTTGGCAAGAATACGACTCAGCGTCACCGTAAATCACAGGTAACCGCCTCACGGTGACGCAATACACACACAAAACTTGGAGGTCTCAGGCAGGTATGTTACCAAATTGTAATCTGTTTCGCCACGTCTTTCTTTTCGAGACAGGCTAGGTTAGGTTACGTTGATTTAGCCAATTAAGTTAGGCTGAGTTAGCTTAAAGGAGATCAGATTAAATGAGGTTAGGTTAGTCTGTTAGGGTTGAAGGTAAAATAAGAGCGATCATACTGGAAAGACACAACTTAGCAATCCTGACATGGTTTACAGCACGGGTAGTATGCCTCAGGAAAAGGAAGGAAGGCAAGGGATATCACTGTGGCTACGAATTACGTGTTCTCCATTTCATTTCGGCTAACCTCAGACAGTTTTACCACGATGAAGACAAATTTACCCCAATAATAATGTTAAAAATAATAACGATTACCATCCTGACTAAGAATTAACAACTTTCTTCATCAATTAAGTGAACGACGGACGATTTCTTCCAGTTCAAATCGTCACCTCAAAATGGTGATCTACTTCACACCCATGATATTTTTTGAGGTATGTTTTATCCAATATTACACTATTTCATTCAGTTTAAGAAGCGCCTCTAGGAGTGAAGGAGTTAATGAAGGATATATCTAAAAGCTGGGGTCGCAAGGCCTCACTAGGGTTCAAGAAAATCGTCGTGAAACAGAATGAACTAAAATAGAAATCAACCAAACAGAAGGGATGTTAAGTTTCACAATGTATTTTAAAGGGTGGGGCGACACACACACACACACACACACACACACACACACACACACACAAGCAATAATTACTTTGCGTAAGGGAGGATGCTCACGACTCCACAGCAATAAAACAGGAAACAAAGAGAAACCATGAGACTTAATGCTGTGAAATTACCTAACCAATCACTGCAGAACTAAAAGTTACTGAGAGAGAGAGAGAGAGAGAGAGAGAGAGAGAAATTATTTTACCTGGTTTTCTTCACATGCCATTACCTTCGCTTCAGATGATTCCGTAACACACACTTACCTGGAAAGACAAGAGAAGCTACTGAATACCTTAATAATATAGCGAGATTTAATGGTGTATACAAATGAATTTATATGTAGACATTTTATACATATTAAAGAGACGATGTAATATACACAGTACATCCATTTCTTACCCTTCCAACACTTGCAATCTCTCATAAACCCAACAAAATCGTCCACCGGTAACAAGAATAAAATTAACGATATCATCATACTGAAAGGATTAAAACAGAGACTGAATGAGGACTGATGCTGAATGGGGCTTGAGCGCTGGCAAAAATAAATAAATAATAATAATATCAATCATAACAAAAGCGTGCATGAAAAGAGTGGACCGTGAATGGGATGAGAGGAAGACTGAAGACGCAGCACCAAGAGACAGACAAAGAGCGTGGGGAAAAAAGGGCAAACAAGACAAACGTAGTATGTAAAAGAATGGGAAAATACAAAAAAGAAAAGACCATGGAATGAAGGAAAAACGAAAAACAACCTGGAAAAACAGGTAGAAAACAAATAAAATGGAAATGACGCACACAAAAACACAGCACAGAATAACAGTAAGAGATAAACTGCATGGAAATACGAGGGACGAGACAAAAATGGCATGGAAACTGTCAATGAATAGAGAGACCTATGAATGGAAAGAGGTAGTACGAGGATACACACACACACACACACACACACACACACACACACACACACACACAGAATCAGCTCGAGGCAAAACAGCAATGCTAGGGTGGCGGTGGTGATGGTCGGGGGTTCAAAGCAAGAGTGACACAGGTACAGTTGCCAGAAGCTGCAGTGGATCAGAAGGCCAGCAGGGACATGTAATACATGCAGGCAGAGATGGGTGCTGTCTAACAGGCTGCCAGCCTTGTCATTCTGGTCTGATAGAAATATCCGTAAAGTGATCACCGTATACTGTATACAGCTGGATGTCGTATGAATGCCCGATATAAATGTCCACAGAACAACCAGAAATACTAGACCGAGGAAAGTTGGAAGTAAGGTAAATATCTGAAATGCAATTATCTTCTTGTCTAGAGTACGCAGTATTACCCACAATAATCAGTAACTCCAGAATGATAAGCGTTGGATCGTAACGGTTAGATAAAATGATAGAGCACCGACCAACATAAGAGAGAGTATATACGAGGATGAAGCCTGTCTATACACATGCACAGGTCCCTCTAACTCAAAACAGGAAGTATCTATTAATAAACATCCATACAGCGACCAGGCACACTTGAGTCGGTTCACGGGGATCGTGCCTAAATATTGTATTTACCTACATAACATCAAATATAGTGGTGGCTGGTTGGTGCCTACATATATGCACAGGTTGCTCTAACACAACACAGTCGCAGAACAGGGGGTATAGAGGTGGCTGGTTGGTGCCTACATACGCGCACAGGTTAGTCTAACTCACAACAAGAACTATCTATTATAAACAGAGCATTTAGCTACACTAGAGCAAGTATAGAGGTGGCTGGTTGGTGCCTACGTACACAGATTGGTTTAACTTACAACAGGAAGCATCTATTACGGTATAAACATCCACAGAGCATTTAGCTACACCAGAAGTATAAAGGTCGTTGATTGGTGTCTGCATATACGCATAGGTTGGTCTAACAAACAACAGGAAGCAGCAACAATGGTACCGCTAAGCCAACACCCAGACGGGGCAGAGTTGGTCACCCATCCCACTGATGACACTTACGGTACCGTCTGCATTTATGACATACCACCAGGACCTTGCCATATTTACCTCTTATTTACGCTGCGGCAAGAACCAGCCGGTCTCTCTCTCTCTCTCTCTCTCTCCCCCCCCATGAGAAAATGAGGCACTCTAATGGAATAAGTGTGATGGAACTTTGAGGATGAATGCAGTTCTGAGAGTGAAAGTGTCAAGGGAGGTAAGTCTTAAGTGTAAGGGATTAGTGAGTGTGAGGGATGAGTGTAAAGGAGAATAAGTGTGAGGGAGCGCGAGTAACAATCAGAATGTATGGAGACAGTGAGCGAATGTGAGGGGGAGAGAGCGGAAGGTGTGTGTGTGTGTGTGTGTGTGTGTGTGTGTGTGTGTGTGTGTGTGTGTGTGTGTGTGTGTGTGTGTGTGTGTGTGTGTGTGTGTGTGTGTGTGTGTGTGTGTGTGTGTGTGTGTGTGTGTGTGTGTGTGTGTGTGTGTGTGTGTGTGTGTGAGACCATCGCCTCCCTGTCACGCTGCCTATGTCCCCGTTCACCAATGGTGTTTGACCCACATTAAAGTACCGTCGGACACAAAAGTTCCCCTAATAGTTCACCTAATCTATGTCACCTTCTGCTGCCAAATAACCCTAAAGAGAGAGGGACTTGGTGTGGTTTTCTGCTCACAGATAATTCTCTGCTATGACGCATCAGGGAGACAAGTGACGGCCATGACATAAGCGTGAAGTAGATGCAGTCGAACAGCAGGAGAACATTTGTCCCCACCTCTATACGCACGCCGCTCGGTGTGTGTGTGTGTGTGTGTGTGTGTGTGTGTGTGTGTGTGTGTGTGTGTGTGTGTGTGTGTGTGTGTGTGCGCGCGCGCGCGCCTGCCTGCACAACACTTCCACCTCTCGTGTTGCATGACGCTCGGACAAAAGGACTTTTCCCTTGATTCGGGGGAAAAGTGTCATAGATATTTCCATGTTAACAAACTGACACAAAAAACAACCGTAACCTGGGTGCTGTTGACACACGGCTGTGAATACTGTATATGGATACGATGATAAGAATTAATAATAATAATAATAATAATAATAATAATAAATGGCATCATCATCACCACCACCACCACAAAAAAAAAAAAAAAAAAAAAAAAAAAAAAAAAAACTAGTGACCGGGCAACTTTACTGAACAAGGCGGCTGTGAATTACGATGTTGTAATATGAGCACACACACACACACACACACACACACACACACACACACACACACAGCAATAAAGAAATTGCTTTAAGATCGGGGAGTCAAGGTTTATTAATCCACCACTTCTACTCTTATTTTCCTGAACCAATTAATGATGTGGTACTTAGAAGGAAGGTTTCGTGTGTTTCTCTGCTCCCAGATGTTCCCCCTGGTACCATAGGCCAAGAGGAAAGTAACAAACATGTCCAGTGTGTTAATCAGACGCAGTGGAGTAGACCTGTACCATATGGCTGTAACCATCAGGACGCTGCGATACAAAGTTGGTGCAGTTACCCAGGCAGCAGGAATTTTATGAATGATCCCCGCAAGTTTTTACGGCGGGTCTGTCCCTTTATTAAGGCAAGCCGGGTCGTCCAAGACAGCCAGTTAGTTCCCTGGTGAGGGAGGCACAGTCACTGACCCCCGCCTGTGTGGGAAGTGACTCAGGCTGTTGACATGAACCAAACACACCAAGCTTCTCTACTCTCATGCACCAGGAAGATATTACTTAGTTTTTTAAAAGTAAAGAACGAACCCAAGGATTAGGTCCTGCACATAATTCTTTCCTATGATAAGAACAATAATAAAACACTTGAAGATTCAATCACTTGTAAATGCCTGGACATAATATAAAAGACTATAGATCACTGGCAGCGGGAAAGACACACTGAGGGAAAATGTATACATGACACGCTGAGTTCCGGTTAGCTCCTCCATTAGGGGGCTGGACATACTGTAAACAGGAGTGAGTGTGTATGACTAGACGGGTAAAAATGCAAGCGCAGGTCAAAAGAACTGCGATCAGAATAGTATTGATGATGATGATGATGATGATGATGATGATAGAGAGAGAGAGAGAGAGAGAGAGAGAGAGATGGTCATCGTCCCTGCCAGTCATCACTCATCCACGTCACTGCAAGGTCGCCTACGGCCCCCCCCCCCCCATCCTCACTCTCACGCCTTCTGCATACTCACCATCACCCTCAACGTCCCACCTTCCTCCGGGCAGGGACGGGTGACCCTCCCCCCTCTCTCTCTCTCTCTCTCTCCCCACTAACCCGTCTCGTCAACTTTCAGTCCTTCCGTGTGTGCACAGTACACCAACGACATCCTTCCCCTGATGAAGAAAGTTAATTTTATCGCTGCAAAGTACGAAATTAAAGACAACAATTTCCATTTGTCAAAACACACGTTGAACCTGTACTTTTTCCTATTCGTGTCGTAAATGCTACAATTACCATGAAGTTTTTACTTTTAACACATCACAAAAACCTGCTGAGAGAGAGAGAGAGAGAGCACTTTTTATATGATAAAAACTTTACGGTGTCCCTTTTCCATCTTGTAAGAAGTATAATTCAAAAGAAAGCACTGAAAATACCTTGACTGATGCCACCCTACAGTGGTGGTAAAGAGAATCCGTCATACTGTAGATCCTTCACTTTATCTTGGACAAGATTTTCGTCCTTTTGCAGCATATTATCCAAAACTCTGAGGCAGATTAAGACAATACTTGACTACCATAATTCTCCTGTTATTATTATTATTATTTTTTTTTGTCACAGCTTAGCATTTTAGATTAAGAGATCGCAACATTAGGCTAAACTAAAGTAGACTGAATATACTACATCTACTCCCTCTCAAACTCCCCCCCCCCCTTCCATTATCTACCTCTGTGCAAACTCCAGTAATTCGTACCTTGTGCTTCTGGACCAGGTCGGCCCCCGTGGCCTAAACCCCCGCCCCAGCACGTCGGTAAGGCATTATGTACACTGTGCAGGACAATTAGCTGACGTCACAGGAAGGAGTAGCTGCCTGGGTGCGTGTCACTGTGCTGCTGCTGCTGCTGCTGCTGATGATGATGATGATGCTGACACCCAAAACGAACACTGTATCCCCGACTTGAAGCTACCGGCAGGAGTGAGGTCATCTATGATCAGTCTGCCCCCCCTCCTCCTCCCCTTCCATTCATCCATCCATCATCTAATCCTATATTGCCCCATGAGGAGCGTAGGAGCCCGGGGCTAGGCAGTTTGTCCCGACATTTAAGATGAGAGTGACCAGCCTCACTCATCCCTGAGTGGCATTACATGAGCAATCAACCCCAACCACCCCTTGGATATAAACCTTCACCGGCTCCATCCGATTGGAGCACAATAATTACCCATTAAACCACCAGGCGCCAAAATTTGGTTACATGGTTACCACCCAGCGTAGTAAATGGTTTCCTGGTGCACAGGAAACCATTTGGCTTGTCACTCAGTGTACAGTAGAGTCACCCACAGGCTGAAGGAAGTGGAAAGAATGAAGGAAAGAAAGACAGAAGAGGGAGTGTAAAGTCACCCGTAGGCAGAAGGAGAGGGAAAGAATGAAGGAAAGAAAGACAGAAGAGAATGGAAGAAAAGAAGGATGGAGAGGAAGGGAAGACACCAGAGAGCAGCACTACATCGAGTGAGTGGATGGTGAGCGCCCCCACCTACCACAACACCCAAATTAAATACAATATATGTGTTTAACATCACGTAAAGAATCGCAAACATGGCTAGGTGTCGTGGGGAAATCTGAAGCTGACTAAGGCCTTCCTGGTAATGGTTCTATTACTGCTTTCGCGTGCTTGCAGTCATCATCGACAGAGGCGATGGAAGTGGAAAAAAGGGGTGAAGGTTACACTGCTTAGCATCTTGACATAAAAACCAGCGACTGTGGAAGTGGTCGCTCTGTGAGAATAGAGGAACATGCAGGGGACCTCTTATCTCAGAGAGAAGATGCTGAAGGAATACATGTGTGGGGCGGACCATAAACTCATCACTTAGATAAGTATATTAATTAAACTGCCCGGTGGGTAGGAATATAAAGTAGAAGAACATGTCTGACTGAAACGATTTGTGAGGTATGTTTCTAACCCTTAAATGCGAGGATCTTTCCATGGCTGACTGAAATCGTCTTTGTGGCAGCCGGAATAAAATAATAAAGACGTTCTCTGCATCGGTTGGGAGTGTGGAATAGGACTGTTGTTCATCAGGGTGCTGGGTGTGTCAGGGTGTGTAGTTGGGGTTTTATGCACGTCAGAAATATGAAGTGTGTATGGGTTTGGAATGGAAGTGCTGCATCTGTGTCAAGGTTTAGGGTGGGAGTGCTGTATGTGTCCGTGCGTGGTGCAGGGATGATGTGTGTCAGGGTGTGGTGTGGGAAGGTTGCTTGTATCAGGGTGAGGTGTGAGAGTGCTGTGTGTATCAGGGTGTGGTGTGGGAAGGTTGCTTGTATCAAGGTGTGGTGTGGGAGTGCTGTGTGTATCAGGGTGTGGTGTGGGAGTGCTGTGTTTATCAGGGTGTGATGTGGGAGTGCTGTGTGTATCAGGGTGTAGTGTGGGAGTGCTGTGTGTATCAGGGTGTGGTGTGGGAGTGCTGTGTGTATCAGGGTGTCGTGTGTGTGCTGTGTGTATCAGGGTGCGGTGTGGGAGTGCTATGTGTATCAGGGGGAGGTGTGGGAGTGCTGTGTGTATCAGGGTGCGATGTGGGAGTGCTGTGTGTATCAGGGTGCGGTGTGGGAGTGCTATGTGTATCAGGGGGAGGTGTGGGAGTGCTATGTGTATCAGGGTGTGATGTGGGAGTGCTGTGTGTATCAGGGTGTGGTGTGGGACTGGTGTGTATCAGTGTGTGGTGTAGGAAGATTGCGTGTATTAGGGTGTGGTGTGAGAGTGCTGTGTGTATCAGGGTGTGGTGTGGGAATGCTGTGTGTATCAAGGTGTGGTGTGGGAGTGCTGAGTGTATCAGGGTGTGGTGTGGGAGTGCTGTGTGTATCAGGGTGTGGTGTGGGAGTGCTGTGTGTATCAGGGTGAGGTGTGGGAGTGCTGTGTGTATCAGGGTGCGGTGTGGGAGTGCTGTGTGTATCAGGGTGCGGTGTGGGAGTGCTGTGTGTATCAGGGTGTGGTGTGGGAGTGCTGTGTGTATCAGGGTAAGGTGTGGGAGTGCTGTGTGTATCAGGGTGTGATGTGGGAGTGCTGTAAGTGTCCGCGTGTGGTGTAGGGGTGATGCGTGTGTCAGGGAGTGGTGTGGGAAAGTTGCGTGTATCAGAGTGTGGTGTGGGACGGTTGCTTGTATCAGGGTGTAATGTAGGACTGGTGTGTATCAGAGTGTGGTGTGGGAAGATTGCGTGTATCAGGGCGTGGTGTGAGAGTGCTGTGTGTGCCAAGGTGTGGTGTGTGAGTGCTGTGTGTGACAAGTGTGGGATGGGGGTGTGTCAAGGCGCAGGGAGTGTAATGCATTCATGCTGTGCAGTAAGCTGGCAGCAAGTCATGTTCACATACACACACTGACAGTCACACCCACCCATATCCCCCCCCCCTCTCTCTCTCTCACACACACACACACACTTACACACACGAAAAACAGTACAACCACAACTGCCGCATAAACCCACCCATATATGAGCATATATGAGAATACAAGATATGAGAAAGTTATATCCCTCTACCATTAGGAAAATACTCTGCTATTACGGTTTTAGTACTTGGATTGTATTTATAAACTGTTTTAAGCTTAAGTTGTGTGTATGACTGACTGTATACTTTGATCGTTAATCGTATAGCTGCCAAACACTCCACACTAAATTATGAGTTTATATTAACATCTTTATTCTGATGAAGTATTTTCATTATGTTCTACCGATCTCCAGACGATTTTATTCAGCTTAGGAGAGACCTTTCGTACAGAAGGGGTAATAGAGGGCCACGTATGAATTCTCTCTAGTTTTAAAAGCATCTTCTAAACTAGCTATAATAATCTGGTGGCAGCAATAGCAGATTGTGAGATACGTTATCGGAGACATGTGGATAGGGTAAAAAAAAAAAAAAGAAAAGAAAAAAAAGAAACGCAACGATTTATGATAACAGTCCACTCTTATGGCGACTTGTTTATCCCGTAAATTGCTTTAAGATCATATATACATAATTTCTCCCGATCACTACTAGGTTATTAAATCTGTACCCAGGAAATGAAGGATGGCGTCCATGTTAAAGCTGTCTTCCGTATACGGTTCCTTATTGGGGTGAACAAACACAACAAAGTGGTTCAGCGATAAGATGGAATGAAGCGTAGCAAGCAGGACATGACAGTGGCACGGACCAGGACGAGGAGCTTCAATGAATATTACGGTGGATGTGGATAAATGAATGAATGAGGTGACGAGAAGGAACAAAAAGGGTGAATGAAAGAATGAATGAATGAATGACGTGACGACAGAGAGAAAAGACGATGAATGAAAGAATGAATGACGTGATGACAGGGAGCAAAGAGAGTGAATGAATGAATGGAGTGATGGCAGGGAGCAGAGAGTGAATGAATGAATAAAACTACCAAGAAGGCTTATGTTAGATGTATATCTACACCACGAGGGTCATTAAGGCTGACAGTCAATGTTTGCTAAGTCCCAATCTTCCCCAAGAACACGACCTGCAATAGTCCATGCTCGTCCATGTCCCCAGTTATACCGGTGGGTGAACAGGGGCAAGGGAGCAAAAAAAAACTGCGTCCAACAGTTTGACAAACCCCAGAACCGAACTTGGGTTTTTTCTGTTTGCCAGATACATTTGCCTACCAATGCACAGATAACTAACCCGATGAAGATGGCCACAGAAGGAGAAAGGAAGAGGGGAAACAATAAGAAGGAGAGAGGCAAGAACTACGAATTAGAATGGAGAATAAGAAAATGTTGATAGTAATGTGGGGGGGGGGGAAGGGTTGCAGAATGAATGCAGAGAAGACAAAAGAGACAGAGAAGAAGGGATTACGAACACAAAGATTTCAGGATAAGGAATCAAGAAGGCAAACATTAGGGATAAGAGGATGATAGGGCTGAAGACGAATGGAGGGACAAGAGGAGGCTGAAGAAAGGAAAGGTGAGGCTGGAGAAAGATAATGGAAGTGTGAAGCTACGAGGGCGGGGCTTATACAGTACACAATGCAAATAGCCTACTGACCCAAGAACGAGAGAGAGAGAGAGAGAGAGAGAGAGAGGTGAAAGGAAGTCTGGATGACGAAAGGACAGGTAGTATAAAGAAAGAGGGGGTGGGGGAGACTTTCTTAGCTTTGGAAAGGCAGGAAGGTATTTTCAACAACCCTTTCACTACGGCAACTAAATACATTTTGGGATTGCTACCATCCAAACGTTTTTCTTTAGCTCTGGAGAGATTCCCACTCTCTCACTGTAAGTGGTTAAGGTTGAATGAAGAAGGAACACAACAAGATTATAAGAAAAATTTGACAGGTGATGGGAGAATGGTGTGAATCGGTTGAAGGAGGGAGGAAGGAACACATGATTACAAGAAAAATGTGAAAGATAAGGAATAAGCGTGTGGGTGGGTGAGCGGATGGCGGTGTTGTCTGTAAACGAAGCAATACCAGGAAAAAAATACAGGGAGTAGAGGGTACAGTTTACTGTACATTTCGCTTGAGCTGAGAAGCACGAGATCGTTGAGTGAATGGACTTTGTGCATCCCATTACCCTTACGTAAATAAAGAAACATATATAATACGTCCTCGGGCTGAATGTGTTAACCTCTTCACTCACGTGACTTTTTTTTATTCTTGCTATTTAGAGAAGATTATTCAATTTGGGTAAATCCCTCTCACAATGAAGGGGTTAATGAAGACTACAGCTAACCGGACCAGTTCGAAAAGGGCCTCCCAAAGCTGAAAAAAATCGTCTTGTACTGAAAATAACAAAACAGAATCCGGCCTCGGGGTGAAGGTGGTAAAAATGTGTGTGGCTGGGCGGGGTGCGGCTTACACACACTATGCAAACAGTGACCCAGGCGACCAGGAGACAACAGAAGCTCATTACAGTGCTCGTCAAGGGTGGAACTGTTTACCCTCCCACACACATCCTGCTTGGCTCCTGTCTTTGTCTCCACCCCACTCCATTAACTACAGTATTTTTCACTTTGATTTTTCCCTTGTAGCGATCGAGCGTGTTGTGCTATTTCTTCATGTATTTTTACTTTTCTTCACTTTCATTTTTCTTTTCCCTCTGCAGTATGCGGTACTTATTCGCTCGTTCTCAAATTCTTTTAATTATTCTGCTCTTTTTTAGTATCACTAATCTTTGTATAGTACGAACTGCACTTTCCTTATTCATTTGTATTTCTGTTACAGGCCACACCATCATTCTTTTCCTGTGTACGCAGGTATATTACGTCCCTGCCCAATCGGTACCCCACCACCACCACCACCACCTGCCTCCCCTAAGGTGTGTGCACGTCACCCTCCACGCATCCCTCTGTCATACTATTCCTCTAACCGTCCTGGCCTTCCACCGTCCTTATTAACCTCCCCCCATGTTTCTTTACTAACCTTACCCCATCCATCCTTACTGACCTTCCCCTCATCCACATTAACCTTCTGGGCATTTATTCTGGCCCTCTCCTCATCTTTACTGACCTTCACATCCATCCACATCAACCTTTCCCTCATACATGCTGACCTTCCCTTCATCCAAAATGATCCACTCATCGATACTCATCTTACCATCGTCTATATTGACCTTCCCCTCATCCACACTAACCTTCCTTCATCCACATGAACCATTTCCTCATCCACATTAACCATCCCCTCATTCATATTAAACTTACAATCATCCATACTAGCCTTCCCTTATCCACGCTAACCTTCCTTCATCCACAGTGACATTTCATTAAAGCGCAGTATATTTAATTTCCTTTTACAAGTCCCTTCCAAAAACGTCGTTGTCGTGTAGATACTGATTTTTTCCTTTTCCTCGCCCTTCCTTGCCCATCGCAGTCTTCTGATTCTACTGGTATTCCTTCGTCCGTATTAATGTATATATATTTTTTTTTCTCTTTTCACCTTGTTTCCCAGATCTTATGGATTCATCTCGCATCCTCAGAGACCGCAACCCACTGCTCTGTCCACTCCACCATAACCTTAATTCGTCCGTTCAGACCTTCCTCCGTCCATAGAGGCCTTCAATCCATCCGTCCTCATTTTTAGTCCGTCCTCCCAGCTCTCGGCCCACCCATCATCCCAGCAACCACCACCACCACTACCACCACCAGCCACACATCCTCGTTACCTCAAAGAAACACCTGCACAGCCTAAGCTACCTGTCTGCCTGGAAGTGCGCTAATCAGTCACACACACACACACACACACACACACACACACACACACACACACACACACACACACACACACACACTAAACTACCTGTCAGACTGGAAGTAAGAGGATCAGAGTCAAGTTGTGCAGATCACATGATAGTTTCCATCTGGCCATTCGTATGCAATTGTGACGTCCCTTCTTTACCGCCAAATATCAGGTGACAACTGCTTTTTATCGCTACCACACCAGCACACACGCAAAGCAGAGGATTTTACAAGGACCAGGAGCTTGTTTGTAGAGGTCAATCTCTTCGGCACGAGGACGTCATTTATATTTTCTTCTTGCCATCTCTTGGCGATTAGATTAAGCTTGGAATATGCTGACTGAACTACATGGCTTAGATACAGCCTTCATTAACCCCTGCACCACGAAGGGCTCCCCAATGCTAAATTCAATCATCTGGTTAACTAAGCTTGTAGTTTCTAAAGAAGTGAAATTAGGAATGTCCAAAAGGTTTTATCATATATTAAATAATCCCTTCTACGACAGACAGACGCCTTCAAGGGGTAGCACCAATATACCTAGACGGCTCAGCTGCCCGGGTATGTAAACGTTCCTCAGCTCCAACCCTATCCACCAACAGGAGGATGGTGAGTTTCAGGAGAACAAACTCAACCAACAGTCCAAAAGGTTCAAACGTCATATGAACCTGGGGCCACAACAACAACGACATAAATAAAACTACTTGGTCGAATCAGAGAAAACACAAAATATTCCTGTACTGGATCAAGGAGATTAACTGTAACCCTTTGAAGATCACCCCTGAGCCGAATACAACAGTCTGATTGTAGCGAGAGAGAATAAAAACAACTACTGAAGGGGTTGATGGAGACTGCATTTAACCCCTTTACTAGACAGGTTCCAGTAAATAAATAAAATCAACTGAGAGTATAATCATGTATAGAGATGTCACTGTGCAGAAGAAACTGACTTATTTACCCTTTCATGCACGGACTCCAATCGAGTCATTAAATACCATCCTGTACAACGCACCATGATGCACATTGTGTCAAACAAAGGAGGATACAAGTTTCCCGCCGATGTGAGTCATATTTTGGTATGTTTTTTTACCCGATTCGTGTCATGGTGCGCTTTACAGGTTGTTAAACAATCTAACGACTCAAACCACCTGCGCCTGAGAGGGTTTATCAGAGGTAAAATTTATATCCAGTCTGTAAAAGGGCAAGTATATACGAATGTGTAAATAAATCCAGGGTTGGTAAATGCTGCACTGATGATGATGATGATAACACGAGACGATGGATGGTGTGTGTGTGTGTGTGTGTGTGTGTGTGTGTGTGTGTGTGTGTGTGTGTGTGTGTGAGAGAGAGAGAGAGAGAGAGAGAGAGAGAGAGAGAGAGAGAGAGAGAGAGAGAGAGAGAGAGAAGGAAATGACGTGAAAATAAAGGTCAAAGAGAAGGAAGAGTGTATAAGTGCAATAGTATGCGTATTGTAACTGTACCCGGTGTCGCAGTAGTTATGGCTGTAACTAATGTGGTAGTTTGGACTGTAATTGGGGTGATGTGGAAGGGTGGAAGGTGTGGTAGCTGAGTCTGTGACATGTTGATAGTCGTCCAGGTAACGGTTCTGTTAAGTGCAGCAGTTGGTTCTATAACACTGATGTGTGGTTGTTGTGGTTGTATGAGTGGTAGGGAAGGTGTGACAGATGTGGTAATTGAGTCTGTAATAAGAGTTTAACAGCTGTTCTTGTAACCGTGGTGTGGTAGTTGTGATAGTTGAGTCTGTCAGAGAGATAATGTAAGAGGGTCCCTGAAACCAAGTTAGGGTAACTGTGGTAGTTGTGGTAATAGTTGAATCTGTCATAGCGATAGTGTTGGAGCTGTCCCTGTATCGGTGGTAGGGTAGTTGTGGTGGTAGTTTAGTCTGTCACAGCGATGGTACAAGAGCTGTCCCTGAAACCGTGGTATGGTAGCTACGGTAGTTGTGGTGGTAGCTGAGTCTGTCACAGAGATAGTGTACGAACTCTCCCTGTAACCGTGGTAGGGTAACTGTGGTATTTGTTAGGTATGGTGGTAGTTGAGTATGTCACTGATATAGTGTGGTAGCTGTCCCTGTAACTGTGGTGGGGCATATGTGGTAGGGTAGCTGTGGTAGGTGTGGCAGCGTGGAGGAAGGGGTGAGGGCGGGTGGCAGGAACCCTCACCAGAATTAATGTGTGAGGCCAGACAGGTAGACACCACCACAAACACCTACACACCCATCCATCCTACATCCATCCCTACCCATCTCCCTCTCTCTCTCTCTCTCTCTCTCTCTCTCTCTCTCTCTCTCTCTCTCTCTCTCTCTCAAAGCACCTGGTGTCAATTCTCCAGGTACATCACAAGTCACGGTGTCAATATACAAAGAAATATTAGCCACACTTGGGTACAGTAAAAGTATCAGCAAACTTTCCATCTGGCAATACGAAAACAGGAACAGGTCAGAAGCTATGGTTTTTATTTATCTGCTTATTTATCATGCTCCTTACAGTGTGTGATAAAGAAACAAGAAGGGATGGATATACTGTGGTAACGGTGATAACGCTACGTAAAATATGTGTTATGGCAAAAAAAAAAAAAACATAAGTTATAAAACAGTCTAAAATTATTAAAAATACTAATATATATAAAAACTAAAAATTAATATTAATAATAATAATAATAACAGCCATCATTATAACCACTATTAAACATTATAATGGTATCGGTTGTTCATTAGGTATGTAACAAGATGGAAGGTCAAGGTGTTGCCGTGTCCTAGGTCACCAGAGGTCAGGGGGATTTAATGGAGGTCTGGGCCGGGCAGAGTGGAATTATGTCCAAAGTTTGGTACCACTGTCACTCTCTTGAATATACGTGAGCGCGCGCGTGCGTGCGAGCGTGCGTGCGTGTGCGTGTGTGTTAAAAATACAGTAAATGTATTATTTTTTCATTTATTCACAGCTGCCAGCTTATAAAAAAGAGAGACCCTTAATTTACCACGTCAAAAGCTAAAAAGTCAACAGGATGACCATGGCTGGTAGTGACAACATCCAACACACAACCAAGCCTTGCTGAGGCGGAGTGAGGCGTAGGCACAAGGGAGCCAACCACCTGATCTTCACTTCACCAAGCTTTAACAACACTTGCACACCTTTCACTTCTGGGATAGGCCACCTCCCACACCAACCGCGCGACCATAAACAAACTGCAACGTGAATCACTCTGTCTCCAAGTTCATTTCTTTTTCATTAAGGTACACAGCACTCATGAAATGGAAGCTGAGGTGGAGTACTGGAAAATTTGACAGGGGAAGCACAAGTATAGCCAGTGCAAGGATCATATGGGAACACACTAGGATTATCTTCTGTCCACTTTAAATTGGTCTAAAATTAACATCTCTCCATCTTGAATGCTATGTAGTACAGGAGATTAAAACTAGAGTATGTTAGTCATGTTTAAATGTAGGAAAGGGTGGAAGAGCCGTAATATTGTCTTATTCTGCCACTGGCCTATGGGAAACAGCAGCACAAGGAGGAAAATCCCTGCCAAGTTAAGGTGGACGAACTATAACTGGTGGAACAGACGATCAAGGTGAGAGTAAGTCGTGTCCTTGGATTGCTAGGGTGGGTTCTATCCTTTTCCTTCCCAGACATCTGCTCTAAGTTGAATAAAATCATCTAGTGGTGGTAAAAAAAAAAAAAAAAAAAAAAAATACAGTGCGTCTAGACCTCGGACAGCCATGGAGGGTGCTAAGCATATCAATGAGGGGAGGAGCCAGGAAGGGTCAGGGTCCGCCACAAGATTTATCATATTACTATTTTATACAATGACTGCAGATTCACACACACACACACACACACACAATTAATCCTTCAACTGAGATACACTGGATAACAGTAAAATTCAGTAATGATCTACCACACTTATAACTACAGGACAACAGTAAGATCTGACAGTGATCTTGTACCAGTAGAGCTGCTATTAATGATGACCCACACAACCCCACAAAACCTCCACCAGTTCACCATCAATACAAACACATGAACCAACACCACAAACAGTAAGGGTTGTCAATGAGTTCGTCTCCATACAGCTGCTACAAACCCCCCAAATACGACGACGCTTTTTTTTTTTCTAATTTATCGTTATGTTCAACAGAAATTTTACCCATCTATGGAAGGGTCCTCTTGGAATATGGGTTAAGAGAGAATGTTTCTTCAATTCCCTTCCTTACGGCAGGTCTCAACCCCGCTGAATAAAAAAAGCGTGGCTGTATTAAGAAAAATGATAAAAAGACGTCATCGTAGTGAAACAGGTTAATGAACACAACCCCGTCAGCGAGGGTCATGATGAACACAAACACCCACAACATCGCTACCGGCCCACCAACATGCCAGAAGACACAGCCGGATGCCAGGCCGCCGTGCCGCCTCCACCCGTGTGAGGAGACGCCCTGCCGGCCCCGTCACCAGTACATCAGACTCTCCCTCACTCCACACACTCGCACGGAGCAGAGGATTGGGAACTAAGGGTAAGAATGGGAAAGGCAGGAGGTAGGAAAGACACAGAGAGAGGTATTAGACCAAGGCTATGGGGGAGGTTGGACTGAGTGGAAGATGATATGGGACAAGGTAAGAATGGCTGAGTAGGAAGTGCATGGCTGGGGGGCAGGAGACAAAGGTTAGGGAAGGAAAGGTAAGGGATGGAGGTATGAAGGACAAGGATATGAACACGGGAGAATAGAAGGATGCATATTGGCAGAGGTAGAGACAAGACACACAGGAAAGGGTGAGGGGCGCAATAAGGGAGGGATGATGTATAGGGGTGCGGGCAGGGAATGACAAGTGAACTGGCAGGACATCAAAACAGGGGATACGAAAGGGCAACGAGGAAGGAAGGGTGGGGATAAGGTTAGGAAGGGCAAGGGGCAGAAAAGATGGGGGCAACGTTAGGAAGGGCAGGGACGGGATGAGACACCACAGAAAGGTGATACGTGCAACATGGGCGGGTGACTGGACAGTGCTGTGAGTAGGGGTAGGCGGGACAGGAAAGGGCACGGCAAGGGTAGGCAGGGTAGGAGAGGTGGCAAGACATCAGAACAGGGTAGGAAGGGCAGGGGCAGAGAAGGGACGAGATACATGAGAGGGTCAGGGGTGTAACAAGAGAGAGGTGATGGACAGGGGTGTGGGTAGGGGATGGCAGGAAGTCAGGAGAGGGGGCAGGAGGGGCAGGGGCAGGTAGGACAGGCAGGGCAGGGAGGACACACAAGGAAGAGGGTGAGGGTGGGTAGGGATTGGACAAGACTCATGCGATATGGGTACGTGGCACTGACCCTTTGTATCTCATTAAACAAGGGTACGGGGTGGGGGGTGGGGGAAAAACTACGAAACGAGTAAAAAAATAAATAAAGGGGAAGGATGAATCGTTTAAGGGGTAAAGAGGGAGAAAAGGATGGTGGGATAAAGGAGGAAGAGGGTAATAAAGAGGGAGGGAAGAGGGGACAAACGGTAATGAGGAACATAGTAAGGAAGGAGAGAAGGTGAGATATGAAGAATATAAAGAAGACAAATAAACTGTATAATTTCTTCAGTACGAGTCCTTTCTTAAGCTGAACAATACTGTCTTAAATGTAACAAGAAAAATCAAGAGATAAAAGATGTCAACGTACTGAAAGATTTAACAGAAAATAATGATGCAGTGGTGGTGGCGTGTGCAATGTTAAGAGTAAAGGGAGTTGCGTTGATTTACTAACCACATATTCCTTTCTAGGTGGCCCAACGTTAAAAAAATTAATGACTTACTATCAAATTACTGAAGGTGAAGGACTACAGGAGTTTAAGAACAGGATAGCACAGCACAAGGGAAGGAGGGGGAGGAAGGTGAGGGATCAGTGTAAAGTGAGAGGTAGTGGTGTACGGACGAGTAAAGAAAGGATGGGCTGGAGTGTGGATAGGGGAGACTACTAATGTGGATGAGGGAGGGGAGGAATGGGGGTAGGGGTGGGGAGAAAAAGAGGGTGAAGGAAAGGATTTAGGGGATTAGGGAGGAATGAGGGAATGGAGGTATATCGATGAGAAAGGGAGAAGAGAATGGCCAGCGGGAATAGGCTACTCGTTCGGATGAAGGTGAGAGGGACACTTGTGAACAAGGGAGGCACTGAAGTGAGAGACGGAGGAAGGATGCGAGGAGAGGGGTAAGTGAGGAGGAGAAGAATGGGATAAGAGGGAGGTACGACGGTATAAAGGAAGGCAGAAGATGTGGGGAGAGAGAGAGAGAGAGTGTGAAGGGCCGCAGTGAGGGTGAGGAGGAGATGGCGGCTGTGAGGGTGTGGAGGGGAGGGCGAAGTGAAGGAGGAGCTGGGGGAGAGATACTGGAATGAGGAAGGGAAGGACTGTTCAGAGGGGACAGGGACGAGGAAAGGAGGGAAGGGACAGGGACGAGGAAAGGAGGGAAGGGACAGGGACGAGGAAAGGAGGGAAGGGACAGGGACGAGGAAAGGAGGGAAGGGACAGGGACGAGGAAAGGAGGGAAGGGACAGGGACGAGGAAAGGAAGGGTAGTGGAGGGGAAAGTGGGTTAAGGAGGAAAGGTCATGGGGACAGAGGAAAAAAAATAGTGAGCAGAAAGAGGGATAGTGAGGAATGGCATAATACGAATGGGAGGAAAATTGGAGAGAAGAAGAAAAGAATGTGAGAAAGGAGGGGAGTGGCTAGGGAGAACCAAAAATGGGCACACTAAGAAATGAATGAAAATGGAGGAAAATGAAGCAAAGCAAAGGGGGAAAAGAAGAAAAGCAGCTGCGTAAAGAAGCACATATGAAAGGAACATCAACAATGGTACAAAGAATGGAGAATCAGGTGGAAACAAAGAACATGGGAATGAGACACTATCCTTGAAATAAAAAAAAAAACTGAAACCTCGCAATTACAGAAGGTTAAGGAAAGATGTATTAATAAAGAAGAAACAGAATGAAGAATGGAGAGAGAAGCAAGGAGAGGACGAATGAAAAAAACAAACCTCGATTTACTAAACAGCAACTCTCGCGATTATCAACAAAGTTACTCGATTTTGCAGCAAAAAAAAAAAAAAAAAAAAAAAAAAAAAAAAAAGTGATTGACTAACAAGAATGGGATGATCGATATACAGAAGTGTTAATAAAGAACCGGAGAATAAAAACGCAAACCTGAACCTCCTAAACATGAACTTTTAGCGATTATCGAGAACAAAGCGATATCGCAGCAAACAGTACAAAAACCAGTGATTTATGGCGACACAACAATTAGTTAAACCACAACCCTTCCGTTACAGACGCCACTACAGAACACAAACAGACCCACAGCCACAGCCGGGGGTCTAAATTTCCCCTAACATTTCCTCTTCTACTTTTGATCCTCTACTGACTAATAAGGGAGTTTTGGTATGTTTCTCTGATCATACGTAGATGATTTTTAAAGGTTTGTCTAGTATTGTCCCTCCTCTGCTGTTAGTTTTCCTCTGCTAGCTAACAATTTTATGCTGAGAAAAGTTTAATACCGGGTATATTATTTTGTTTCCAGATGATTTTCTTTTTAACCTTACAGCCAGAGGACGTCATTTGTATTTAGTATTTGGTGTATTTTGAATATTATGTTCAGCTAAGAGAGTTAGAACAAGAAGCGGTGCCAGGGCACAGCAAACCCGTCCCCGACAGTCATTAAAAGTGCTGACGTATAAACACAACAGGATATCTGGTCAAAGATGTCACATATCAAATTTGGAGTAAATCGGGTGAAAATTGACGATTTTATGTCCATTTGAAATTTTAGGCCCGACCCACCTGACACTGACCCCCTAACCACTCACTTGGGGTGACCCCCCTTGATGTAATGAGGCAAGTTATAGGATGCAAATTTGAAAGATGCACCTTTAGGTTTTGGTTTCATGTCAATATGACGAATATGAGAGGAGTTATGGCGAATTAACAATATTTACCCGTCCACGTTTTTTTTTTTTTTTTTTTTTTTTTTTTTTTTTTGCCCTACAGTCTGGGCCTTTGCCCAATTCGGACCAAAATTTAATCAGATGATCAGAAGGTCACAGCCAATCATCCCTTTAATTTTAGTCAAAATTGCACCAGTAGTTTTCGCGAAAAGTTGTTAGCAGACAGACAGACAGGCAGACACACAAACTGACAAACCGAGTGACAACAGTACCCGTCCCAGAGTCCCTCCGGGGCGTGGGCGGGTAATTATGTACTCTAGTAAAAGTGATTAATATGAAACGCCAGGGAGAAAGTGGAGGACGTTTTAAGTGTCCACCAGACGCAGTGGCATATCATACAACCTTCTGCCCCCGACTGTGCACAGTAAAGGAGCCAAACAGTTACTTTAGACAGTGACGAGGGCACAATGCACAATAAATTACCGTGTTTACTTTTACAACGCGGTGAAGGACCCGAGTGACGGCCATCTCCCTTACACATCTTTCATTTTACGGATTATTTACAGTCACTTTACAGCGTAGGAGTTGAAGCGCCTCTCACAGCTAAAAGGACCAACCAACCAACCACAATGCACTAAGCAGGATAAGCGCTGTGCAAAGGGTAACAAAAAAAATCGCAGAAGGGGTAGGATAATATTCTATGAACAAAGCAACTGCGATGTCTTAACTAAATATGTATTTCCATGTGAACGACCACATAATGACTATTTAATGTGAATATGCGAAGAAATGTCACTAGCAGCTACTCTGCATTACACTGAATTTAGGGTTAGGAAGACTGTGTATACTGCAATATCCATCATCCGTGTAAACTTTTTTTTACCGTATTTATTTAGGTCAGATTTAAAGGAAAATGATCCTGGCTGGTTATGAGTCGGTCTGATGAAGTTGTCTTGATTACGTCAGAGAGGGAAATATGCTTCGGCTGGAGATTTTGTCAACAAAAGTGGTACAAAAGGTGTGCTGTTCACAACAGCCTTCGCGAGCAGCCAATTAATCTGTGAAGACGCGGCAGAGGCGTGACGTGTGGATTTTTATCCCTGGGTATTGTGAGGCGGAGGTGGTGTGAGGGATGCCATGGGGGAGGCAGGCAGTCAGCACCAATGGAGGGATTGCATGGCAGGCAATATAGATGAGAGGAAGGAAGATGAAAAGTGAAGAATGGAGGAAGAAGGTAAATTATAAAACGAGGTAGGAAACAGAAAGAGGTGCAGGAAAGACAGATGTATGGGAAGGGACTGGCAGGTGAAGGAAGAAGTGTTGTACTAGACAGGCATGCTTATCCTTGTCAATAACATCTTGGGTCTGTTTGTTTGCTATAACAACCTTCATCCGTCAGCAGGTCGTCTATCTGCATGCTCGCTATGCACTTGTATACTTTTCAGAGCAAAGAGTTAAATGCAGGGCTTGTCTGTCTGATCGCAATGCACATCTTCACTAAAGGTATAATGGAGGAGTATATCTGCTTGTCTGTTCTCTATGCACACCTCATATATCAAGGTAGAAGGTATAATGGAAGGGCATATCTGCCAGTGTGTTCTTTATGCACACCTCATATATCAAGGTAGGGGCTACATTTAGCAAGTGGTGTGGCAGACAGGCCAAGCTTTTGCTTCTGTCAGCGAGGTATCGGGTAGTGTCAGGTGAGGTGAGGGTACAGACAGGTGGCTGTATAATCACTGTCTACGTTGTTTTCCCTCTACCTTCCTTACGTACCTCCTACAGATAGCTTTGTGAGGCATGGATTCGCTGATATGGAAGTGTTGTGGTGATATGGAACTCAGTGTAGTAAGGTGATGTTACGGTATGGTGCTGTGGAAGAATGCAGTGAAAAATATTTGCAGGTGGTGATGCAGTACCAAGGTACAGTGATGTAATGCTATGGTGCTGTGATGTGGAAGTGTGTGGAGATAAATATGCAAGCAGTAATGTATGTCTGTGTGGCTAAGCAGAGGGACTGATGTGGCAGACAGGCCATTTTTCCCTTCTGTTAACATGGTATCGGATGGTGTTGGGTGTAATGAAGTTACAAATGTGGTACAGACAAGGGGTTTATGTGCATGGTCGGCTGTACAACCCGTCTTCGTTATGTTTCCAGTGCTTTGCTAAATATGTAGCTTGCTGGGATATGGTGTGGTATTTGGTGTGGTTCACTGGGACGACGCATCAGGGCAAAGGTTGTCACACATCTTCTCATGTCACTGCCTGGGTGCTAATACTCACCACCCAAACGTAATACACACTACGTCAGTCTTACTCAGTAATGGTGTAACGCTATTAACAGATGTGCTTTTATGATATAACGGTGGGTCTTGTGGAATATCAGTAAAGACTTTTAACGAAATTTTCAATTCCTTAAACTGTTCCCTACCACTGCCTGGGATGCAGCTCGCGTTCTGCCGGTCGCCGGTTCACTTATAAATGTCGTCTGACAGAGAGGGATAAGTAATGTACGAATGGTGATACGGCGTGAGAGTGATGTTAAGGTCGGAGGCGTGTGAGTGGATCGATCTCATGGTTCTTCGGTCAGCAGCACATTTGTTATAAATGTCCAAGTCGGGCTGGACTGTTGTATCTTCACGTTATCCATAAACACAGTTTTTTGATGTGTGTATAATATTTTCAACTTGAATAGTTCAAGTCTGTGTGAAGTCAAGACACTCTTCTCAACAGCTTCACTTTGAGATTTAAGTACCACAAGCGTGGTGATAGTGGCGTGGGTGTGCGTTAGAGCAGGGGAGGGTGTACCGGTATGTGGTGGTGGTGTACGTGTGGTAACAGTAATGTGGGTGTACTGTTAGGGTAGGAATGGGTATGTGGGTGGGTGGAAGTGTGGTGATAGGAGTGTGGGAGTGATGTTAGGGCAGGGATGGGTGGGTAGGTGGAAGTGGGGTAATAATGGAGTGGGTGTCATGTTTGGGCAGGAACAAGTGGGTGAGTGGATGGGCAGTGGTGTAAGAGTGGTGATAGTGCTGAGGGTGTGGTGTTATGATGGGGCAGTTATGTTATGGTAGGGGTGTGTCGGTGGGCAGGGGTGATGCACTGTAACTACGGTGATAGTGATGTGGGCGTGGTGTTAGAGCACGTGGGTGAGGGGACTGGGGCATGTGGGTGGAAGGGAGCGTACAGTCATAAATAAAAACACCGGATCTACCATCACTCACGACACCCTACTGAGATATCCTCCACCATCACGCATACAAGGTCTCTCTCTCTCTCTCTCTCTCTCTCTCTCTCTCTCACACACACACACACACACACACACACACACACACACACACACACACTAAAACTAAGCAATAAAGCAGGATAAGGGTATGGGTGAGGTGTATGCAAATGTCAGGGCAGAGACATCACCAAGCAAGGGGGCGGCCATCTTACCACACCATCACTGTATAAAGGGAGGTGGTGGTGGAGCAAATGAGGCTGCCTGATAAGTCCTTCATTTGTAATACGATATATACTATTACTTTACTATACTGCAGATTATACATACAGTCGTCAGATTATATTTTCTTTAACTCTCTTTGTAATACGATATATACTATTACTTTACTATACTGCAGATTATACATACAGTCGTCAGATTATATTTTTCTTTAACTCTCTTCCCTCTACGTCCTAGAATCTTCTGAGCATTAGTTTTCTTTCCATTTGGAGCGTCCAAGCTCTATCACAAACGCCAAACTCAACCCCTTCTACAAGGACAAGGTGCTGGCTCCCCTTATCAGTTCATTTAATAGTCGTTTTATTCTTCCTACCTCCTTAGTTTGTTTATGGAAAATGAAACAAATGCTGAAAATAAAAAAGTTATTCTTTCCAGGATTTTTTTTTTTTTAAGAATATAAGGGCCAAAATAAAGATTCGTTTATTTCGAAGTGCCTGAACATAATAAGTTTTAAAGACTGGAGGTCACAGATAGGTATACAGAACAAGGAAAAAAGTTCTAGAGTTGACCAGAAGGGTTAATTAACTACATATCCTTGGTGGTCTAGTGGTAGGTGCGTCGGGTGGGATGCTGCTGTGCATTAACGCGCTACGGTTCGAATCCAAGACGGAAGGCTTCTCAGTCATGTAAATACTGCCGGGGACGTAGGGTGGTCTGCTACGGCTTAAATAATCTGAACTACGGTATCCATGCCTCCGCGTACTATGGGACTGCTTGTTTGTTATTTTTCTAATTATATTTTTCCGTTTCTTCCAACTCTGATCCCATCCAGCCCTCATTACTCCCTAATTCACATTCATCTACACCTTTTACACAAGTCACACAATTTTTGTTCAGTTCACCCTCTAATAAAGATATGTACTACACCTTTCAAACACATTTTTTTACCTATCAACTCACTAACACACACAACTAAAACACCTATTAACCATACCCCCATTATTTTTTTATCCAGCCCCCTTTAATACAGATCTCTACTACACCGTTTTACACCAAACACCTAATTTTTTATCCAATCACCTCTAATACAGACATCTACTACACCTCTTACACCAGACGATGTTTTAACCCTAATACAGATAATTAAACCTTTTACACCAACACCCAATTTTTTATCCAGTCACCCCTAATACAGACATCTACTATACGTTTTACACCAGGCACAAAATTTTCTGACCATTTCCTATTTACTACACACTTTTACACCCGACACAATTTTTCCTTCCTTCACACCCAACTGTCTGTCTGTGCTGTCTTCCCTCACCTTGCCACACTGCACTTGTTACACAAATTGGATTCTCGTCAATGTTTTGAATATATACTGACGTTTTTATTTCTTCCTTCTACCACAGGAGGATTTGATTCATCACACATCCATGCTTCTCATCCTCTAGCAAGGTGCTGGTGAGGGACGCCTTCACGTGGTGGACCCGGTATGACCGGATGGTAAAGCTGCATGGTTAAATAAACTTCCTTCAGTCCCCTCCCTATTCCCCAGCAGGAGGATGCTGGGCTGCAGAAGAAAGGCAACTTCATTCTGCAGACCACGAAGTTAACGTTTATGATTAACCTGGCAACCCTCCCCCCAGACCACAACAGTCCTTAATACTGATACCTTCAACACCAAACATCAATCTTTTTTTAAACTTTTACCCCCTCCTACAGATCTAACTACTACACCTTTCCCACCAGGCGCCTAGTTTTTACTCCCTTCACCGCCGCTTGCATCCATCCCGCCTGTGTGCCTGTCAGCGTTCCTGCCCTCTATCACGTTGCCTCACTCTACTTGTTACGTAAGCTGGCATCTCCTTGTTTGTAAACCCACACATACGCGCTTTCACTTTTATATACCTTTTCATATTTCCCTGTACACCGCCAGGTTTTAAAACAGTTCTTGGAATAATATACGGTGATGTATACAATCTATTGGAAGATAATATTTTATAGTACTTTCAGTGTTTTTCACCGCCTTACAACACATTCTTAACCTCTTCACTACAATGGCATTTTCATTTTATTGTTCATATCTCCGGATAATTATTCAGCTTAGGGGAGACTTGTCAAACTAGAGGGGGTAAAATTATGCCGCATTCTAGGTGGAACAGGGGACTTCGTAGCTTCTGTTTTTTTCAGTTTATTTTGCATGTTACATCTTCACATACCTTCAAAATATCGTATGGCACAAAGGAACATAGAATATACAGAGGCCTTCGCTTGACACCTGGGAAACAGTTATCACTTCCCAATCACCCCGTCACCCCTACATCACCCATCACCTCACAAACTCACGGTGTGCCATAAGAGGTAAGGGTGTGGGTACGGGGTCAGAGGTCACTTCGTCTCCCCGCTAAACTGGCAACGTTTTTGTGGTGCCGATTTATTTGGTGCATCATCATCAACACACCACAACACTTTCACCTCTTCCACCTCCCTTGTTGTTGCCGAGTCACCTCTCTGGCAAATATAATCAAACAAGTCGAACATATGGCAGACTGGAAAGTGCATGAAAGAAAATAATCATCGCCCTGACCTTTTTTCCGACGTACTGGGATGATGAGGCAGAAATAGGGATGAAACATTTTTTTTCTTCTTTTTTGACTGAACGATGAGGTGAGGCAGGATCCAGAAACAGTGAAAAAGAAAAGACGAAAACGAAGGGAAAAAAAAAAGCTATCCTGACTGATTTTTTTTTTTTTTAACCTAAGGATGGGGAGAAGAGGGATCCAGAAGCAGAGAAATAGAAAACACGGAAACAAAACACACGGGGTGGCAGAACTGTAAAAGAGTCATGACCACCTTAATTACTATTATTATCACCATCATCATTATTCTCACCTTTTTTTTTTTTTTTCACCAAAGGCCAGGGAGACGTACGGTCCAAAAACATGGAAAGAAAAAACACGAAAGTGGGAGAACAAAAAGCAAATAAAGCAATCACCAATACATTTTTTTCTTTTTTAGTCTACCTCAGGGTGGAGTGTGGCAGGACCCATAAACCAGAAAAAAGGAAAAAAAAAAGACAACTTTCTCCAACTCCGTAGGCGAAAGTAATAATAATGATAATAGTTAATAGTACTAATATTAACAAGAACAACAACGAGGTCACTGCTCTGAAGGTGTAATAATCAGCTTCTTGTCACGCTTTGCCCTCCTTGTCTATGTGTGACTCTTATGGCAATATAATCAGTGTGAGGAACACATGGTGGAGTGAAAGGTTAACCCCTTCACTACGATGTGGCGAGAGGTGATCCACAGCCTCATAAACTGGCCAGAATACCGACCCTTAACTATTACCTCTTTGGGGAGCCTAAACATCTAATCACACTGAGGAACCAATGGCTGACTGGATAATAAAATTCCAAATATGACAAACAATTCTTGAAAACAGGTAAACATTTCTCGAGTCTTAACTTTTCATTATTTATCGTATATCTGGTGATCAAACGGACCAACATGGCGGATTAGAGAGTACCAAAAACTGTAAACATCCTGGAAATCTGCAATATTACACGTGGCTTCAAAATTTTATTACCGTAATAAGTTTTTTAGTATTTGTCAGGTACCATTATATATATTTAGCAGTGTTTCCTTATTTAGTGATTACTACCCTCCCCACCTCCCCCAGACTCTCTCACTCTCTCTCAGCGCTGTAATTGGTGGTAATAGTAGTAATGGTAGTATGGTGGTGGTTACAACAGTAATGAGGGGTAAGAGTGAACATCAGCGTAGAGGTAATGACGATGATGAGGGCTCCTGTTCTCAGTGCTTGGTAGGTTTCCTAACACCTCTTCCTTCGCGATTTATCAGTCTCTCTTTATAAGTATAGAAAATCTTCCTTAGGGTCGTATTAGAAGCGGCTTTAGGGTTTTCGTTAACTCTTCCGTTGCTACTTTGTTTCCATATTACACCCTCCCAAACTCTTTTATCTTAATTAATTCGTTTTAATACCACTTCAATCCACTACAAAAACATGCAAGAGGATACTGTGATGGTGTATGTAAAATAAACCACTACGGAATAGATGCTACGAAGCCTCCCATACCTCTGCGAAAGCAGTCCCTAACATCACAACTTTCTCCAAACAGCCGGTGCTGTAAATTGGCAGGATCAACAGTTCAGCGTCACAGGTAGCAATTAAACGTTCTGAAGCACTCTTATGTAACTGTGTATTTAATGCTGAAAAGCACCCTATGTAAAAAAAAAAAAAAAAAAGGCGTAGGGAGGACCAATGCCACAATTTAATCTTTTCGTTGCCACAGACGCACTTGGGTACTTTATTCGATGCTAAATCCATGCCATTTTAGTTACTATAGGGAATTGTAGCAGTTCAAGGGTTAACTCAGATGGTATTCATCCTTCTAACTTCTATACTCTTTTTACTCTAATTTGACCTAAAAACTACCATCGCTATGTAAAGGATGTACAGCTGAAGTACTGTCTTTTTGTCACTGACCTACCTAACATAAGCTGCAAAAGGACAAAAATCTGAGCCAAGTTAAGGTGAATGAACTATAGACATACCCTCAACTGAACGAAAATTGTCTTGATGTTGCAACAATAATATAAATAGGCCTACGCGTTCGTAGAAGGCGACAGGGGTAATATCCTCTGGTAAGTTACTGATGTCAGCTAAGTCTGTAATACACAGATTCAAATTAGATATAAAGGAATATTCTTCACCTGATTCACAATATCACCAGACTGTTTTATTTAACTTGCGGAGGATCTCCAGTAGCGAAGGGGTGAATGAAGGCTATTTTTAACCCTTCCATTTCAGAAAGTGTCTCCTAAAATGAATAAAAATATCTGGAGACAGCAAGGAGAGAACAAAAACGTCACCGCGATGTCGTGAGGGTGTGGTGTGGCGGGGTGACAGTGAGTAAGGTTGTGAAGTGCGTGACTTGTGAGTGTGGCTCCCTGGAGAGAGGGGATGGGTGGGAAAAGGGTGTTGTGTGGTGGATGTGATGAGTGACGGTGAGATACGACGTGGTGTGGTGGACGTAATGAGGAGATATAAAGGTGTGATATGGTCTGAAGGGAATGTGTAAGGGTGTGGTGTGGTGTGGTGTGGTGTGTAAGGGTGTGGTTTGGTATTGTGTGTAAAGGTGTGGTGTGGTGTGTGGCGTGGGTGTGATAGTAAGGGTGGGGTGGATTAAGTGAGGTGTGCATTTCCACCCAACACTAGACAAGTTATCAAGGTCGGGCGCCATGCACCAGAAAGAACAAGGCAACGCAGGAGGTCAAGAGAATGTGGGGGTGGGGGAGGGAAGGCACAGACCAATCGAATGGGTGGGGGAAAGGGAGAAAGGAAGAAGCAATGAGAACGAGAAAGGTTGGTGAACGCTTCTGCTGAACTGCATCCAGAAACAGGCAAAGGAGAGCACAGAAGTAGAACTATTAACAATTTTCAGTGACATGGGCATTTCATTATTCAAACATCATTCACGCCTATGAAATTCTTGGCTTCACCTCACGTGACAAACACACACACACACACACACACACACATACACACACACACACACACACACACACACACACAAAGTGCTTCATAATGGACGTTAATATCAATCATTTTGACGACCGCCACGTTAAAAAATGAAAAAATAAAATGGATGCAACCCTTGTCACGTACAGTTGCGGACAAGCATATCGCTCCACTTTCTAGTCGAGGACTTATGAAACCCTTATACAGCAATATGCTCCGAGGATCATATTACTGTGTTTAAATAGTCATCGTCTCGTTGTTTATCGTCATGAAATGATACTTATGTCTTCAACTGTACGTCTCCATAATTATATATTTTATGAAACTCTACATAATACTCGCATGTAAACCTAAGAAACCAATTTAATGGATTTTTTCCTTTTTTGTAGGTGCGATATCCGCGCCTAAATTAATCAGTCCGTTCCCTGAGGTCCACCAGTCCACCTACAAGCCACACATCTTCAAATAGTAACCTTTAGACCTGGGCTGATGACTAAGCTACTGCATTCTGCGAAACTCCAGATGATTTGACTGGCTACTACGAAACCTCCCAACGACTATAGGGAAAAAAAAAAATTACCTCCACCTTTAGCTGACGTCTTATCACTTGTATTCTGGCTGACATTAGACGATTTCACTCCCCTGGGGAAACCTTATACAGGTTTAATGGCTAAAAACAGACTGTACTTGAATGTATATCAGAATAAACACACATCAAACTCTTCATGACTACGCCCAGTCTGCCAAGACGGTAGGTTACTGAGGGGGAGTTGAAGCAGCAGATGGAGTGACGAAAGGCGAGGAGGAAAAAAAAAAAAAAAAAAAAAAAAAAAAAAAACAGGCATAAACACATCCATTTGTCCGCTCCTGCCTGTCACATCCGTTCGTCTTGTGTCATGACGCACTCTGACATGGCGTTGGTGGCTGTCAGATCAACGCTGTCAGCCAATGTCACCAGATCACAGGAAGTAGCTGTTCACAAAGGATCTTACCCAATATTTACGATAAACGAGTTTCCAATACAGATAATTACAGAAAACTTTCGGACCTTATTTTGCTGGTTGCATTTTTTTCACTTTAATTTTCATTCTGGTTTGGTTGCGAAGTGTTTGGTGGCTGTACGAGTCAAAATACAAGTAAAAACAAGTAACTTATAGATGATTACAGGCCAAGAAGCTTTGTGAATACGGTCACAAATCACATCACGTCTATAGTACGTCAAATGTAACCCATCACATAACTTTTTTTCTTCTCTTTTAGTCTAGTCACGCTACACAAGAACAAAACTATTTTATTCAACTGCAAAAGCGAATCGATTGTCCGAGGCTACACTTAACCCCTCTGGTTCGAAAAATCTCTTCTAAACAGAATGCAATTATATTTTAATCTTTCAATTCGCTGAAGTTTTTCCTTGGTTCATACTTGCCACCTCATCGCTTTTATTCAACTTCGGAAATGGGAGGAATGGAGTTCCCCCGAGCTAAGCCCTGTATTGGACTATATAGCCCCGCTAGGGTTACAGGAGCGAGCTACCACTCCCGGCACGGCAGCCCGGGCGAGGCTCGAACTCGCAATCCCCTGATTACGAGTCCGGCGCGCTACCACTGTGCTACCGCGCCCCCCGGTAGAGAGACACTGTAAAGAGAAAAGGTCAATGAAGGCTGCTTCTAACCCCTCCAGTCCCAAAAGTTTCTCCCAAGATTAATAAGATCGTCTCCAGGTAGCAAAGATAATATATATATGACGTCCCTGTAGAGAATGAGTTAAGAAACATTAACGACTCCATATATTCACGACTTCATATAAAGCAATCTTGCTTCTTCAACCAAGGAAGTACTTTAGTTTATTCTGGCTATCTCACTACGATTTTATTCAGCTTAGGAAACCTTTTTCTTTCATGGAAGGGTTTGGAGGAAGCCTTCATTAACCCCAGCACAATGAGAGGAATCTCCTGATTATAATACAATCATCAAAAGTAGCAAGAGTAAACTAACGACGGAGCGAAGGGATTATGAGCTACAGATAAATGCATTTCCATTATAACGAAGCTGAAACGTGATGCGACATTAATGACGCTTCTTAGTATACCAGATACATCAAACCATTGGACTATTAACCCTTTCAGTACGGTGACGTCTTATTTCCTGTCGACACCCAACGGATTTATCCACCTTAGGAACGAATTCCAGTAGTGAAGGGGTCAGAAATGAACTGCCATTAACACTTCACTACGAGCGGTAAGAAAAATAGGATTTTTGTGTTAGTAATATGCATGAAATGTAAAAGACATCATCGTGCTGGTTAAGATCGACTGGAAAAAAAAAAAAGTCCACTCAAGTGTAAGCCAAGCATGAACGTCCTGTACATTTACTAACCACCTACACCATCGTTATTATCTCATTAAACGAATGCAAAATTAAAAGTCAAATAATAGTGAACGTACACATATACCAGGAAATTAAATCAATTATGTCACTCTTATTATCACGTTCCTATTCACTGCCACTTCGACCATCCCTCTTCACGCCTACTCAACCTCTTATCAAGACCTCTCCCCCTTCCCCCGACCCAACCCATCACCTCCTCTTCTCATCCCCTCCCTCCACCTCCCATTTTCTTCTCCTCCCCTCCAACCTCTCTCCACCTCCCCTTCTCTTCCCCTCCCTCCCAACCTTTCTCCCCCTCATCTTCTCTTCCCCTCCCCAACTCTCTCCTCTCCTTCTATCCCCCTCCCCCTCCTCTTACCACCTCTCGTTCTCTCCCCATCCTCCCACCTTCACTGTCTCCCTACCTTTCAACTTTCCTCCACTTTTCAGAGTCTCACCACCTTGCTTTCTCTTCCCTTCCCCTAACACCTAATCATCTCTTTTTTCTCTCATCGTCCCCTTCCTCCAACTCTCAATACCTCCACTCCTCCTCCCCCACCTCTCACCGCCTCCCCTCTCTCCCCGCCTCCTCCCCCACCTCTCACCAACTCCCCTCTCCTCACCCCGCCTCCTCCACACTCACCCACCCCAGATCTCAACGCCTTGGTTGTTAATTAAGAATAGTATGCTATGCTTGGGTCTTCTTAAACTGTCAAGGTTTATATAGTTAAGCTAGGCTACGCTGTTAAAGGTTAGTCTAAGTCGGGTTAGTTTGTTAGCGTTATGTTAGTCTAGGGTTAAGTAAAAGGTAAACCTGATCATCTTGGACAGAGAAATTTTATCGCGTAGTGTAGAAATGGCTTAGTTCTGTACCTGACATTTCAATTCCCCCCCCCCTCTCCATCT
Organism: Coenobita brevimanus; assembly: GCF_032717465.1. NCBI lineage: Eukaryota > Metazoa > Arthropoda > Malacostraca > Decapoda > Coenobitidae > Coenobita > Coenobita brevimanus. Next base: position 10,428,268 of record NC_137059.1, read on the forward strand.
CTCACTCTCTCTCATGCCACCCGTGATGCTTGTCGCCACCCGGATCACACAAGTGGCTGGCTGGGACGGCAGGTGACAGCTGGTTAAGTGTCAGAGAGGCACCACTAACTCCTTGTCGTTCCTTCCCTCTTACACACCTTCCCTCATCCACCCCCCCCCCCACTCCTTCCTTTCCTTTTCTCTCCTCTCCCTCTTTTCCTCACCCTGGTTTTCAAACTCCCTTTCCTCCCCCCCCCCCTCGTCCCGTCCCCCGTCGCACCACCCTGCCGAGGCTCTCCCTTTCTCCCTGGTTCCCCAGACACCTCACTAAAGCCTTCCACTTCTCAGGGTGATCCCATGTCCCCTCTTTCTCTGCTATAAACACCCCTGTCTTTGTGTACTGATTTAGCAGCGCCGTGACGTGTTCAAAAGGAAGAAATATTATTATACCCACACAAGGAATGAAGGAATGAAACTGTTGTAACTTGTCAATACACAACGTTTCCGTAGATGACAACAACGACAACCACAACGATGATGATGATGATGATGATGATGATGATGACGACGAATATAATTTTTCCACATCATCCTTTCCTTACAGAAAGACTCTCCCTACCCTACCTGGTAAATAATCTCCCTGCCTCTGATTCTTTCTCACCACTGAACTTTCTTCTCTAGGCATTTCCCCCCCCCCCCGTCTCCTTTATCTCCACTGGACTTTCCCTCCCTCTCCCCTTTATCTTTACTAGACTTTCTTCCCCTCCCTTCTTCATCTCCATTGGCCTTTCCTTCCCTCTCCCTTTTATCTTCACTGGACACTCTCTCCCTCCCTTCTTTATCTCCACTGGACTTTCCTTCTCACTCCCTTTTATCTTCATTGCACTTCCTCTCCTTACCTTCCTTATCTCTACTGGACTTTCTCCCTCACTCTACATTACATTCACACAACTTTCTCTCTTCTCTTGGCACTTCTCTCCTTCTCCCAGTATCTTTCACTCCCTGCCTCGCCCCACCTCAGTTCCATCTCCCCAGCCACTGTTGCTTCTCTCTCTTTGGCCCTGTCACCACTGAGGTCACCAATCATTAAATAATTCCCGCTGCCACCCGAGTATTTATTCAGCTAGGGGAAAAATTAGTTGTCTCCCCCCTCCACCCTCTCTCTCTCTCTCTCTCTCTCTCTCTCTCTCACACACACACACACACACACACACACACACACACACACAGCTCGGCAGGAAGAGCACAGGTCAGATTTCACCCATGATAAAAAGAGCGGAGTTTTACAAAAGAGCGAATCTATATGTTAAAAGAGCGACAAAATTTTCTCGAAAGAGCGACAGATTTACTATTAAAAGAGCGGCCATATTTTACATCAATTGAGCGTCTTAATTACCTCTTCCGTTCGCCAAATGTTAATACCTGTTGCCCCCTGCTCACCACGGGGAGGTGGAAGTAAGTTTTTGAGCAGGAAAAATATTTTCTGTTTTAGAGTGGCTTACTACGATCAGTGTCATATTGGTTAAATGTGCTTTACACTTCCCATTTGTACACCGCCACGAAAAACTTCCATCACTTAATGTTGTGTCGACTCTAAACTTGTAGCCTTCATAAATTATACACTTTTTTCCCTTGTTAGTTTCTGTAACGGTGAACTCCATGTTGGCACGACTTTACTGTGTGGAATCACCAGACACAATGACAGGTTGTATGGAAGTAACAGACGAGTTTGACTGGCTTTGTTTGTTTCGAAGTTTGTTTCGGCTTTGTAAGTTTGGCTGGATTGGTGACAGGTAGGGAGGTGGGGGGGATAATAAGGCAGTCAGGTCGTCCGCTCTTTTAATAGTATATTTTGTCGCTCTTTTATACTACTCTCATTACTGTTCCGCCGCTCATTTGTAGGGCGCCCAAAAAGAGTGGTTGGCCCAAATGACGCCACTAGCTCGCCCACCCCCACACGCCCACCCACACACACCCACCCCTCACCCCACCCACTCACACATCCATCCACACCTTTCTCAACCACATCAGCCACCAACTTAATCAACCTTCATTTAACTCCTTTACTCTAATAACGTACTAATATTCTATTCTTGCTATTTGCAGATGATGTTAGTCAGCTTAGAAGATATTTTTCCATCTGGTCAGGTTAGATACAGCTTTCAATAATCCCTTCACTACTGAGCTCTTTTCCAAGCTGAATAAAACTGTCTGGGTGCTGAAGGAATAAAGTAACAATGACGACCAGGCTTCAGTGATAAATTACACTAATTAATCCACCAAGGTACAAGAAATGCCAATCCTACAACCAGCACACAACCTTACCTGAATTTACGTTTTATTTTCGTTATCGTCAGACATACATATTTACTTCAGGAAAAGGCTGTCTCATCGAAGGGCTTAATGAAGACTATATAGGCTATCTGACCCCTCCAACACAAAGTCTCCTCTGAGCAAACTAACCTTGTCTGACAGGGTTAAGAATAATGTAGAAAAAACGTCATCGGATGGAAAATGTTAACATTTCCCTGCTCACCTACCACCTTCCCCTATGTAACATTTATATATTCTGCCTATTCACTTCCTCCTCAACCCTCTCGCCACCTCGTCCACCAAACTCATCCATTCATCGACTCACCTGGAATCGCACCACATTATTTCCCAATAGTTTCACTATTCCCTACCTATCAATTACTATCTGCCTATTCCTTAACTATCCAACCCTCTCACCATTCCATCTACCTATCTCACACAGTATATCAGTGTCTCTGTATTTAGATATTTATTATTCCTTAACTGTCAGTCTGTATTTCACCTCTTTTTTCCACTCGTGTCTCTCCGTCCCATCTACCAATCAACATCTACCTACTCAACATTTCACTCAACACAGATCTCACCCTATCTTCCTGTTTACCCAATTCAATATGATGCCTTTCCTATATCATGTTATCGCCACATTATCTTATTAAAGTTATCCAGCTAAGGAGGGACCACTGGCAGGGAGGAGAATACAATAAATCTCAATTAGCCTCTCCAATAAGATGATGGGTTTTCTGTATTCTTGATACCACCGCCAAATGACTTTATTCAGCTTAGGGCACAATTCTCACAGTGAAGTAACACTCACTTCCTGTGTGGCTGTATTGCCTGGCCACTCCTTCACCTCACCCTGCCAGCACTAAACAACCCAGCCTCAGTGACTCACCCACCCGGCCCACCATCCACCTATCACTGTATTCACTCACCCCAGTACGTTGCCGCATTCTGCACAAATTACTCACACCGTTAACATCACAAACAAAAATATTTACAGGAGTTAACATTTCCAGCTGCAAAAATACTGAGGTTGACTAGTGTTGTAACAGTCCATACGGGATTCACTAAAGAACAGGACCTCATTGAAAGTGCTGTAGCCAAATTTAACCCTTACCCATACTGGCGAAGTATGAAAAGGGAAAGGTTGTCTATAGTGGCTGTAATGTATGTCAAGTTGAGCTGCTGAAACAGCTGTGTTTGTGTGGGGGTCAAAGTAACGATAAAGTATGAATCACAGCGTGCAAACATTCCGGTAATCAAGCACATGAAAGGACACACTACCCTCACCAAAGTTCCGTCCAACATAGACTGAGTTTCGAACCTAAAGCAGGGGGTACAAGCAGATCGTGAGGAGGAAATGATGCCACCGAATCACCACAACTCCATCAAATACATTATTTTCATTAAAATTATCTTTTTCTGACTGGTATCTTGGAACATATCTCCTGTTTCTCACTTTCCTCTGCTGGCTGACATACCTAAACTGATGCAGGTTTCGTATGTTCCTCTGCCCACAAATTAGTCTGCTATGATGCGTCAGCAGGGAATATATCGCACAAGCTCCAAGTGTGAAGTAGACCAAGTATTTTTATGCCTGACAGTAGCTACCAATCACCGATCTGGGTCCACGATGATGATATCGTATTTCACTGTGATCTCAACCAGACATTTTATTCAACTAAAGGAAGAAAATAAGAGTCTGAGGTTAAGGCAAATAAAAATACCTGACAAAATAAACGAGGATGTCAGTATAAAAACCCAAGGAATCTCGTACACTGACAACATCCCGCAGGAAGAAAATAAATGATCAAAAAAACAAAACGAAAAACGAGACAACGTGACAGGGGGACCTGGGAAAAATACCTCTCCCTTCCACCCTTCTGCCATCCCAAGAAACAACACCCAAGAGACAGAAAGAGATAAGAGACGGTGCTGGAGAAAGACAAAAGACTGGTTGGATAACGAGGAAGATGAGATCAAAAAAAAATAAAAAAGTTCAAAACACACCACGGAACTCGATAAACACACACACACACACACACACACACACACACACACACACACACACACACAGAGAGAGAGAGAGAGAGAGAGAGAACGGCGACCAAGGAAGACGGGAAAAAAAGGAGTATGAGGGAGACCAAGAAACTCAAGTGGCACTCAGAAAAGAAGAAACGTGAGAAAGAAAGACAGAGGGTGAGTAGCTGTATAACGGAGAAGAATGAAGACGGAGAAAGAATGATGGTGAAGCAGAGACCAAGGAACTCAAGTGACACTCCAGGGAGAAAAAGGAAGACGTATGAGAGAGTGAAAACAGGTGAATACTGGGAAAGAAGAGAGAAAAGGTAAAAGGAAAAGGTTTAACAGAAATGAATATGAAGATATAAAGGTGTGAGAGAGAGAGAGAGAGAGAGAGAGAGAGAGAGAGAGAGAGAGAGAGGAATGTGTGAATAACGGGATACAGAAGGAAGAGGGAAAATGTCAGAGCGTGTGTAGGTAAAGCGGGAAGTGGAGAACCCTTGAGGAATCAATATGGCCGCCGTGGAGAAAAACGAGAGGATAGGGAAGCACAGGGAGGAGGACAGAGGGAGAGAGTGTGTGGGAAAGTGAAAAGTGGAGCAGCTGTGTACAAATGTGAGCAGAAAAAGACAGGGAAAGAAAACTAGAGCAGAGCGGGATCATAAATAATAGCGTGGACCCAAATAATCTACTACCAGGAAAATACCCTCATGATCGGGATAACTCTTAATATTCTGCTCCCACAAATGCCAAACGATTTTATTCAGCTGAAAGGTAGTGTAGGAGTCAAAGATTGTTAATACAGAGAAGTAAAAATGTTGGTAGAAAAGAAGCAACGAACCATAACAGAGCGGGTCCATCAAGGAAACAAAGGGCAAAGGTAAAAGTAAAGATAATAACTGGAAATAAATAGTAAAGACGAAGAAAGATAATAATTAACTGACTGTGTGAATAAAATAACAAGTATAATATCAGACAAACAATAAGGTATTAACGGCAGCTTTGATTTTTCTGCACAACGGATCGCTTAAGTGGATAAATTGTTAAATGACACAGAAAATTACTCAGTGGTTGAGTGGGTAAAGCGGTGGGCGGTGGATGTGGTGGCCGGTTTGATCCTGGATGTTGCACAGAACAGTGAATATAAATTCTATAATGTTCACTACTTTCTACTTTGGTCCACTGCCAGGTAAAAAAAATAAACACACACACACACACACACACACACACACACACACACACACACACACACACACACACACACAACAGGCCTGAATGCGGTATCTCCAGCGAGTCACATGACAGATTGTGGGTATTACTGCCCAAGTGCCAGGTAGTGTGAGGGCTGCAGAGGATCAGCCCTATGAAGAGAGAACCTGTATTTTTTTCAGAGGAAAAATCATCAGAGAAATTACCAAACTTGCCGTAAGTGTTTGGGATAGATTAAAAGCATCTACTTGCCCGAGTGCCAGGGAGTTAACTCATCCTCTTGATGCCCACAGTGGGGGCGGATGGACGTTGGTTACAAGATTGTGACAACGTGAGTTAACTTTTACCTGGTCGTGGTGTAGTGGTATGCTGCCTGGCTCTCACCTGAGAGTCCCGGGTTCGATTCCCGGCATATTGGTAATTTCTCTGATCAGCCCTATGTTGATGTATCGTGGGTGGATTACTGGACCTCAGAAATGGGCTTCCTTCCCTATGTCCAGAGTCAGATTAAAGAATATACAACTAGTGGAAAATATACTGACTTTATAACTCCTTTGCTACGAGTGGTTTTCATAAGCTAGGTATGAGTCTGGGCATAAATCAGACGTCAATGTACTGAATAATTTATAACAGTGCTTCAAACCGCTTTGCTATGAGAGGTGTTTTCTACAGACAAAAATGTGTTATGGTGGAAGCAAGAATAAAACCACAGACGTTCTCCCGTAAATGGGGATAAAAGCCTTCCTATCCAAACTCTTTCTCATTCCAGCCATTATTCTTCTCCCTCACTTGACACTCTTCTCTCCCTCCAACACTTCCCTCCCTCCTCCAGTCTTACCTGCAGTTCATTTCTCCTTTTTCTGCGTGAACTCCTCCGTGACCTCTTCCCCTCTACCACTCTCACTTTCTTAACCAAATTTGCTTTCCTCTTCTTTATCTCCCTCTCCACACACACACACACACACACACACACACACACAGAGGCGCGCGCACGCTCTCTTCCGCCATCTAACCCCTCCTCTCTCTCTGCCTTGCCTCTCTAATTCTATTTTACTTCCACCTCCTCATCAAACCCGCACTTTCCCGTCTTTCCATTTTCCTTCCTCTCCTATAGTACCGCCTCTATACTTCATCCCCACTTCCCTTTTCTTTTCTCTCTCACCTCTCCCTCCCATTCATGTCCTTTCCCATCACAGCCCAATTACTTTCCCTCTCACTTTCTATTTCCCAAACATCCCTGTTCCCTTACAATCTTCTATCTTTCCCACCTACCTTCCCAATCATCTCCCCACCACTTTCCCGCTTACCTTCTATTCTCCTTACTCCCCTATGCCTCTCCCACCTTCCCTTCTCCCTACCTTCCTCTTCCTACCACAGTCCCCTTTACCTCCATCTCTTCCTCACCCTAATCCCTTCCTACCTTCTCTTCTTCATACTTTTCTCTCCCATCCTTTCCTTACCTCTACTTCTCTCCCCTCTTCTCCCATCTTCCTATTCCCTCTCCATCTGCTCTCCTCCCTACCTCCGTCTTCCTTCCTCTCACCACCACCTCTTCCCCTCCTCCCCACCTCTCCTTCACCTTCTACTCCTACCTCCCTCTCATAATCCCAAACATTACCGTCTCTCTATTAACGTTCATCTCACTCGACATTTTCCATCCTGTTCTTCAGTCTCACAAAAAGTTTCTGACGAGGATTAGTGGAAGTGAGGGAAGATTTTGTTTTTCCTGTTCACATACCACTGATAAATATCACATGAAACGCGTTGTGTCCTTGCCGTTTGAGTGAGTGAGGCTCTGATTTGTGTTAGTAAGAACGTGCACGTCTCTACAACTCCTTATGGTTCCATGTATATCCATATTCAAGAATTTTTTTTTTTAATAACACAGAACCGTACTCATATTAATTGATGTTCTTTATTATTTTAAGAATATCATTTTCATACATCCCTGGTCATATCCGTTCCAGCGGCGTGGCATCCGAAAGTAGGACAAAACAACGTCTCTCACTCATATTCAGTCACCCAGCTGTGGTATGCAGTGGTGTACACCACAGCAAGTCTGAAATAGCCACAGCCTGGACCCGATGATCACTCGGGGTTTTCCCAGTTGCCGTTTTTTCATCGCTAAAGATTAGTCATCCCTCCATAAATCACTTCATTTCTCGCAACTTTCACTAGACAAAATATTACCGAGAATTCTGGAAATTTCCTCAGTCTTTTGGAAGTCGTAACTTTGTCCTACGTCCGTATATAGCCTACTGTATAAATCCTTTCAGCATCTTCAACTTACACTGACTTCAGGCAGTATCCCCCTTTCGCAATCTATCAAAAACCCTCTACATGTTCACTCCACTTTTCTCCTGTCTTCATTACCTACCTCATTTCTTACAACAATATTAGCTTTGTATTCATTCCCTCTCTCACCTACTTGACGGGCATGTGCAAGCCGGCCATTACAATACACTTCTACTTGCAGCAAAGTCATCCTCTCGTGTCCCTATCATTCCCATTCTTAGTACTCATCCTCTCCTATTCCCCTTCTTTACTTCAGGAGTACATTCCTCCTTTTCCCTCGTTATGTACAGTGCCGGTCAATAATCCCTTTACAAGTCTGGGGTTCCAAGGTCCTGCAGTGAGATTTCAACCCATTTCATTACCGCTGACTGGCAAGATTTCGTCAGACGTGGTTTTGAGACGGTGTAAAGGAACTATTGAACGCAGCTGTCACCTCCCTCTTCACTGAACTCTCATCTCAAACGTAATCTCTTAACCCCTTCAGTCCGGTGATTTTTTTTTGTTCTTGTTATCTCCAGTCAGTTATATTTACGATACTTTTTTTTTTTTACACATAGGAGTTAGCTATGGCCTACATTAACCCCTTCACGGCATGACGCCTCCCAAAAGCTGAATAAAATTGTCGTGTGGCAGCCAGAATAACAGGAATACGTACGTCCTTGGAGTGAAGGGTTTAACTATTTCGAGGACTTTTTTTCAGCTTATTTTGCTGACTCCAGACGATTTAATTCAGTTTAGGGCAGACCTATGAAGGCTATGGCTAATCTATCCAGTCCGAAAAGTCACTCGTAACACACACACACACACACACACACACACACACACACACACACACACACACACACACACACACACAAAGTCTGGTGACAGCAAGAAAAACAAAGACGTCATTACACTTGCCTCTCGCTCGTCACCCAAGCTACACCTTTCCATCTACGGGCATATCCTCCTCCTCCTCCATCTCTTCCTCTCCTCCGGGCAGTGTTGGCTCTGGGCACCAATTTCCCATGAGAACGACCCTCCCTCCCCCACACCTTTACCCTACCCCTTACGATCCGTCACTGCCCCCACCATCCTCATCCATCCCCTCACCATCCCCACTCCACCCCTCACCGATCTCACCCTGAGTCCATTATCACCCTCACTCTATCACTCAACATCCCCTATCCACCACTCATTACCCTCACCCTGCCCCTCACCATCCTTACCCACCTCCTAACCTTACCTCTCACCACCTGCATCCCACTTCTTACATCGTCATCCTGACTCTCACCGCACTAGCTTCACCCCTCACACTGCCCCTCCCCTTCCCTGCCATTCCCATTCCTCTGTACCCTTCCCCCTCCATCCCCACCACCCCAACTCCACCAACCAGTCACACCATTTCCAACGCACACTCTCGTATAATGTATCCACTCTGACAGCTCTGACACCAATTCAAGACGTGCGCATTAATACTCATCGCATACGGACCACCAAGGAAGCAAACCTGTCTGCTGCACAATACTGTGCTGTATATATTACGTCGATTCAGTTCATCAAACGGAACATTAGTTAACCACTGAGCAGTAAAGACACTATCACATCACACAACACACTATTTATACACATCACACACCCATAGCACACGTAACTCAGACTGCCGCATCACACACTAGTATATCTCACACTGCGACACCACACACCATCATACCTCACACTGTCTCACCATACATTATAATTATTAAACAACATCCCATCTTCACACACCTCACGTGCCAAACTTCCCTCTCAACCTAAATATACTTTTCTAACTCTGTATCAACTGACCAAATACTATGCTGTACTTTTCATGGGCAGTACATTTCTTACCATTATTTTACCACATCTTCACATATAAAACGCTATGTTTAGGCTCGGCATGAGAAGGCATATCATATCTAAGTATATTTCTCGCTAGATAAAAATGTTCATCAGAGAAAAACAGGGACACTCCTGAGATGGATCTGATAGCCAAATTTACAGCTGTGGTCATAATTGTGTACCTCTGTTTATCTGTATTTATTTGCGTCCTGTGCATTATGTCAAATATCTAAACTAAACGAAATCAAACAATCTGCCACTCGTACAATTCTGAGGGCCACAAGCATGTTACTGGTGACGCCAACATTCTTCAAAACTCGTTACACTGACCGAGTATCAGTTCCATCATTACCACCATCACCTTTGAGTCCTCCACCACCACCCTCCCTCACCCCTATCACCTTTCACCCCTCCATCACCCGACCCTCTGACCCCTGCCACTAATACTAACACTACGTTTTGCACTCTACCCATCACTTCTTCCCTCCATCTTTCACCCTTAATACTCTCTAACTCTCTTCCAACTTCCATCTCTGTCCCGCACTCATTCCCACTCTCCCACTTCCTGCACCCTCCCTCTCTCTTCCTTCCATATTTCACTCCTACGATCACTCCCTTTCCTCTTACCTCTACATTTCACCCCTCCCTCTGCTCCACCCCTCTTTCTACCCAGCACTCCCCCTCCCTCCTGCCTCATCCCCTCCTCCAGCCACGTCCCTCCTCCCTCCCTCCTCATCACAAGTTGGGTTCTCGTCGACTCTACATGGAAACCTGACATTCATAATGGATGGTCACTTTCGCTCGCTCTTATGGCGGTCCGACTGGGATGTGGTGGTGTTTGGTAGGGGTCGAGGTTTTGTGAGGGAGGGATGGAGCACAGGTGGAGACGATGAGCATGTGGAGGTGAAAAGTGGAACTGGAGTGTAATGCAGAATGAAGTACGCAAGGTAAAGGTGAAGTGGAAGTTAGGTACTCTGTGTGTGTGTGTGTGTGTGTGTGTGTGTGTGTGTGTGTGTGTGTGTGTGTGTGTGTGTGTGTGTGTGTGTGTGTGTGTGTGTGTGTGTGTGTGTGTGTGTGTGTGTGTGTGTGTGTGTGTGTGTGTGTGTGTGTGTGTGTGTGTGTGTGTGTGTGTGTGTGTGTGTGTGTGTGTGTGTGTGTGTGTGTGTGTGATCTGCTTCCTTGCATACAGGACCATTTACTCCATCACTACAACGAAGTACTATAAAGTTTATTCTTGTTATCTCCAGACGCTTTTATTCGGCGTGGGATATTTTTCCGACTAGAGGGGTTAGATACAGCCATCAATAACTCCTTCACAACTAATCTTCTGTTCTCAGCTGAATAAAATCCTCAAAACTGCAAGAACATTATATTAAAAAAATGAAATCCTTCCAAAGATGTATTTAATCTCTACAGCGGTCGTCCATCAAATTTAAGATTTGTGGCCAGAATGATGAAAAGAAAAAAAAATCATCCACTCCCGGCTTCCAATAAACCAGGCTAATTCAATTACGAGCATGGCGGGTGAAATACAGTGTTACGAAATCACCTCCACACCCGCCACCTGCTGTTACCTCGTATGTTAAGGGGGGAAAACATGAACACAGAAGGCTAGTGAAGGAAGGAGGAAAATAACTGAATATAACTACCTGAAGATAACCAATTTTAGCACCCTCTCTCTCTCTCTCTCTCTCCCTCTCTCTCTCTCAGCACATACCATTTCACTTTCGCAGGACCGCAGGGCAACACCACCAACAAGACCAGTTCAGCTGAGACGAGGCAACACAGACAAAAAAGTATATACAAAAAAATTACTGTGGTCAAGAAATAAAATAACTGAACTGCGCCATCGTGTACTGGGGTAACATTTATGAAGGTGAGAAGATAGATAGGTAGATAGATAGACAGATAAACAGATGGAAGGATGGATATAGACAGATGGTGAAGACAGATGAAGGGATCGACAAGAATATCAATACAAATGGATGGAAGACGGAAGTACGTGTGGGCTGTGTGTGTGTGTGTGTGTGTGTGTGTGTGTGTGTGTGTGTGAGAGAGAGAGAGAGAGAGAGAGAGAGAGAGAGAGAGAGAGGGGGGGGGGGGCAAGTCGCAACTTTACCCAGCATGTCTCTAAACAAATCGAGCTTGATTTGTAACCAGTCACACACACACACACACACACACACACACACACACACACACACACACAGTTAAATGCCGCCAAACATCGCATTCCATAAGACAATGCAAATACACTCCCCTTCTTTCTTTTTCTCTTAGCTATATTTCTCACTGCTCCTGTTTCTTTACCTTTCCTTCCATCGTTCGTTTATTTTTCTTTCGTCTGCCGTGTTTTGGTGGCTTGTTTTCTTTGCTGATGCTTCCCTTTACTTATTCTTCATTTTATGTTTTAGCTGTTATTTCTCTTACTATTTTCTCTTATATTTTGTCTTTCTTTTTCTTCCATATTTCTCTCTTGACAATCATCCCCTTTTCTGTCTGTTTTCATTCTTTAACATCATCATCATCATCAATATCAGAACCTTTTCCCCAACTAAGGATGACGTGAACTAAGATCCACAAACAAGGAAAGACAGTATAAAAGACGGAGAACTACCAACTGCATACCCAGTGAAATGGACCACACACTCATTTACATATTATTCAAGTCCCAGGAATCCCGGCTCCACATAGCAGGCCTATCCATCCGCCTGACAGGTCGAGTCAAACCGTCGACTATTAAGTTAAAAAAATACAAACTGTCCTGTGCTCCTCTGTATATAATAACCAAACAACTCGATCCCTGTCAGCTCCCTTGCCTCCCTAATTTCCACAAGTCGCTTTATCACACGCACACACTATACCCATCCACCTGGCCCACCACACCTTCTTTATATTCGTCTTTTTCTTTCCTTTTTTCTACCCGTCATCTTTATGCGCACACACACACACACACACACACACACACACACACACACACACACACACACACACACACACACACACACACACACACACACACAATATCTTCATACGCACCTCCAGCTCCCTCCCACAGGTAAAACAGTCGACTCACCTGTGAAAGACAAAACAACAATGTTAGTGAAAGAGTTTCAACAAAAACTTAAGGACACATGTGGCAAATATTTCCTTTCCTTTGCTTCTCTTAATTAAGTTTTACCCATGTCCTAAATTATTTTCTTACTTCGTTTTTGTTAAGTAGCTGACTAATTTTCCCCTCAAACCTAAATTTACGAGGTAATCACATAGTTTGGAATCTGCCTTCATTAGTCGGGAACCATAAGTATAACAAAGACTTACTTACCGGGACTATATTTCTGATGGGACAAGGAGGGACTGGATTATGGATTTATGGATCATACCTGGTGGGGTGGAAGGACTAATGCCAAAAAGAACACACGCAACCCTCAACCATCAGCTCATATTCAGGCTAAAGAGCAAAAAGGGGAAAAAAAATGTCCAACTCTCTGACTGGCCCGAGAAACAAACATGGGACTACTACCACCACCATCACTATTACTACTACTACTAATGCCATCATCATCATCATCATTATCATCATCATCACCACCACCACCACTACTGCGGATGGCAATATTTGTGGTAAGTATATTGTTAAAAGCTACAGGTTACCCCTTCCGTTATACTTTATTCAGGATATCACTTGATATTTTTGCTAAGATATCCTACCAGTTAAATAGCTAAATCCACATCTAATCACGGAAAAATGATGGTAAAGTTCCCTTGCTGGATAATGAGCTTATTTGGCAGCCTCCTTAAATTTACAGTACCAATTCTGTATTAAAAGCTGTACTACTGTGTTTGGCAACAAATCCCCGACTTACAATTAGAACTGCCTGTATTTGTAAAACTAACACTTCCCGCACTCTGAGCCGACAATGACCTGATGTGGGTGACATTCCGCAGCTGTGTAATACAAGAGCATTTAACATTGACGCTCCTATGACTCATTCTATGCTGTATAAACTTATCTGCTGTTAGCTGGATTACAATACCAGAGATGTACCGATCATGAGAGAGTTAATGGTGACAGTAGCAACACTCCTAGGCTTCCGTAACTCAGTTAAATAAATTTTCTGGTGTTGGCTGTAATAAAACACTGGATAAGACGGAACCATGGGAGGGTTAAAGTCTTACCTACAGGTATCTTACTCACCTTCAATGGCATCAGGCTCACTATTCCTGTGGCATTCAATTCACAGCAGGATAATATCAAACCACAATGGAATATACATACTGTAGTCGCAGTGAATGGCATAGTCAATCCAACGATAAGAGAGAAGCATATTAAGAACGTCCAAGAGATGAGGACCAACCGCTGGCGATGGGTATACTTTTAGTTACTTCAGTGACCCTAACATCTGACCCATTACCTTCATATCAATATTCGAACTTAATGAGATAAAATAGGGACAACCCTAAAAATCATTAGGGTTTCGAAACCAAGGTTTCTAAGAACTGGAACTCAACAGAAACACACACACACAGAATCTATAAAAACCATTACCCATTTTATGTGATAAAAAACAGCAGTGTATTACAATCAAGGGACGACAGTCTATATAAAGAGCTGTGGCTATGATGCAACGGCTTCAAAACAACACTGCAGAGAAAGGTAAGTAACTGGTCCTCATAAACAACTATGGCTTTGAAACGAATACGATATAAAGTGTCTCAAAAACACAGCAGACCTCTTGCGTGGGGTGCGAGGCGGCACAAGGCAATGGTGCGGCGGCGGTAATGGGGCAGAGTTTATTTATATAAAGGAATATTTACTGGGCAGAGTCAACACTACCCCGGCCACCACACTGTCTTATGTTTGCCCATTGTCACCCTGCACCACCACCACAACCACCACCACCCCTACCACTACCACTTCCACGTCCCACCACTACCCCGACCACTAATACCACCACCATCACTACACCCCGTACCACTCTTATCACCACCAACATTACACTGTACTACCACCACCGGAGCTACCACTACTATTACGACCACAAAACTACTACTGACACTACAGCCACCATAACCTCCACTAACATAAATGCCACCATAACCTCCACTAACATAAATGCCACCATAACCTCCACTAACATAAATGCCACCATCACCACCACAATCACCACAAGTACCGCAGCAGAATTACTACTAACACTACTGCCACCACAATCTCCACTAACATTGCCACCATTACCACCAACAACCACCACCACTACTATCATGACCACCACCACCACAACTAGCATACAACCATGACCACCACTACCACTCCTACAATACCATTGCTACTGTTACCAACACCACTGCTATCAATACCACCACTGCTGTTACACCACCACCACCACAACCCTCCTGCCCAAAGGAAGTTGCGACACAGGCAACATCTCGGCGACAATTACACTCTGGTTAGCCGAGATGAGGCCAGCTACCAAACCGCCCCAGGGATACGTGGATACGGGTGTTGATTATTACCACACGCACACACACACACACACACACACACACACACACACACACACACACACACACACACACACACACACACACACTATTCTCAAAAAAATTTCGCCAGGTAACGTATCTCACATTTCTTAGCTTCCAAGGACCTCTCCCACCCAACATACTTCCCCCACACCCTCCCTCCCTCACGCAAATCTCACACACGCATACTCAACCACGCAAATCCCGCATATGCATACCTTCCCCACTCACACATCAAGCAGATCTCACTCACACATTACAATGCCTTCAATCACAACTCGCGCAAATCTCACACCTCACCCGAACCTCTCTCACTCTGCACGCAAACTTCACTCACATTTTACGCAGACCTTCCTCCTGTATCACCGCAGTCCTAGCTCACTTATCGGACAATCCTAAACTCACATGACACGCAATCCTAACTAACATGTCACGCAATCCTAACTCACATATCACGCACATCATACACCTCACGCAAACTTCATTCACATCTCACGCAAACCAAACTTCACCCAGACTTTACCCATTCATAAGCTGCTTTATACTAAATTCTATCTATTCGTATCTTACACGAATAAAAAAAGAAGAAATGAGGAGGAGGACGAGGAGGAAATATTGTTTTTATCTCCACAAACTCGCCTCAGAATCATGATAAGGCTTGTAATAAAAACGAAAACATTCTGCAATGTGAACCATTCATGTCACTGTATTTGTACCCTTGTATCCTGACCTCACTACGAGAGGGAGACAGGCAGATTAGACTGATAAATAGCCAGATAGATAGACAGATGTAGATAAACCGACAGATCGACAGAGACATAGCTAGATAAAATATGATACTAAATGAATGAGAGAGAGAGAGAGAGAGAGAGAGAGAGAGAGATTCGTACCCAATTTCTCGTCATCCAATAATCATTTTTTTTTTTTTTTACTTCACCACTTTGTTCCCTCGCTCTCATCAAGTTACTCTTCTCCATTTTCTCTCTCCCTCACCTTTATCAAATTTTGTTGCCTTTATTAATTTATACTTCACGCCCCCTCCCTCATCATCCCCAGTCCCTCCCTCTTTCATGTCTGTTTGTTTAATGAGGCGTTTAGTAAGAAGGGAAGAGGTGAAAGAGAGAAGGAACAGGTGAAAAGAGAGTACCCACATAATTCTCTCTCTCTCTCTCTCTCTCTCTCTCTCCAAGCACGGGTGGTCTGTGTGGGACGGTTATGCTCCTCTATCCTCCCCCCGCCCTCTTCTCTACCCCACCCTCTACCTACTTTCTCACATCTTCCCTCCTGTCTCCCCTCCTCATCTCAGCCATTCCCTCCTTTCTCCATCTCTTCTTCTTCCATCGCTCCCTCTCTATCCCATCCTCTTCCACATTCCCATTCCTTATCCTTGTCTTTCTCTACTTTCTCCATCTCTTTCACGTACCTTTCTTCCTCTCTGTCTCCCCCCTAACCCCCTCTCTCTCTTTAACTGGAGTGGCGGTGGCAGGGGCGGCACGATTGGCTTTCCCTTAATTACCCTCGCGTGGCACAGGGGCGAGGCAGGTGAGGCAGGACATGGTGAGATGAGTGAAGGGGGGGATGGAGGGGGTGTCGGGAGTGAGGTGCAGGGAGGGGAGGGGTCGAGGGAGGGGAAGGAAGGGTGAAAGTGGGTGGGTGAGGGTGAGAATGAGGTGGGGATGTGTGGATGCAGAAAAATAAAAGTGAGTGGGACAGAGAACTTTATGTTCAAGGATACACAGGCGAGTGGTAGAAGGGGGTAGTAGGCACAGAAGGGGCAGGAGAGGCCTGTGAGAGGGAGCAACGGTAAGGGATGAAAGTGGATGAGGACAGATAGGTGAGGGGAATTCGTGAATGGTGGAGGTAGGTATGTGATGTACACAATGATCTGGTGAGACAGTGTGACCGAGGAAGTGTCGAACAAATATGTTCGGGTAGAACAGAGGTGGGAATGGATGAGATGAAGCAAGTATGTAAATGAGTAAAGGTGTGAATGGGTATGGCAGGATATGGCAGGGGCGGGGATGGGTAGGGTAGCGTAGGGTTGGGTATGGTAGGACTGAGAAGCGTAAGGCAGGGTAGGGTAGAATATGGTAGGATTGGGAAGGATAAGGTAGGGTAGGGGATAGATATGGGTAGGTGGACAATTATTGAGAATGAGAGGGTAAACAGGTAGAACATGGGCCGGGATGGGCATGGGCGCGTGAAGAAAGGGTACAAAATAGTGAGATAAGGTGTTAACAGACTGGACAGGGGCGGGGATGGGGATGGGTAGGTGAGGAGGGGTAACTGTAAATAAACAAAAAAGAGGTAAGGTAATGGATGAGTGAGAGGGCAGTTCTGTTGTTATGCTTTCCTGTTCCTGTCGCTGCGTCCTACCCAACACATTTATCATTAGGAAACACATTTATAATAATGACAATGAAGACTATGATCCCTTAATTCCAACTTAAGTGAACAGTCCGAGTGAAAGAGCCCTGCCCACATCCTGAAAGTGTGTTTATTGAGAATATAACTGAGGAAGGTCCAGCTCCAAGTTGGGGCAAAGCTGCAACATATATATTCTCACATTACACACGGAATGTTATGATTCTTCGATGATAATGATGATGATGGTGGTGATGATGATGATTAATGGACAGGTGAGGGCCACAAAATACAAAAGAAAAGCTATGGGTGGATGTGGAAGCAAGTGGAAGTGTGGATGTGCAAAGACGCAGTGGGATCGTGTAGAATGAGTAGGTGGGTCGATGGTCGGGTGTGGATGCAAGGATGTGGAAAAACATGTGGATGAAAGAGTAGGGATGTAGTGTTGAGACAGCGAGGATGAAGTTGGCGTGGACATATAGAAAGTGTAGAATACGTGAGATGGTGGGTGGGTGTCTGGGTGTGGTGGTCAGGTGGAAAAGAGTGTGGGTGGGAGGGTGAAAATGAGGGTAGATGTGAAAGAGGACAGGGAGCGTGTAGAATGGGTAGGTGGGTGGGAATGGAGGAAGGTGGAAGAAAAAGTGGGTGGGAGGGTAAAGAAGTGACTGGGTGTGAACGAAGAGAAGGACTGTGAGTATGTGGGCTAGAAAAGTTGTAATCTGGAGTGCGGCGAAGGGGCGGAGATGGGGCGAAGAGGGTTCTGTGGTGGGGAGAAGAGAGTTGTGTGGAGGGGAGGAGAGTAGTGCGGTGGGGAGAAGAGAGTCGTGTGGTGGGGAGAAGAGGGTCGTGTGGTGGGGAGAAGAAGGTCCAGTGGTGGGGAGAAGAGGGTCGTGTGGTCGGAAGAGGGTCGTGTGGTCGGGAGAAGAGGGTAGTGTTGTGGGAAGATAAGGGTTGTGTGGTGGGGTGCAGAGGGTCGTGTGGCGGGGTGCAGAGGGTCGTGCGGTGGGGATAGGAGGGTCTGGAGAAGGAAGGGAGTGGGTGGTGGTTAAGGGGGTTAGGCGTTGAGGGTGTATAGGGCAGGGGATAATTAGAGAGGGTAATTGCGTAGGAGTGAAGGTGGTTAGGGCTGCCAGTATGAGGATAATTGAGCACGCGTATACGGGGCAAGGATGGTGGCTGACGAGGAGGCAATAGGGTGTTTGGGGAAACATTAGCCAAGAAATTGCTGTCTGGTGTGTGTGTGTGTGTGTGTGTGTGTGTGTGTGTGTGTGAGAGAGAGAGAGAGAGAGAGAGAGAGAGAGAGAGAGAGAGAGAGAGAGAGAGAGAGAGAGAGAAACGTGCTCTCCAGTAACCTTGTATCTTCCTTTTATTCTCAAGAGCCTGTCCATTAACACAAGCCAACCTCTGACAAGCAAAACACTGGGGTATAAAAACAGGTGGGCTGCCAGCACTCCTTAAGCTGTCGTTATCCTTAATGTTATACTCTTACAGCAAAACCATCTCTGACAAGCTAATACTTAGGATAAAAGGATAAACAGCCAAAGAAAGATGCTACGTGTATTAGGATAAAAGGATAAACACCCAAAGAAAGATGCTACGTGTATTAGGATAAAAGGATAAACACCCAAAGAAAGATGCTACGTGTATTATGTTATAGGATAAACACCCTAAGAAAGATGCTACGTGTATTAGGATAAAAGGATAAACACCCAAAGAAAGATGCCACGTGTATTATGTTATAGGATAAACACCCAAAGAAAGATGCTACGTGTATTAGGATAAAAGGATAAACCATCCATCCATCCATCCATCATCCAATCCTACACTGCCCCATGAGGAGCGTGGGAGCCCGGGGCTAAGCAGTTGGTCCCGGCATTTAAGATGAGAGTGACCAGCCTCAGTCATCCCTGAGTGGTATTACATGAGCAATCAACCCCAACCATCCCTTGGATATAAACCTTCACCGGATCAATCCGATTGGAGCGCCTTAATTACCCACTAAACCACCAGGTGCCAAAATTTGGTGTTATGGTTACCACCCAGCGTAGTAAATGGTTTCTGGTGTACAGGAAACCATTTGGCTTGTCAGTCAGTGTAGTCACCCACAGGCTGAAGGAAGAGGAAAGAATGAAGGAAAGAAAGACACAAGAGGGAGTGTAAAGTCACATGTAGGCAGAAGGAAAAGGAAAGAATGAAGTAAAAGAAGACAGAAGAGGATGGAAGGAAAGAAGAATGGAGCAGAGGAAAGGGCTGACACCCGACAGCAGCACTACATCGAGTGAGTGGATGGTGAGCACCCCCACCTACCACAAAAAGGATAAACACCCCAAGATAAATGCTACGTGTATTAGGATAAAAGGATAAACACCCAAAGAAAGATGCTACGTGTATTAGGATAAAAGGATAAACACTCAAAGAAAGATGCTACGTGTATTAGGATAAAAGGATAAACACCCAAATAAAGATGCTACGTGTATTAGGATAAAAGGATAAACACCCAAAGAAAGATGCTACGTGTATTAGGATAAAAGGATAAACACCCAAAGAAAGATGCTACGTGTATTAGGATAAAAGGATAAACACCCAAAGAAAGATGCTACGTGTATTAGGATAAAAGGATAAACACCCAAAGAAAGATGCTACGTGTATTAGGATAAAAGGATAAACACCCAAAGAAAGATGCTACGTGTATTAGGATAAAAGGATAAACACCCAAAGAAAGATGCTACGTGTATTAGGATAAAAGGATAAACACCCAAAGAAAGATGCTACGTGTATTAGGATAAAGGGATAAACACCCAAAGAAAGATGCTACGTGTATTAGGATAAAAGGATAAACACCCAAAGAAAGATGCTACGTGTATTAGGATAAAAGGAT
Source organism: Coenobita brevimanus (assembly GCF_032717465.1). Lineage (NCBI taxonomy): Eukaryota > Metazoa > Arthropoda > Malacostraca > Decapoda > Coenobitidae > Coenobita > Coenobita brevimanus. Next base: position 10,448,696 of record NC_137059.1, read on the forward strand.
AAACACCCAAAGAAAGATGCTACGTGTATTAGGATAAAAGGATAAACACCCAAAGAAAGATGCTACGTGTATTAGGATAAAAGGATAAACACCCAAAGAAAGATGCTACGTGTATTAGGATAAAAGGATAAACACCCAAAGAAAGATGCTACGTGTATTAGGATAAAAGGATAAACACCCAAAGAAAGATGCTACGTGTATTAGGATAAAAGGATAAACACCCAAAGAAAGATGCTACGTGTATTAGGATAAAAGGATAAACACCCAAAGAAAGATGCTACGTGTATCAGACAAGCAGTTAAGTACATCCATTTTCATTAACCCTTACCTTTTTCCTGGCTGGTCGTCCTTAAGATTAATATATTTTTCGTACATTATAGTCATAATTACGATGAAAAATAAGCAGCTAAAATAAGATGGCAGGTGTATTGGCAAGTTATTAAATACTATATATACATTTTCTTCTTAACGTTTACCTCCTACTCTGTTATTTTGCCCGTAGTTCCAGCTAATTATCTGCTCTTATATAACATCGGTCTTAAGATTAACTTACGAGGAAATAAGCGTGCTGAGAAAGATGGTACGTATATTAGCGAGGCAATTATATATATTACCTTTTCACCGTGCTCTCTCTCTCTCTCTCTCTCTCCCCCTACATGGCTGAAGGCAAATATTTCCTCTTACATAACCATCACAGTTACGACCGACTTACCATACGATGAAAAGACAGGCACCTAAAGAATGATGCTACATGAAATTAGGGAGGAAATAATTATATGTTTATCTTCTTCCTAGCGTTTATTATCTTTGTCGGAGTAGAAGTTAATCCACTTCTGGCAAAATATATAACCATGATAAGATAAACCTGAGATGAAAAGATAAGCAGGAAAAAAATTACAGGTTTATCAGGAAAGAAATTAAAGAAAGCTTTGTTCTTAACGCTTGCTTAACCTCTGATGGGTCATGGCCGAGTTTTTTTTTTTTCCCTTGGCCTTTTCTTGTACGTAATATATCAAAATAACAATCAGGCACAGGAAAAAAAAAAATCGATAAAATATGTGGTACTGGACGTGCATTAGCTGATCTTAACGTTTTTTTTTTTTTTTCTTAATCTCTGAAAGGTTGTGGCTGAAGATAATTACTTCTGCGTACATTAAAAAAATACATTAGAAATTGGTTTGGGGTAAAATGGCATCTACAAAAATTCAATTAACGTGTACTTGTGGAGATATAAATTTTACCACTAATGTTTAACACTTACTTTCCCTATAAGACAGATCGTAATAAAGGCTCATTATTTTTATCACATAACAAAGAGACTTTCAGTAAAGTACATACGAAGTCAAAGAAAAGTAGTGAAGCAATAATATGCCTATTTCCCAAACATCTGTTTTACTTTTCTGCTTGTTTGTTGCTTCTGCTTGGTTGTAGCTGAAGGTAATTTTGTGCTCTTATATAACAATCAGAATTATATAAAAAAAAAATAGGTAAGGAAGCTACAGAAATATGGCAGGTGTACTAGTGGGCCAAATGATTATATCCTTCGCTTTAATAATCTCAGGCGACTACGCTAACTAAGGTGAATTAAATCGTCTGACAACAGCTGGAATATATAATTATAGTTGTCCTATTACAAGAGAGTTAATGGTGATAGTATTAACACTCGCAGGTTGCTATCATTCCAGTTGTGTTAAAATCGTCTGGAGCTGGCTGGAGTAAAATACTAGAGTTGTCCCGACCATGAGAAGGTTAATTATATCCTTCATCCCATTTACTTTTTTTTTTTTTTTTTTTTTTTTGGTCCCTGACTGGCTGTAGTTAAAGGTACTTACTTCTCCGTACGTAACAATCACACACACTGGACCACAATTAATCCCGAGTTCTCTCTCTCTCTCTCTCTCAGACACAGGCAAGTACGTCCAGAAATACTACCACCCACCCACAAGCCTTAACACCAACACGTCAAGCCTTCCCTCTATTTTCTTACCCCTTCCCTCACACCCCCTTCTCCTCAACCTCATCCATCCTTCGTCCGTCCTTCAATGTCCCAGACCAACCTTGGCTCTCCATATAAACTTCTGCTCCATCACCATTCCACAAAATCCAGTAATCCTATAATCCCCTGACCTGCCTCTACCCTCTCACATCCACCACACCCACCCACTCCACCACACTCTCCCTAACCTCTCCCTCCAACCACACTCTCCCCTAACCTCTCTCTCCATATTAAACCCTCCTTATCATAACCTCCCCCTACCACACTGTTCTCAATCTTCACCAACCACATCCCCACCAATCTGACCAATCCCTCCTCATCAACAATCGCTTCCATTTTCATCCCTCCTCAACCACAGTAATTAACACTTGCGTCTCTCCCCAACCAACACCCTACCCGTTCTATTCCTTCCCTGCCAGTTTCTACCCTGCCACAACCACACTCCTATTAATTTCGTCTTCTATTCTACCAAGATCAAATTACACCAGTTTCCTCGCTCCGATCATACTTCAAACACCACATTCTTTCCCACCTGCCACCCCATCCATACCCCTAATAATTTTCTCTCTCCACGCCCAACAACGTCTCAAACACCAGACTCACTCCCACCTACCACTCAACCACACTGCTCCCAAATGTCGTCCTTCTCCCAACAGCAGCCACACCTCCCCAGACACAAGGCTCCCAACCATTCAAACCTCATTCCTACCAGTTTCGTCCGTCTCCCCGTTCCTACAAAGCTCTTACTCTACCCCATCCGACTACACTTCCTCAGAGTCCCCCTCACTCCTCCCTACCCCTACCAGATTCGTCCCCTACCCCACCCAACCACACTTCCTCAGACTCCCCCCACCCTCTTCCCCACCTACCACGGCACGCCAGCCCGGCACACACACACGTCCGTCACGCTGCATCAGGGCCTCAGACGACAGTGCCAAGAGGCGTGGCTGAGGACCCCTGCACCCACACCACTCACACAACTGATCAGAGCCAGAGGTCAGCCGAGGTGGCGGTCAAGTGGGTAGAGAAGTAAACTGATGCCGTATTTGTAAACCCTACTAAGGTAAGTTGTATACAGGTGCTTATTTATACTTTTATCTTCATTCCTACGGCTACCACATACTTCACAATCATACCACCCTAAGTATTAAAGCAACAATAACAACAAATATGATAAGAGCTGTTGTCCCAAATATCTGCTCAACGTAAAAATTTGCTAGGAATTTTCATAAATACGACCCCCGATGTCGCCTTAAGATATTCAATCCTGTAATATATGATTTATTTCACTGTCGTTATTACCAGACGATTTTCTTTATATTGGAGACTCCAAACTGAAGGAGCTTGACATTAACCCTTTCACTAACAGAGGTCTGTCCTAAGTCGGATAAAACTATTTGGAGACAGCAGGACCAAACCACTACACCAATACAGTGAGGACGGGATTCAAGGGGTCAAAGGACGGGATATGGATCCCAGGCTGGGACTGGGAATAGTTTGGTTAAAACTGACACTGGTATTTTCCACAAGACCCACCGACATGTCATAAAAACACCTCCGCTAATACCATCACACCAGTCCTGAACGACACGGCCCTGCCATGTATTCAATATAGACAGTGGGCATGTAGGATTGATTGTCCTCTGGAAACTGACTATCAAATCAATGTGGTCTCTCTCTCTCTCTCTCTCTCTCTCTCTCTCTCTCACACACACACACACACACACACACACACACACACACACACACACACACACACACACACACACACACACACACACACACAGCAACGGGCAGTGATGTTAACAAAATGAACACAGATCCACACAACACACAAAGGCGTTTGTGCACGTTGGTATGTGTGCAAATTTGCTTGGCTGAATGAACGTAAAACCAGGAGGGTCACACGGCTGCTGGAGTTCATACACACACGCCTCTCTCTCTCTCTCTCTCTCTCTCCATTTCTATGCCCTCCTTCGATTCTTCCTCCCTCTCCCTCTCCCCCTAAGACAGAATAGCAGGGTTTGTTTTCCCGTTACTTCTCGCTAACTGTTAGGATTTGAAACCTCTCCACAGCAAAACTTTACTGATCTACCAGAAGACCCGATGACATGTAAAAACACCCACACTAATACCAATACACCAGTTCAGTACGTGACAGCCCTGGCATGTATTCAGTATGGACGGTGGTGGTTAGCGCCAAAGTGGTGACATGCAGTGGGGCTGGAAACGACTATGAAGCCTATGCCCAGAGTCGAACACACAAAAAAAGGGTTAACAAGAAACATATCCTGACACAAGGTGGTAAGTATAATTATGCTCACAAACATAACATCTATATCCTGACACAAGGTGGTAAGTATAATTATTCTAACATTACACCTAACACTTACTTTTACTCTTCACAAACTTCCACATCAAAAACACCTGTCCATATGATCACCTTAGTTAAACTGGGATACATTAGGTCCTGATATTTACTCAGTAACCGAAACAGTTTACATTAAAGATATTTTTTTCCCTTCCATAAGTGCATGAAAATATTCTAATTGTGGTTACCTTCGTTTCTATACAGTTATTCAACACTTCTATATCATGAAATTCCTGATTCTACTCTACCATAAGCTGTGTTGGAGACTCCTATCATCATCATCATCATAAGATTTATTGAACATACACGAGTTGGAGAAATTACATTATGGGTCTTTGATTTGCTACTGAACATAATTTAAAAAAGTAAGAAAGTTTACTTATAATTTTTTCTAAGAGAAAAATGTCAGTCCCAATTTATTCCCTTCAGGCGTAAGGGCCACAGGCTAGACTACGGCAGTGCAGGACACTGATGGGTAGGACAGTTTTATCATACGCCTCAGATCGAAAACCACCATTCACCTGTATGAGACTAGAACCACAACGCACAAGCAAAGTCGTTACTTAGTTGGTCACCAAAAGTCTCAAATATTACTAGCATTAAACAAATATAAATAGCTGTATTGATCTACATGAATACAACATTAAAAATGTAGGACTTTTGGTTAGCGTTTCTCTAGCAAAAAGTAAATGCTTGTGGTATTCCATATATCCAAGCATAATATTAAATTACCGTCTTTCCCTAATAATACTGCATCATTATCTGGCGTGCATAAGGCAGTGTCCGCGTACAAGGTCATGCTACTGTTTATCTTGGGGTTCTCCGTGGACTGGAGTGACCCACGACAAAAGAGAAAACCTCCCCCCCCCCCACACACACACACCTTACCCTCTGCTCCCAACTATTCTTTTCTCTCAGACCGTGACAATATATTCTTTTCTTCTTCTTTTTCACATTTTTTTTTTCTCAGCAAAACAGCTTACATCACCTCACACTTCTCCATTCCTCTCCCTCTTACATCTCAAATACTCTTCTGTCCTGCCCTTATTTACCGCGTCTTTCTTCCCTCCCCTCCCCTCTGTTATACTTCATTGCGCTTTCTGATGTTCCACTACTGTGCACCTGTGCGGTCTCCTCCTCCTCCAACTCCTCCTCCTCTTGCTTCACCACCCTGCTCCTTCCTCCTCCCCTCAGAATTCTCTCCCTCCCTCTCTCTCTCTCTCTCTCTCTCTCTCTCTCTCTCCCACCCTTCCAACCGGTAATGGGGAACAAGCTGTCAATAATATTAAAACTTTGAGAAGGAAGGTGCGGGCCAGGCAGCACCAAATTCCTGAGTCATTTGTGAAACCATTGCTGAGAGTAAAGCATAAGTTTATCTCACTGCTGAAAGCGTCCTGTAATGCGGCATGCAGCCTGACCATATCCAGTGCTTATAACTGTTTTATACATGAAGACAACAAACGATGAGTTAAACTTTCTTTTAACATCTTAGGGGCCCCACAGGACCCGTGATGTAGGAAGGTCCGAGGCTTGGCTACACAATAAAAATAATTTGCGCCATGGTGCATTGCAAGACCACAGCTCAACCACTGTTCTATCAAGGCGTCAGAAATTTGAGGCTTGCACACACCTTGGCCTCTGCTATTATTATAATAAGCCCGTAAATACTGTTGGTATAACTCTAGTGATCTTGTACAGGCAGGTCCTCTTTCAAACATTTCATTCACGTCTCGGCCGGCACTCCCGGTACAGAGAGACGCCAGTCCAGTCCAGGTTCAGGTAATACAGCCACACCAATCAGATCACCCCTACATCTTTCGGCTGACCCTCTCTTTGTGCTCCTCCACCCTAACATCGGAACCACACCTGCCCTGCTTCTCCTTCCCTGCCAATACATGCCCTGCCCTACCCTTTCTTGCCTTGTTCAATTCTCACACCTGCCCTGTCCGGTCCTGCACAATCGCACCCCGCATGTCTCCTTGGCCTGACCTAACCTGTCCTAGCCTGTCATGCCACCACCCGTCATACCCAACTTCATTCTCAAACCTGTTCTGCCCGGTTCTTTATTCTCGTACCTGTTATGACATCTTAGCTTTCACTTTTCTCAACACGCATGCCTGTCCTGCCTTACCATGTACTCTTCTATACCGCCTTACCCTGCGCTGCCCTGATCCTTTTCACCACAACCCCATGTCCTCTAATGGCCTGTCTTCATTCACATCCATCCTGCCCTGCCTATCTGCCCTGTCTTGCACCTCCCATATTATGCTTTCTCTACTTCATCATCACTCTCATATCAGCATTGCCATACCTTGTTTCCTCATCACACCTGCCTTACCCTAGTTGTCCTGCATTTCCCAAACACTGCTCTCTCTACTCCAGCTTCACTTTCATACCAGCCCTTTTCTGCCCTCCTACTTCGTCCTCCCTTTCCCTCTCACACCTGCCCTGCCCTGTCTTCCATCTCTCAAATTCTGCTTTACCTACGTCATCTTCCTTCTCATACCAGCGCTGCCCAACTTGCCCTCTCTCCCCTTCACACCTGCTCTGCCCTGCCTTGTTCTCCGTGCCCTATCCCCGCCCTCACACCTCCCTTGTCTTCATTCTCAAACCTGCCCTGCCCTGCCCTCCACCTCACATACATCCTCGCTCACCTTAACACTCGTATCTTTCTCTTTCTTGCCTATTTTACTCTCACACTTACTAATGTCAATTTCGTATCTCTCTCTCTCTCTCTCTCTCTCTCTCTCTCTCTCTCACAACACACACACACACACACACACACACACTTACTTTCCCGTTTATCTCCACTTTCTCTCAACCCAGCCACTCCCTTTCTCGGTCCGCTTATTTCATTCACCACGTTATCATGTCGTGTTCACACCTCATATCCCACGCCTCTCATCTCTGGCCTCTGTGTTCATGTGTCTGCAGAATATGACGACGACGATGACGATTATTATTTGATATCACATTTTAAAAAATATGAGGAGCTTTGTGTAAATATAACTGATGGGAGTGGCAAAATATGAACAGACAGAGTGAAGTTGTAACGGGGGGCGGTCATGACAAGCAATGTATTCCCATATCCCTTGATAATCGTGATACTATAATGTTTCTTACGAAAACAGATTAGGGACTGGGATTAGTGGCGGTGGAAGGTGAATAAGAGACTGAACGGGGTTACAACTTCAGGCAGTCTTGACATACAATACATCCCCATTACCCTTGATAACCGCACCACTTTTATTATCAAATGTATATTTCTTAAAGAAAATTATTAGGTGATGGTAATAATAGCAGCAGCAAGGTGTGTTGAAAACTGTATCTACTTGACTACAGTTCCAGGCAGTCGTGGCATACACTACATTTCCACATCCTTTTATAACTTTTGTACTTTGTTTAATATTCAACTTCACAGATTCGCAGGAGGAAGTTTAACGGGTATGGAATTAGTGACAGTGGAAGTGTTGAAGGCAGAACGAAGTTGCAACCGCAAGGCAGCCATAACATATACTACATTCCCACATCCCTTTGTAAATGTGGTACTTTAACACCCTCAGTCTCTTATGACTCACTTTCAGCTGAATAAAATGATAAGGTGTTAGCCAGAACAATATACAAGAGCAGTCCCAATCATAAATGTGTATGGTGACAACTCACTCACTCTCAGGTGACTGAAAACGTCTGACGTTAGTCGGAATAAAATAATAAAGTTATCCCAGTCAAAAACAGGGTAACATCATAAACGTTTCTTTCGAAGAGTTTGAGGGAAAGGCGGAAGCAGACCATATAGGGAAGGTGGGAGTGGCCATGGAAACACGACTTGTGCCTCACCATGACCCCACCATCATGCACCACACATCACTGGCCATTTTTTTTTTTTTATGTGCTCGACTCTGGGCATAGGCTTCACAGCCTGCTTTCAAGGCCCAGTAGTCCTCCTACGTACCGCACACCTCTACATGTCACCACTTCGACGCTAACACCCACCGTCCATACTGAATACATGCTAGGGCTGTCTCATACAGGACTGGTGTATTGGTATTAACAGGGGTATTTTTACGACATGTCGGCGGGTCTTCTGGTAGAACAGTAAAGTCTGATATTTATGAAATTGAAATCCTTAAACTGTTCCCTGCCCCAGCGGGATCTGAACCCGGGTCCATTAGGACTGCAGGCTAACTCTCTACCGATTGAGCCACCGCCTCCCCCAACATCCCTACACTGCCCACCACTGACATCATTCTTGACCATTACCTTCATCAGCCTCATACTTCCCACTCAGACTCTCTCTCTCTCTCTCTCCAATTAGTCAACCCTGTCATCCACACACTACCTAACACCAATACACCCAATCGTTATTATTCCTGGATCTCTTATGATGTCCTAACCTGTCATATATTTACTCTCCATTTTCTTTACCGGAAAGCCACTGTGATCGTACTCTATGCATGTTCTTTTGAAAATACCAAGTTTCAAGTATAGTATTCCTGTGACTCCAATGAAGTTCCCGAAAATCCCGACGTAATTCTGATATATACATAGATACCTTCTGTGCCATCAGGGTTCTATAGTGACACAGAGGCGGGCACAAATCATCGGTGATCAGTGCAGTGAAGTATTGGAGGCAGTTAGGTTAACGGACGGTGAAACTGGTTGTTTCGAGTCAACATCGTTCTTTCCGCCATAAAGCAGCGTGAAGCACAAATCAACTCTTTGTTCTGGCCGCCAGGCGGCCACTCCACCGCGGCTATTTACTGGCTTAATGGATCCCACACACCCCACCATTACCCCTGACGTACGCCTGACACCCTAACCTCACAGACACACAGGTTTCATCGGCAAAACGAGAGATTCATCCTTTGGCTACAGCCATTTATTACTGACGACACTTGAACCCATGAATCCTATTTTTTTTTTTTTTTTTTTTACCTTGCTGACCCCCAAACGATCATTTTTCACTGTTGTTGAGTTTTTCAAGTATTCTAGTTCATATATATACACCATTAATTATTTCATCTTAATTCTTTCGTTACTAAAAATCTCTTAAACTCAAAACAGGTTCCCCACACTTCCTGCCCATCGTCATCCACAAGGAGTTATTACTGAGCAGTGGCAGCAGATAATATATACTCGATGTGTCTCTTACCACTCAGTTACCAGCGATATGCCTGCCACCCCCACCACTTGACCTTCACCAATACCCGTACAATACCCACCATTCCACCACCACTCTATCGTCACCACTCCACTGCCATTACACCTCCACTGCCACTCCACCCTAACTACTCCACTCGTGCTACCACTCACCCACACTCTACCTTTTCACCTGACAACAGACTCACGACGAAGGTGCGATAATGCCAACAATAACACCAGACCTTGCTGACCCCTGCTGACCTCTCAAGTCTCTCTCTCTCTCTCTCTCTCCTAAAACAGTCTGGCGGTCCAGTCAAGGATCGATACCAGACAATATAATATTCACCTTTGTGCCACCTCAGCTGAACGTCAAGCCTGGAGAGTCAAGCAGTTTAAAGGCAATTTCATGTACCGACCCGGCGGCTGTGTGACACACCACCTTGGATTAATATTATATACACGAGGTCACGCACTTTTCCTTGCATTTAAGAGTATAAAGACTCCAGTTTATCATTAACCTCCTCACCTCGCCGGACGACTTAACGGTGTCTGTTTAATTCTTGCTACACCCACACGACTTCCCTCGTCACTGGGAAACCACGCGAGATCCACGGGCTCGACGAGAACAGTCATACAACTATTGACACGCAGCTAGACTAAACCAACAACGCAATTCACCGTTTCCTTACTCAGCCATAAGTTAACTGTATCCTGGCTAATACTTTACTATTTTGTTCAGCCGAGAGAAATGCTACCAGTCAAAGGAGTTAACACGGTATTTTTTTTTATAACTTTCAAGAGACACACTCTAAATAAACTAAAAAAAGTAGTCCATCTTCTTACTTAGCACTCAAGGAACAAGGTTCAATCAATCAATCAATCATTTCCTGTGGCACCCTCGGGGATGCATAGGGCCTCGATGAACTCACACCACCACAAAATATTAATCTTAATTCAAAATTCTCAGTATCACACGGCTGGAGGAGAATGTTTGAACTAAGTTTCGTGATGAGTAGCCAGAACCAAGAAAAAACACAAGTCACTATCTCCTTACTTAGAGCCCTTGAGCTGCATTTTTTTTGTATATGAGGAAGAAGAAACCAAAGGCTAGGAGACCACAAACAGTTCCTTCCAAGAAAAAAAACAAAAATACAAAGGAGAGCCAATTTCAAGATCAGTTCACTTCGAGATGCCTGGAAACACTGCGTTTGAAAGACTGGAGATCATAGGAAGAAGGAAATACAGAGGGAGACAGTTCCAGTGACATGTTACATAAATGAAGGACTGGGAGTAACGGTTAACTCAAGCATTAGAGAGCTGGACAGAACAGGGATTAGAGTTTGTTGCTATGCGAGTGCTACGCACCTGTCGAAGAGGTGGAGGGATGCAAGCACAGTTCAGAGGAGCAGTGACCATTGAAGTAGCGACAGAAAAGAGATAAAGATGCAACAATGCGGCGAAGAGACAAGAGGTTGCAGGCAGCCAGTATGTAAGAGGAGGAGAGTTAATGAGACGAAAAGCATGCAGCTAACACTAGACTACTTTGTTCAGCTGAGAGAAATCCTACCAGTCAAAGGCTTAACAAACTTAGAGGAGAACTTCTGATATAACACTCACGCCACACAGTCAGAATCAACCAACAACGCAGTTCAGCATCTCCTTACTTAGAGCCACAGAGGAACCCGGGTCAATCAGAGGAACACTGGGACGTGGCTGATCACCCTCGGCCGACGCAACAGCTTTGATAATGAACCGATAGCAGACACGACGGATCCTCCTGCCCGATAGCCTTACCCCTCCATGAGTGACCCGCCGCCACCCCTCGCCAAAACAACCATGGCACCGGCAGCAGCATGAGGCCCTTGGCGGCGCGGGTTTGGTTGGCACATCCCAGGGTGTGCAGGGACAGAGGGGATGAGGAGAGGAGCGTTACTGAGGAGGGTGGAGGAGTGACTGGTAAATAGGAACCTGAAATTAAATTGCTTCCCATGACCCGAACCCCAACACACTGACTGAAGGTAAAATATTCAACACATTCCCAGCAACTGCATGAACATCAAATTTCCACTCCTTTCACAGGATTTTTGGTCAATAACCTTTAACTCTCAACTTCATGTTTTCCCTTCCCTATAATTTTCCTCATATTCTTCACCTATAGTTATTCTTTTAACATAAAATTCCTCTACTATCAAATTTTCTTCTTCGTTGAAACTATACAGTGCAGATGACAGACACAGATAAGTATGGAAAAGAGTGGATGGATGGATGGAGGTGAATGTGAGTGCAGGACTGACACGTAATGACGAACGTAGAGAGAAGGTTAATACAGATGAGAGCTGGAGAACCCGATTACGGAAAAGGAAAAAAAAGAGTGAGACGTGAGCTAAACGAAAATGTAACGATAGGTGAAGGGACAAAATGGAGGAAGTAGAAGTACCAAAAAATATATATATATATATATAAATACATAAATAATTAGAATCAGCCAGATTAAGACGATTAGATAATGACACGGGAAACGAGCAACGAAATGAGACAATATTGAAAACACGTGAAACGAACAAGACAGGTAAAAAAGAAAAAAAAACAGGAAATGACGACAAATGAGAAGAGCAACAGGTGAGACGAAAGCGATAAGCGGTGAAAAGTGAGAAATTAATGACAGCAAAACAGGTAAGGAGAGGAGGGGAAAAAAAAAAAGTGCAGAGAACGACAAATGAGATGGGCGTAAAAGGCGATGGGGGAGCGACAGGTGGGAGGGTTGAGAAGTACCGTATGAAGGAAGCGACACACGAGAAAATGAATGCACAACACGTACGGATTATAAAAAAAGCAAAAACATAACGTACAAGAAAACAAGTTACAATGGGACAACAGCATAAATGGACGATACATTAGGGGAAAAAAACGAAAGAAGACAGAAAAAAGGAACACCAGGCAAGGAAGGAAACATAACAGATTAAAAGGGAAAGGGAAGTGAACGAAAACAGACTGAGTGCAACAAAAGAAGAGGGTGCAAAAGGTGAGTCGATTGCGATAAGGATGAAGAAAAGGAGATAAAAAAGAAAAGGACAACAGCGAAATTAATGGGAACAAGAAGAACGGAAAAACGTCAAGTGTAAAACAGAAGGACTGACAAAACACCGACAAATGAGAAAAGAACGACGCCAGAAGCAGCGAGGGATGAGGCCTGAGCACCTGATAACCACTCCATGACGTCTTATTCTATTGCTACCTCCAGACGATTTGCTTCAGCTTACAGACACTTTTCAGACTGGAGGGATTAGACAGCCTTCACTAACCCCTTCTAGGTCTTTCCTAAACCAAGTATACGGGTAATCGACTGAAAAAGGCAAGACCAAAATAAGACATCACAATACTGAAATGTTTGAGAGGGAGGAACAAGGTGGAAAATAATGAAGTCAATTAAGGCAAGGATACTACATGAATGGGAAATAACAGTAAACAATCAAGAGGGAATGATAAAAGACAGGATGAGGAAACTTAGCATAAATAAAGCAGCTGAAACATAAACAGACAAAAGCCATAGTAGATGTTGACCCCATCAGTACAATGACGTCCTTTTCCACTCCACAGTGTTGGCAAAACACTGTCTCTTTCTGCAAGAATGGTGATGACGGAGGAGGAGGATAAGAGATTCGACGCGAAAACGTTGCCTAGCAATCAGGAGACTTGATGAAAACTACTTTTAGGCCCAACAATGGTACTGTTACGGAAATATTTTAAAGGCTAACTATGGTATTAACTGCACTTGTCGTGAGCCTCAAGGTTTTACAGTTTCCTGCTGTGGAGTGGGACTGCAGTTTTGCTTGCCCAAATAAAATCGTCTGGTGTTAGATGGAATAGAATACTAAAAGTGTCACAACCACGAGAGAGTTAATGGTGACAGCATTAATATTCAGGCTGCTCTGACTCATTCTCAGATGAATATAATCGTCTGGAGTTAGTTGGAACTAAATACTGGCGTTGTGCCGATCATGACAATTAATGGTGACAGTATAAACACTCCCACACCCTTACTACTTACTCTCAGCTAAATTAAATAATCTGGTGTCCGCCGGAATGAAATGCGGGAGAAGACGCCATCACGAGAAATTATAGTTTACCATTTACCCATGAATAATTAATTTGTACAAACATCAGTAACTGTGGCTCAACGGTTGAGAAGTGGACCCATGATGATTCCAGGCTACAGCGTTAAAAAAAAAAAAAATGTCTGTCTGTCTATCTATCTATCTAACTATGTATATATATATATATATATATATATATATATATATATATATATATATATATATATATAGAGAGAGAGAGAGAGAGAGAGAGAGACTCCTTCACACGAACAACAGAACATCTGCACACAGGTGACCGATGGTTTCACACTGTTGTTGCTTATCGCGTATTTCCTTCAGGCGAATATTTCTGAATGAAATGTTTACTTCACATATTGCATAAGGTTCTTTCTTAATGTAGTACTGACTAAATTACCGGCTATGTACAATTATGAGTAGTTACTGGAGAAAATTTTTATACCTTTCGTTCACTGTTTCAAATGGACGACGGAAAATTGTAAAGATATATATATATTTTTTAATCGAGTGTACAATACCTGCATTGCAGCCTCCAGCTCCCTCCCCAGGTAACACAGTCCACTCACCTGCAAAAGACAAATCAACTATTAGTGACCAATACCCTTTCACTCCGGTTGGAAAATTTATTTATTTATTTAAGTCAACACTGGAGGATTGTCTTTAACTGTCAGAGTCTAGGAGGGCTTGAAAGTTGAAGACAATTCTCGGCTAAACACCTGACCTAACCGGACCTAACCTAAACCTTGGACATCAACGCTTTTCTTTAATGCTGATATACCAACAACAACAGGTATACAGCGCAAATTTTTCCAACATATGACCCCTAACCCCTTTCAGCTCAGTTAACGACCAAGTGAGGCAGACTGGAGGGAAGATAAGACCAGTAATCAAGGAGACTCATTCCTACCCCATACTAGGGTTCAACGGATTTCATGCAACCACACAAGGCTACTTAGCATTCAGACTGAGGAGGAGGTACAGTTGTGCCACCAGGTAAAAAGAGACAACAGAAAGAAATCTGTAAACAGTATTTTTTTTCTGAGCTCCAAATACTCTTTTACCACGGAGGATGTAAGAAATATTAGTAAAAAGAAGCGAAATGTGAAAGGACGAAGAAAAGCAGGTGGTGGAGTTAACCTCTTCAATCCCATGACTTATTTATCTTGTTCTTCCTGTCTCCTGACGATATAATTTTTTCACAACAGGGTAATCTTTTCCAACTGGAGGAGACAGATACAACTTTCATCAATCCATCCAGTGCAAGACGCTCTCCCAAACTGAATATAACATTGTGGAGGGAGCAAAAATAAACACAAAAATATTTACCAACTGGACGAGCTCCATTAAGCATTCAATAAACTAACCCTTTCACTAATGGAGGTCTTCCCTGACCAAAATATAATAATTTGGTAGCAGCAAGAATAACTACAAAAAAACTCACCATGATCAGGGGTACCTTTCTTAGATTAACATGACTCACTCAGCTGAATACATGCGGCGTCACCTGGAACACTGTACGAGAGTTGTTCCGATTATGAAAGGGTTAATGGTGACAGTATTAACTCTTTCAGACTCCTGTGACTCACTCTGAGGCGAATAAAATCGTCTGACATTATGAATATTTGACCTGTTCAGACTGTTAACGGGATAATCATGAATAAACTATCATGTTATTATGTATCTATTTCAGCTGAATAAAATCGTCTGGCGTAAGGTAAAATTAAACAGTGTTGATGTTCTGACTTTGGGAGGGTTAATGACGTAGCGAAATTGAGCCCTAGCATGGCTTCTGGGGTGGAGTGGTTGTGGTGGTGGGTGAGCGTCAAAGATCTCTCCACGTCCTCTAATAATTTCTCTCTCTCTCTCTCTCTCTCTCTCTCTCTCTCTCTCTCAGCACTGCCTTCGTCACACACACACACATTTAAGTATCCATGATATGCATTATTAGACACGAGTCGGTGTCAGAATGATGCTGTATTATTCAAGCACCACACGCCTTTAATTTGGTCACCCTACCTCCACCCACAACCCTTTCTTAAACATTCGTGTGTGTGTGTGTGTGTGTGTGTGTGTGTGTGTGTGTGTGTGTGTGTGTGTGTGTGTGTGTGTGTGTGTGTGTGTAAAGGCAGACTTATACAACAGACAGACAAACTACTTGCGTCGAGGTGTATCCTGTCACGACCACCCTGGATGAGGTAGTGGGACAGGCAGATAGATAAACAGACACTGCTAGATAGATAAACTTACATGGTGGTAGGCGGACATATAGCTAGACAAACTACGGTACATGCTTCGAGGTGTTTCCCGTCGCGACCACCAAGGATGAAGTGGGAGGATAAGCGGATAGATGAAAGGGTAAAAAGAATGATAAATAGATAAACGGATGTCCTGGTAGGTAGATACACAGACAGACAGGCCGGCAGACAGTCGGTAAAGGTCGCGACGGGAAACACCTCGAAGCATGTACCGTAGTTTGTCTAGCTATCAGTCTGCCTACCACCATGTAAGTTTATCTGTCTAGCAGTGTCTGTTTATCTTTCTGCCTGTCCCACTACCTCATCCAGGGTGGTCGTGACAGGATACACCTCGACGCAAGTAGTTTGTCTGTCTGTTGTATAAGTCTGCCTTTACACACACACACACACACACACACACACACACACACACACACACACACACACACACACACACGACTGTTTAAGAAAGGGTTGTGGGTGGGGGTAGGGTGACCAAATTAAAGGCGTGTGGTGCTTTTATGTCTTTTTGTCGCGACTATTGGTGGGATAATGAGATAAATATGGAGAATGACTTGTAAATTGATAAATTACTATGTACAGTACATACAATAAATTCTTTACAAGTTTTATTAGCTCTAAAATTTGGTACCTGCTTGTATTACAGAATCTCTCTCTCTCTCTCTCTCTCTCTCCATCAAGCCAGCAGGTCCATATATCATGCCTCTTTGTCTGCAGTACATCAGGCGGCACCGAAGTAGGAGGCCAATAATTAAATACTCTACGCTCAGGTCACGAGAGGAAAGGTGAGAGGACCTGTGTAGCTTTCTCTATCCCTCCTCTCTATTCTCTCGCTCTTTCCCATCACTATTTTCTCTTTTTCTTTCTTCCTCTTGTGTCTCTCCTGTAACTCCTATTTTCTCTCGCTCTTTCCCCAGGTTTCTTCTCTCTTCCTTTCATACCTCCATTTTTCTTCCTTCCATTATTCATTTTCTTCTCTCTCTTTTCTTCAGCACGTCTGAAGGTTTCTCTCTCTCCTATATTCTCTCTTCCTTCTATATTTTTTTCCTCACTCTCTAGTATTTTTTCTCTCGCCGCTTTCTTCCTATCACTGTATGCTTTCTCTTTCTCTCTTTGCCACCTTTCTCGCTCATCCTTTCCTACCTTTCCTGTAATCTCTCTCTCTCTCTCTCTCTCTCTCTCTCTCCCTCTCTCTCTCCCCTCTCCTGTCTCCATTGCTCCACCTCTTTCCCACCACAATTTTCTCTCGCTCCTTTTTCTATCTTCCACACCCCTCCCCACCCTTTCGCTTGTCTACCTCCTTCCTGTTCCCATTTCTCTCTCCTTACATCCTAGCAATCTTTTTTTCCCCCTATTCTTTCCACCACTCTCTCTCTCTCTCTCTCTCTCTCTCTCTCTCACACACACACACACACACACACACACACACACACACACACACACACACACACACACACACATTTCTACAACTGCCGCAGTTGTTTCAATACATCCAACGCTGTGTAAAGAAAACTAAACGATACATTATGCGAAATCTCTTCTCATCAGTAAACAAAAAAATAAGAAATTAAAATACGTATGCGCACCTTACCTACTTAGAAGGCTTGAAATGTATCATTCCCTTATCCTCTGACGTTTCTCCCAAGCATAAAAAAATCGTCTGGGCGAAGCACAATTATAAAAGCTACAAACAGCCGCCAGGTGTGTGTAAAAACCAGGAAACATCACCAGGTAACAACTTCACGTTCCTTTAAATTACGAAACAAGTATCGCACGTAACCAACTGGAAGACACAATACAATGTAGGTTAAAGCGATGACCAAGGCAATCCGTACAAATGGACGTTAATCAAACACAATGGCCCCGATATGGTTCAGTGGAGGGAATAAGGAAATGAAATAACACTGGTCACTGAGTGGATTAGGTTCCCTGTGATGTACAGATGTGGGTGATGTAGTGAAGGATATATATTATCTTTAGCATTAGTCTAGGCATAAACACAAAACCAATTTATTCTATTTATCTCTTAAATACAATGCATTTTATTTTTTATTTTTTTTCCGTCCATGCGTTCTCGGTGCACAGTCGCAGCTCTCTCATGCTCAGATGATGATGATGATATAATACTTATTTTTGTTTTGGCTGCTGTTACGGCCAAATTATTTATGTATGTACCTTAGCTTAGAGACCATCTCTCGGAAAGAAGGATTAAAGTATGCCCAGTTCAAGACCCAGACTATTCCATACCTATGCTGAAAATAATTATCTGGTGGAATCATGAACAAAATATAAACCCTAGTGCTGAAGGAGTTGATAGTGTTTGTAATACTGGTGTTGTTATGGCCGATGCTGACACTGTAATAACAGGCCGCCTGGTTTACTGACTACTGATAAATTACTGAACTTTGTGCTAATGACATTCTTAGTCCAGTAATGGTCCTTGGAAAGTTCTGTGAACTAGTGTTAATGGAGTGCTTCTTAGAGAGAGAGAGAGAGAGAGAGAGAGAGATTCCTTAGGTAAATACAATCTTTGAACATTAACCAAAATAATCTAAGTGTGATGCTAGAAAGGATTAATGAACCTTCTATAACATTTCAATTACAGGATCGCGATAACTACAAGTGACATATGACGGTGTGTGGCACGTAGCAGTAATCCTAACCTTAGCTGGTATGGAAACATGGATCTAACGGCGAGTGAAAGATTGAATAAGAGTGTATATGTATGCGACGGGGGGAGGGTTGCCAACAATAAGGTGGAAGGATGGAGTGGAAAAATACTGCACATCAATGAGAGTGGTGTGATATGGAGAGAGGGTTGCCTGATGGCTTAGGAAAGGCTGATGGGGAGATTTATCCGTGGCCACTTCCTCCGCGGATGAGGCGTCTGGCTATTGAGGGACAGGCAGACTATAATTTTCCTCTCGACAAACTATACTCCTACTTTTCCTCTTGTAAATGATTTGTATTTGTGAGACGAAGAGACAATGGTAGATTTAGCACTAGTTCTACTCGTTTTTCTCCCTCTTACTGTACAAACAAACCTTAGCTGCGACAGGGGCTTTATCCCAAGTGTGTTTATGAGTCAAGGTGTTGGTGGTGTTAATTACAAGCGACCCCAAAAGGCTCTTCTTATTTACCGCCCAGTTTTCCGCCTACCGTGCTGGGCCTTATAAAACTGGGTGTATATTTCACGTGTCACCTCCCAGTCCCTGTAAAAGAAGGAGGCGTATGATCCTTCAAACACGATCATAACTTTCACTCTGGCCTTTCTAATGTCACTGCGCCCCACCTCCCTTCCTCCTGACACCTACCTTAAAATACTATGACTTACAGTTTTTCGATCATCTAACCTATACTTATTTCAATCTCTTTTCTTTTCTCGCTTTCTTATTTCTTTCTTCCATCTTTCTCTTTTTTTTTTCAACATCACCCTCATCTCCCTTCCTCGACATCACGCTCAGAGGCAGGCCCATTAAGACTCTGTTGCAGGTTATGGTCAAGTGTACTGAAATCGTGAAGACATGTGGCCTAAATTTAGTTAATAAAGATGGAATCATTTATTCAATCACTTCTTATATTAACACCCTCAGCCCCAGAAGGTCTTATAATTTGGTTCAAGCTTAGAGGATCATCTCTTGCACAGTAAAGGAAGTTGTTGAAAGCTAAATCTAACTCCCCCAGAGGCCTCACCAAAACTGAGCAAAATCGTCTGTATAGTGCAAGACGTCATCGTAGTGAAGAAGTTAACTGCTTCACTAAGAAATCTCTCCTAAGTTGAATAAAATAATCTGAACTAAAAATATATAAAAAATGTACAAACCGGCTGAAGTGGCCAGGGTTTTCTCACAGATGAATAAAATGGTCTGTCGTTTGACGAAGTACAACATGGAGTTCGTAATCACTGACTTATTGGTTAATTAAGAGTATCGCAGTTTTTAATTACGTAGATAGTCACTCTCTAGGTATGTTATGTACAGTATTTTTACAGCTTCATTATCATCACCACCATGCTTTTTTCTCCATCTTCACCACCACTATCATCATCATCATTTTTTTTTTCTGACACCAGCCTACAAACATGCGGTCTCATTCACTGGTAAGGTAATAAAGAGAAACCACACACACACACACACACACACACACACACACACACACACGGGTGTGTGGGTGTGTGAAGGTCACAGCCTTGCCCTTAGATCGGACTATATGAGCTCTCAGCTCCCTTCCGGGAGGGTAAAATGCAGACGATCACGACCATCAAGTAATCCTGACCGACCCGGTGAATTACACACAAATATGCTCCTTGGAAACCCCCAAAAAGCACACTCATGCAAACACCCCATGTAAACACTCACGGAGTAAAAATATGCACACACACACTCACGCGGACAAACACACTCCAACACTATACGAAGGAATAAAAGAGAAAAAGGAACAATTATCACAAACCTACGTAAAATTACCGGGGAAAAAAAAAATGCAACCACAGATGAAAGCTAAATATAAGTTATGTTGCTTCCGCATGACTGTCTACAAAAATGGTCTTTATAGTACATGTAGTGGAACGGCCACTATGTGTGTGTGTGTGTGTGTGTGTGTGTGTGTGTGTGTGTGTGTGTGTGTGTGTGTGTGTGTGTGTGTGAGAGAGAGAGAGAGAGAGAGAGAGAGAGAACCAATAACTACAAGGACGGATAACCAGGTAAGGACAATAATAAACATCATCAAAAGACAGGGTACGGGATGTGACAAAGTGCTGACTAACTCTCTTCATTTTCCTTTCACCTGGAACAGCTGAGCAAACAACAGTGTAGTACAGAGCTGGGTAAAGAGTTATGGTTCCCGTCAGGTCTCTGTAACACAGACATCTACACAAGGCCTAACGGGCAAAGAACAGTGCAGACATACCTAAACTTACCAGGACAATTTGCGTGTTTACTATTATTTCAACTATTTATACTCCACAACCTTTATCTGTGTGTGTTTGCGGTACATATATCAGGTAACAAAGGCTCCATATTAGCTTTATTCTTTATACCATACAGGGATGGTCATATATGGCAGAAAATATAGTTAATGTAACCATCAGGATGTTTGAACGTGAGCTGACAATACTAATTAGTCGAGTGTTATTTCAGAGGTGATCTCTACACTACAGAGGACCAGACATGTTAGGCAGTGGGTAGGAGGTAACAGAGATGATATATGTACGAGCAACGACAACACGGTGCAAATATTCCTTGTTCATTTATATAACAACTTTACCGATTTAACTGATACTAGAGAGGGTCACGTTCACATGATAGCACCGACGTAAACGGGAAGCTCTACTGCCCCGTTATACAAATGTCTCTCAGTTCCCTCCCTGTCCACGAAAGGAGGATGGTGGACTACAAGAGAAGGGCAACAACTGTCTGCAATCACCGGATCCACGTCCACATCAGCATGGTGCCACGATTACAACTGATAGAAATAACCGTAGTTAAATTTTAACTCTAGTCTACAGTATATAGCCAACCGCACAGGACTACATTTATATACCATTGAATACAAAGGGAATATTATTACTCAGTTATTTGTTCTATTTACTGTTGGATCTCTATAAAGAATCAGACACATACGGCAGGGAATATAAGGAAGCGAATAGGATCTACGAGCTGTACAAACACAATGTTATGCAATATACCACCAGGTCGATTATACGCCTCCAAGAGCAAGGCCTCGTGGTCACCTCGCCACTGAGGGTCTGAGGAACGTGAGACCACTGCATACTATTGTATATCCTTTCGGATTTCCACACCCCGACCTACTGCAAAGGAGGCAGCAGTGCGTTTGCGTTAAAGCGACCACGATGGCTGGCAAATATATATTGTCATTCTGCAAATATTTGTGATCCATCGTAGCCGCAGTAACACAAACTCACTTCTGCCCCCACTACAATGGGTTCGGGTGTGGGAATCCGTAAAGAAACATCACAGTCTGTGGTGGACTCAAATCTTTTAGACCCGTCACGATGAGATGGCTACATGGCGTCGCTCTTAGGGGTGTATAATCGACCTGAGAGTATACTGCAATCTGTCCTACAAATAGGCGCCAACTCAGTGTTCAGTAAGTTAGAACTTTACTAATGTCACTTAGCATAAAAATGTTTATCTAAACCTTCGGCAAAAGTCATATACCCAATTTCATGGGACTAGGCTTACATGGCAGAGGACTGTTCGAAACCATTATGGTCTGCAAGCTATGACAGAACAATGTGCATGCTCAATGTTCAACTTTTATATATCGATATAACTCGGTACAACGTTCGATATCATACAATACCTAAACTTCAGCTTCCTGAGAACGCAAGGCTTGTTCAGTGAGTACAGTCAGGACGATCTGAGAATGTGGAATGGAAACACAGTGAGAAGACTGCTATCTTAACCATTTTCTATTTGAATTAAACGACTACACCATTATATGGCACTGAACACCACACAGTCGCGGCGATTTGAAAATAATGATAAAAAAAGTCCGTAAACTCAGGCTCACTTATTTATAACATACAGCAATGCTCTACTTATTCTTGTGCCTCCATGGCACTCAAGAGTAGCTATATAAGGAAGAGATCTGAGTAAGTGTAACCCTGACGATCTGTGACAATCTGGGGTGACAGCACAATGTGCGCACTTAATGTTCAGGTATTTACAATCACGTTGCAGTGTTCAACTTCAACCACGGTCAAAACCATTATCTCTACAGCACACAGGACCAGACTTACACGGCAGAGACCAATACGTAAGAATGACAATCAGCGAAATGTGGGATGACAACACAATGGCCAGTTATTTACAACTAACGTGGTCCCTCCTCTTTCCCCTGGGGCCTCACACTGTGGTTCTTACCACTGCCACATTAGCCTGAATTACGCCACTCAAGGCCGTGGCTGTCTGGCCAGGGGGTGAATTACTATCAGGGTACGAGGACAGGAAGGGGAAGAAGGCAGTGGGGCAGTGGAAGGCGGTGGGGGATGGGCGACAGGGAGTGAGTTATAACAGGGACACTTCACATCCCTTCACTGAGTTGATGTGCTGTTTCATCCTATATTTGCTACAAATTAGGTTAACTTTGGCGGCCAAAGTCGTCATTATTGTCAGGGAAAGGGGGAGAGGATGGCCCGGTGCGAGTTACGATATAGGAACTTAGCTACAGGGGACTGTGAGGCTACCCGATGACAAATACGTAAATTCCTAAATTTTCATTTTTATCTATTTATTAAATAATTTATGTACCTATTGCCGCATCCACAGGGGCAAAGAAATAGTGTGTTCCTAACTGTGCCACTCACTCTCCCATTCACCGAGTCACTGTATCGTTTTGAAGGATGTGATCCAAGCATTATGGGTGTGCGATGAGGGGTGGGTACACATATACAGAATATATATATTCACATACAAATACACACAAAAATACATAAAAGACGAGTACAGGTCAACCCCATACCTGTGTTGTGTCGGAATAACCGTAAATGACACAGAGAGACAGGACAAAACTTCACACACACACACACACACACACACACACACACACACACACACAAAACCCAAACAGTTAATTTTACACTAATTTAGGACGTATCCCATATTCACTTAATTACCCAGCTTACTATGCCAAATTCTCAAATTATAACTATCCCATAAAATAAAATTATTATAAAAATTACACGATGATAAAAACTCTCACCTCATTCTTCACCACACAGGACTCTCTCTCTCTCTCTCTCTCTCTCTCTCTCTCTCTCTCATCTCTTTTTCCCCGCCTGTTCCTTCCCCTTCTCACTCCCTATCTTCCATCCTATCTGGCTTCCATTTCACCCCCTCCCCCCTTCCCCCGCCTGTCCCACGCTGGAGACGCCCCTGAGGTGAAGCCAGAGACAGCAGGGCATCAGGTTACACCACCCCTGTACCACACACAAGCATATGTTGTATTCACATTTATACTCATTACATCGACACATATCCACATAACAATTACATATACCACGAAGTTTACATAATAACATCTAAACATTCACATGAGTCTCAGATAAAACTTCTACTGAGTTACAGAGTTCACCAACCTATTCCGAATGGCTAACAGTGTATGTTTGGTGAAAAAAAAAAAAAAAAAAAAAAAAAAAAAAAAAAGGCGACATAATATTTGTTCGGTGCATATAATCTAGACACGTATAAATAAGAGGTTATAAACAAGTGACCGTGAACATAAAAAAAAAAAAAAAATAACCACCGATGAATGACAGGCTAAACCAATATAATCTCGGTGAACAGAAATATTAAAGTCGTAGTCGATTCCAACAACTTAATCGCACATCAAAATAAGAGGTGAAGAAATTACTTTTGATGGAAAATATGAGTACAGGTCGCATAAGATAACAACTTAAAGTTAAATATATAAGATTGGCAAACTCAAATATAATAGTTGGACGGTTCCATGATCCATAAAAGGAGAGATTAAAAACAAAATAATGTAAATATACATACATTAATCCCTTCAGCACGATGATTTTTGTATTTTATTCTTGAAAGCCTCTTTCAACTTTTGAGGCCAACTGACGACATGGAGTTAAAGTCAAAAGAGATTACAATAACTTAACCCAACCCCACAAAAACTCGACCCAACCCCACACATCGTAGTGGCTAAAACGTGTTAAGATCTTGCAGGTTTGTAATGGTGCAGGAAGTTGTGTATTTCAGCCAGGTCAGCAACATTACTGTGCAGATTTTGAGACACGACCCCTGCAGCGGCGACGACCACCGCCCATTTCACTACCAAGGTGAAATGGATGAGTAGGGGAATACATGCATCCTCTCATCCCACCCCCCTTCCGTACCCTTACTACCTCCTTACCCAAGCACTACACCCCTCCCGCGACTTACCTCAATCCGTTCACCCTCATCCATGTATCCTACTTTGTACACTTAACCAATCTCACCTTTCCCTCCTCCTCCACCTAAATCCTACTCTCCTCCCTCAAACCCCTCCTCCCTTCCCCTCTCTCCTTTTTTCCTTACCCATGTACTCATCTCACCCTATACTCCTCCATTACCTTACCTGTATCCTATCCTCTGTCCTGAGTAAAGTCTCACACACTTTTCTTCCTCTCTTACCCTACTCACTTAAATCTTACCCTCCTTACTCAGCCAACCCCCACCCCTTTTCTTCTCTCATTACCTTGCTCATCTAAATTCTACCCTCTTTGTTCCCTCACCCTCATTCCCTTACCCATGCACTCTACTCTCTCTCTCAGTTCATTCGCTTCAACCTTACCTACCTCCCTCAGCCCCTTCCACCCCTTTCCGTCCTTAGGATTAATTTCTTATTACAACATTTTTTTTTTTTTTTTTATGCAGGAAGGACAAGTGTGCATAATCCTCCCTTGTCTCACGTTCTTCCTGCAAAAACGAAGAGGAAATTATCATAAGTTTTTTGTGCATCTCTGCCCTGGTATTTCCCTGCGCCACGCCCACTCCTTCTATTATTCTTTTGCAATCATTAATGCCCCGCCCTCGAACCCTTGCCCCTTGCCCTGCCCATTCTTTACTTTTCCCTGTCCTTCCCTCCTCTCCTCCTCCTACCCTAATTCGACCCTCCAGCTTGGTTCATCCCAAGAAAGACCAACTTTGAACTGATATTAAAAGTTTGCAAATGCGACCAAAAATACTATCGCTATCGAGACTACCAAAAAGCTGATTTTAATCCTCCGATCCCTTCAGCACAAAGACGTATTGGCCAAATGCAGAGTACAGGATCCAGTTTATTTTCAATGCTTCGCCCCCCAGGGCTTCTTCAGGAATAACACCAGTGGACAACACTCCACATCTTAAATAGTCCCTAACCTGGCTGGTGACCTAAACACAACAGGGAAACAATTATCTGGCTAACCTGGTTGTTCGATTAAGAGGTATGCCAATGGCTTCGCTAACATAAAGAATCCATTGTTTTGGTTGATATTACATACATTTGCAATAAGGCAAATGTACTTAGCAGGTATTGGTATACCTCTTAACTATCGAACAACCAGGTTAGCCAGATAATTGTTTCCCTGTTGTGTTTAGGTCACCAGCCAGGTTAGGGACTATTTAAGAAGTGGAGTGTTGTCTACTGGTGTTATTCCTGAAGAAGCCGTGGAGGGCGAAACGTTGAAAATAAACTGGATCCTGTACTCTGCATTTGGCCTTTCTCTGTGTATATTGTTGCAGTCGTAGCTGCTTCCTACACAAAGACGTATTATTTTTTCTGGCAATCTTCAGACGATTTTACTAACCTGAATATAATACGGAATGGAAGGATTAGTTATAGCTTCCATTAACCCGTTCATTAAGGGTCCTTCCAAAAAAGAGAGAGTATGGATATGACAAAAATAAAGTTCAAAGATGTATTCTCGTAGTCTGGTGGGTTACGAATACTTCCCTTGACCCTTCCCTACCACACCCATCCCTCCTCCCCATTCTCTTGCAACCATTACTACCCCGCCCTAATACCCTTATCCTCTCCCTCCCCCATCCCCATCCCACCCTGCAGCCATGTTCATACCAACACCACAAGCTCGACCTTCACCACTGACCAGGACCTTTATGGCCAAATTTTCTCGTGTTACGTCACTTCCTGCCTGCCCACTTACCTCTTTCTTTCCTCTCTCTCTCTCTCAGCCGCCAGCAGTATCCACAGTCATATCCTCGTACATCTTCCATTATCAGACCACAATACCGCCACATTGGTTCCGCCAAAACCACAGGACCGCAGTTGGCCCGGGCTGGATCTTTGGTTTCCCTGTCCACTCCATACCACACACCACACCACACCACACCCGCACCACACAACCCAAACGACAAGGGCCATATTCCGCTTGGCTTACGAGACTCTGTAGCATTCCTTCCTTGTTAAGTTGTTATTGTAGATGGCAGAGTCTACGGCACCTCTTCATTACTAATTTATTATTAAATAATGGCAGGTTAGCATTCTCGTCACCTCTATAGCACCTTCTCCTTATCAGTTTATTTTCCCACATGATACAAGTAAATATCTCTGGCTTAGAAAATCCCCGAGCACCTCAATAAGTTTACTTTTGCATATAACACGTCAGTATGGGGCCACGACACTCAACCGAGGACGTCTCTTTCTTATTCTAGCTATCCTCACATGATTTTATTCAATCAGAAAAGACCATCTCAGTGTGAAGGAGTTAGTAACAGCTTCCATTAACTTCATCACTACCAGAGGTCTCCTCAATGCAAGATTTCATTATACTGAAGTTAAACCATTACGTCCGATAATGTCTTCTTGTTTTATGCCTGGTTATATCCACACCAATTATTCAACTAATGGGATAGTTTAATAAGTACCGTACCTAATAGCACCTTTATTAACGAGACTGCAATCACTCGCCAACCGGGATTACTTAACGAAGCCGTTGTGTGGAGGTGGGTGATGGACAAGGACGTGGGAAATGGGTAATGCGTTTTGCATATATGGATGGGGAGGGAGGCAGGCTACCGGACGTGGTGGGCCATGCTGATGACGTCACTCCTGAAGGTTAACAAAACAAGACGAGAGGCCCAGATATCCAGATTTCATGCATGGCTACAACGTGTAACTAATTACAACTGCAACTGATGCTCAGTCTGGATATAATGCAGATGTTCACAACAGAAAAAAAAATGCAATTTTCTTGCACCAAAAAACACTGATCAACATGTCAGAATATCATTATCTGATACATAACACATGATAGCTACACCTATACGTTATATATATTTTTGCGATTAACAATTGGGATATATACGGTAAATTCATATCTACCAATAAATACATGTTAACTATATTAAATTCTGAGATCAGCTCACCAAAACTTGTCGGCTACTTAATCTTAAATGAACCTGTCATACAACTGGAACACATACCAGGTAGCGATGCGACATCATCCATTACTGTTACTGAAGTTATGTGACGGTAACTGCCACCTATTTAACAATTAAGAAACCTAAATTATACGAGTTTCATTTTGTTATTTATCATCATCAGCGTGATAATCCCCGGCATAACAAAGGTCTGTGGCGCCTGTTGGCAATGACATATCTTGATTGGTGATCAGCGCCATGCGTCTGCCACCGCCGACCAGCCACGCTATCTTACCACTGCATCTCACCCTCACTGGTCTACAATGCCATCCCTGTCTGGCCTCCTTATCCCTTACCTGACCTGCACAGCCCTGACACCCCTCAATAGTCTACACTGCCGCCCTGGCCTGGCCTCCTCATCCCTTACCCGACCTGCACAGCCCTACACGCCCTGCCACACCCTCACTAGTCTACATTCCCGCAATGATGCTCCCCCCTGCCCTGCCAGGCCTCCTAATTCCTTATTTGAACAGCTCCAACACCCCTGCCACACACTTATGCTTCCTTGTTCTGTTTCCATGTACCATTATACAAGATAAGCAAACTAAAGGCTGGCTTGCAAAAGATCCTTCCTGAAAAGAAGCCAAGTAATAAAGGACCAAACGCAATATCCGTTCACTTTAAGACGACTGCATATCGTATTGTGAAAGGCAAAATCGTACGCAGAGGGAAGGGAAGACTGAGAAAAACTGCTCTAAAGATGACCTCATGGACAGAGGAAAAGCCTCTTTGCTTCATTTCTCTTAACATTCTTTCCTCGCCCCCCGTCCCCTGTAAGCCTCGGCGCTTCATTCCTCATACCTCCCGAGGTACCTTCCATCCCCAACATCGCATG